>NW_006408550.1:20140483-20157362 GCF_000296735.1 Chrysochloris asiatica | reverse complement strand
AAAAAAAAGAATATGGCTTGGGTCAGGCACACCTTAGTTTTCAAACTGACATCTTTGCTCTTGAACACTTTAAAAGAGGTCTTGTGCAGCAAATTTGCCTATTACACAACATCATTTGATTTCTTGACTGCTGTTTCCATGAGTGTTGATAGTGAATCCAAGCAAAATGAAGTCCTTGACAACATCAATCTTTTCTCCATTTATCATGATGTTATTTGTTGGTCCAGTTGTGAGGATTATCATTTTCTTTACATTGGGGCTCAATCCATACTGAAGGCTGTGGTCTTTGATCTTCATCAGTAAGTATTTTAATTCCTCTTGGCTTTCAGCAAGCAAGGTTTTGTCATCTGCGTATCGCAGGTTGTTAATAAATCTTCCTCCAATCCTGATGCCACAGTCGTCATATAATCCTGTTTCTTGGATTATTTGCTCAGCAAATGGGTTGAGTAAGTATAATGAAAGGATAAAACCCTGACACACACCTTTCCTGATTTTAAAACATTCAGTGTCCCCTTGTTCTGTTCGAATAACTCTTGGGTTATGCAGAAGTTCCTAACGAGTACAAAAAAGTGTTCTGGAATACCCTGTGGAGGGTTTCCAAAGAGCAATTAACTGGTTTGAACAGCTGACTTTTGGTGTGGCACTGTAGGATAAGAAACGGCTACAAAGTCAGTTAGAATTGCAAGGCCATTTCAAACTCACCAGCCGTCCCTTGCTACAAGTTGGACCCAACATGATAGCGCTTAACAGCAACATATATCTATGAAAGTGTGTGTGTAGATGTGTGTGTGTGTACTTGTATAGACAGAGAGAGAGAGAGGTGGAGTATGTTTGAGGGACAGTTTAAGATGTGAAGTGATCCTAAATGCAGTGTGATAGATGGGGAGCAGAGGTCAGTGAGGAGAGAGAAATCCATTTATCGAACTGTATGGGAAGATATCATGGTGGGATATATGGGAAAGAGTCCTATATGGGAAGATATCCTGGTGGGATATATGGGAAAGACTGTGGTCTAATGCCCTGGACTGCAAAGGCAATTTGAACCACAAGGCCACTCATTGGAAACCCTATACCAGCTCAGAACTGACTCATTAGCACTTAATAGCAACAACAAATGGGAAGATACAGACAAAGGAACAATGATTAATTTCCCTCACAGAGGCTTAATTGGGCACATTCGTTCACTGAGAACTTGGTGATAGGAGAGGAAACGGAAGGGAATAAAAGAGGAAACATGTTGCTCTTCAGCCAAGAAGTGGCCTATAACCATGGTTTGAAACATGGGAGGCACAGAAAATTCATCAGAGAATATTGTTACAGATTGACAAGGCAGAATGCTGAGAGAACCACAAAGGGAAAGGAAGGAAATAAAATGGATAAAGAAAAAGAGTTATTGAAAGCCAGGCTCAGGGTGTTTGTGGGAGGAGACTGAGATGCATGGACGAGATGAGGGGCACGTAGACTTCCCTCTGACAAACATGCTCAAGTCAGATAACTGCATTCCAAGGTAATTTGAGAAAATGTGCTCTTTTAACACCTGACAACAGAAAAGGAAAGGAAGAACATTCTGTGCAGACCTGCTCTCTGAGGATATTCACAGCAACACCATATTGTTTATTATCATAGTTCATAATCACAGAATCGTTATACTTAACTGACAGTTTTCTCAAGTACACCGTTTACTTTCCACATCACCATTGCATTCAATTTCCACACACTTAACTCTTTGGTCAAATGCAATCTTGCACTATTGCTCCAAGAAATAAGAAATGAATCAGTATGTACTCCAGACACAATGTTTTGTGTGGCAACTTTTAGGTGTGAATGTGAATGCTGGATTTCTCTCAGAGTTCCATTCCATTATAACAAGCATGTGCAGCACTATAGTATAAGCACTGGGCCATTCGGTCATTTGAATCACAAGGTTGACAGTTCAAACTCACCAGCCACGCCTCAGAAACCCTATACAGGATCCATATGAGTAGGAACCAACTCGTTGGCACTTATCAACAACAGCATAGCAAGCTTGGAGTCCTGGTGTGACACTATACGATAAGCACTGGACTGCTAACTACATATAGGTGATTCACACCCACCAGCTGCTCATAGGAAACCCTGTGTAAGGTCGGTATGAATAGGAACTTACAGGTACTAAACAATAACATAACAAGTATTCAAATTGAATTATTTCCCCAACATGAGATAGATTTTCATGAATATATCCACACTCCCTCATTATGACAAAGTCCCCTGTGTGATATTAAGAAAATGTTTTTAAGGGTAGAAATTGCCTTACAAAAATCAAAATTGAAATATTCATTGAATAGAATAAATATTAGTCTCTTATTATGACCCAGATACTATTAAGGACACTGTGGATTCAGCAGTCCAGTAAACTAAGTCCCTGCCCTCAGGATGCTTTCATTCTTGTGTGGAGGTTAGTCAATAAACAAATACCTTCTTGTTGTTGTTAAGTGCCATTGAGTTTGTTCAGATTCATAGCAACCCAGTATAGGGTTTCCAAAGAGCAGCTGGTGAGCTTGAACCGCAGACCTTGCAGTTCAAACCTACTTTGCAGTCCAGTACTTCAGTATGTAGCATGTCAGATGATAATAAATGGCAGGAACAAATATGTAGAGAAAGATAAGCTAGGTGAGCTGGGGCTCATGAAGGAGAAAATGTGATTTTAAATAAGGTGACGATAGAATGTTTCCTCGTGAAGGTGATAAATCAGCAAAGATCAGAAGAAAGTGAGACAATAAGGTAGGTCTCTAATGAAAATGTTAAGTAGGATTGTTGTAGTTTTTAAGTGGTGCCGTATGAGTTATTTTGACTCATAGTGACTCTGTATTGCGTTTCTAAGGAGCAGCTGATGGGTTTGAATGGTCGACCTTGTAATTAGTAGTCTAGTGCTTATCCTACAGTGCCACACCAAGATTGAAAACAGCAAATTGTTGTTGTTGTTGTTGTTAAGCGCTGTCAAGTCTGTTCTGATCATAGCAACCCTGTATAAGGTTTCCAAGGAGCGGCTGGTGAGTTTGAGCCACCTACCTGTGATTCAAAATCATCTTGGGGTTCAGTGCTTATCCTACAACACCACACCAGGACTCTAACAGGAAATCAGAAGATCCTAAAATAACTGAAAATGAAGGCTTCAAGGAGAGAGGAATGATGGAGTCAGGGAAAAGATCCTGTTGAACCTTGTAAGAATGTTGCCTGTTATTCTGGGTGTGATAAAAAAGTCTCTAGGGGGTTTTGTGTAGAGGAAGCATTTGTTTTGACTCACATTTTAAAAGGATCGCTCTGCACACTGATAAGAATAAACTGTGGGTGGACAAAGGTAGGCTCTGAGAGATGGTAGGAGACTATTGCAGTAAGAGAGTAAGTCCAAAAGTATCTCAACAAAATCATAGAAACTCTTAGTACACAAAAGTATCAAAATGTGAAATTACTGTTTCTCAACATATCCTCCATCTACACTACAGAAATTCTGAAGGCAGCATTTCCTTCTTTCCAAACCTTCCCCCAAAAGAATTAAGAACTCTTCAATGTGCACCACATCAAAATGACAGTTTGGCATCCTGAAGGGACTCAGTTCATGGTACTCTTCAACATTTGAGTTTGGGGGACAAAAGTAGGTCTGAAGGAGAAGATAAGAGCTGTAGGTGGATGGGGTAACTTTTCCCAGTGAAATTTCCAAGGACAGCCCTTGCTACATTGAAGTATGAACAGACAGGTTGTCATGACGGAAAAAAAATCCTCAATGCAACTTTCCTGACCTTTTTCTTACCAATGAAATTTTCAATTTTCTTAAAACTTCTTCATAATAGACCACTGTGACTCTCCTGAGTCATTCAAGGAAATCTATCGAGACGACCCCTTGGAATCTCAAAAAAAAAATCCAAAACCAGTCACCATAACATCTGAGCTGACATCTCTGCCTTGGATTTAGTTGACCCAGCAGATCCTAGGAAGCCGCTGTTTTGACTGGACCTTTTCTTCGGAGGAACCCTAAGGACACTACAGAAAGTGTGTTACTGAGAGGACTTGCCTGCCGGTATCCACTGACTGCAGACAGGTTTACACACTGTCTGTGTATGTGTGAAGTAGAGTACTAGAAGCAATGTTTTTTTTTTTTTACTCTGAAAGTGATAAGAAGTGACAGGTCTGCCCATGTATTTGGAATATACTCATATACCTGTTGGCATCCAACTAATGGCAACCCCAGGAGCCATAGACTAGAACTGCTCCACAGATTCTCTTGGCTGTGATCTCCACAGAAGCAGGTCACCAGGTCTTGTTAGGTACAAAGTCAAACGTTCAAATCCACCAGCTTCTCTGTTGATGAAAATGGAATCTTTTTGCTCACTAAAGATTTACAGCCTCAGAAATCCTCAACACAGTCACTATGGGTCAGAATTGATTCAATGCAGTGGGTTTATTTTCTTTGGTTTTAGTTTGTTTCAGCATAAGGAGTGAGGAATTGCATCTGTTCGAACCAGTCCACCATCACTCTCTTCCAAGGCTGTTTCATCAGTAGCAGTGGCTCAATTCTAATTTTCTTACTGATTACTGAGAAAAAAAATGAATATTAATTTGTTCACTTGACTTCTCTTAGTGAAGCAAAGTTGTTGTTGTTGTTGTTGTTAGGTGGCATTGAGTCGAGACCAACTCATACCAACCCGATGCACAAGTAATCCTAAAATAAAATATCTACTACTGTATAAAATGTATATCTAGTTTTCTTTACCCCTAGTAATATTAACCTAAATACATTTAGATAGATTTATTTACATTGTTATATTAACTTTATCCTTTTCCCTGTTTCCTTCCTTCCTAAGGCAAGATAGTCTTTCAAATACTGTTCAAGAGAGTACTTTTGTGTATTTACCTGCATGAAATGACAAGAAGTAAGCTGATTAATCACGCAAATAATACTATATTACATTATGAAAAACTAAGAAGGAATATGAAACCGGCACACCATATTTTTTAACATAATGCAATTTTCATATATATATATATATCTAAATATATGTGTGTACTGTTAAGTCCACTGAGTTGGTTGTAACTCATAGTGACCCTGTGTAGGGTTTCTGAGGCTATAAATCATTATGGAAGAAGTAATATTTAAATTCATGTGAGTCTTTTTGTACCCAACTTTTTCCAGAATGGGATTAAAGGAGGGTTGTTGTTGTTGTAAACTGCTGTTGAGTCAATTCTGACCAATAGTGACCCTGTATAGGGTTTCCAGAGAGCAGCTGGTGAGCTTGAACCGCCAACCTTGCAGTCTAACGCATTAACCCACAGCAAATATACACACACACACACATATATGAAAATGAGAAAGCATACAAAATACGTGAAAATTTATGCAGTACAGACTGATAGTCAAAATATGTTACTAATTTTATATATTCTCCACAGATGAAAATATGTCTACTTCCCTCGTTTTATCTTTGATAACAGAAAGATTACGCTATTTACAAGCAAATCAAATATTTCAAATTACAATTAAAAAATTTTATATCCAAACTTTTATGTTGTTGTTGTTAGTGCTGTGAAGTCCATTCCTCCTCATCGTGACTCTATGTACAACAGACCAAAACATTGCCTGGTCCTGTGCGGTCTTTACAATTGTTTGTCTGAGCTCATTGCTGTGTTAATCCATCTCGGTGTGAGTCATCCTCATTTTCGATGATCCTCCACTTTACCAAACATAATGTCCTTCCCCAGGTATTGGTCCCTCCTGAAATATGTCCAAAGTATGAGAGATGAAGTCTCACCTTCCACATTTCTATGGAGCATTCTGGCTGTACTTCCAACACAGATTTGTTTGCTATTCTGGAAGTCCATGGTACTTTCAATATTCCTAACCAACACTGTAATCCAAATGAATCAGTTCTTCAATGGTCTTCTTTATTCATTGTCCACCTTTCACATACGCATGAGGTAAATGAAAATACTATGGCTTGTTTCAAGTGCACCTTAGTCCTCAAACTTACTGCTGTATTCTTAAACATTTTAAAGAGGTCTTTTGCAGTAGATTTGCCTAATGTAAAATCTCTTTTGATTTCTTCACTGCTACTTCCATGCTCAATGATTGTAGACCCAAGCATATTGAAGTATTTGACAATTTCAATCTTTTCTCCACTTATGATGTTATTTATTGATCTAGATCTCTTTACAATCTTAAAAAGCAAAAATGTCACTTGATTGACTAAGATGCACCTAATCCAAAGCATGGTATTTTCAATCATTTCATATATACATGAAAACTGGGTAACAAAAAGGGAAAACTGAAGAAGAATCAACATATTATAATTATAGAATTGGTGAAGAATATTGAATATACTATTGAATCCACAGCTTCATTGTCAAGGAGTTTATATAAATGCTGCCCTCTATAAATCTTGTAAGGCACAACTTCTTGATGTCCCTAGCTTTTAAACATCTACTGCACAAAATTTCTTCTCTCTTTGAAATCTGTCATTTCCATCCTTTCCTCTTTCTCAACTATGTGACCTTGCTTCTAACCCCCCTCATAAAATGAGTATAATCAAATATCATCATTGCACCCACCCACCTAATTACATCTGTCTCTAGCAGTGCTCAATAACCCTCCACTTCACCAGATCCCAGCTCCTGGATCAACTCCAGGATCAACTCCACCAGAGTCAATCTCGTCTTCTTTCTCCCGCATCACCAATTTCTTTTTCTCTTGTAGAACATTGATATCAAATACAAACAGGCATCTCTTTATGTTGGGGGTTGGGGGAATGGACTAGCATCTTCCTCCAGTTCCTAACCAATATCTTTTTTCCTCTATACAGCAATACTGGTTTCCAATTCCTAGCCTTACATTCTCTCTTGAGCCCATCAGACTATATTCCAATAAAACAATTAATCTCTGTAATGCTACCAAAACAGCCCTCATCACAGTTACCATTAACCTCCTATGGTTGCTAAAATCCAGTGGTCAATTCAAAATCATCACCTTACTTTATTAATCAACCATATTTCATACAATTGATAGTTGAATCCTTGAAGAGGCACTTTCCTCTTCTTCTACCATATGGCCTATGACTTCTTGGTCTACTTTGTTCATTTCTCATTAACATGGTAACTAAAAATTTGTTCCTGAGAGCTCTTCTCTATACTCTTTCACTAGGGATCATCCTGGTGTGGTACTGTAGGATAAGCACTGGACTCCTAACCACAAGGTTGCTGATTCAAACCTGCGAATCACTTCTCCAAAATCCTATGAGTCAGAATCAAATTAATAACACTTAATAACAAAGGCACCATGTAGTCTATGTTTTTATATGACATCTATACATGAGGGTTCCCAAACATATATCTTCATCACAGACCTTATCCTTGAAGTCCAAGTATGTTCTTGAACTATTCACTCATGTCTAATATAGGTACCTAAAATGTAGCATACTCAAATTCCTTCCCTTTTCTCAGGGTCCAGAAGAAAGTCTGGTTCATAAGAGATATGTAGTAAAGTTTTGCTGAATGAATGAACACAATGATAGCAAGTATAGGTTGTGTATTTCCAGAAAAAGTTCTCTTACTGCTAAACTATGACCTACTAATTACTATTTCTTTCTTTGTCTCATTTGCAAATGGAGACAATAGGAAGGAACAGAGCTTCCAGCAAGATGAGCATATGAATTCCCATGGTTAAACAGCATTTTATGTAAGATCAATAGATTTTTTTCAATGTGTGTCTCTTTTATGTATGTTTTATGATATCCTCATTAATGTATTCATGGAAATGCTTAGGTAAGGATGTTCTAAATTTATTGACAAGCTTCTGCTGTCTAATGCACATTGCCCTGTCAATGTGTTAGAGTGATGTCTTTCATTTGGAGTACATTTCATTGGGGTGATCTTATTCAAAGGCATTGGTAATTTCCAGCCCTACAAATTTTGAGGAAAAAAATGGCAAACATATATCAGATATCATTTGATTTAAGGCAGTTTACACTGTTGGTACCTCTCCCTCGTCTCTTGGACCCTGGGCCAATTACTAACAGCTTTTTATTCTGTTCTTTGTGTGCCCGTGAGTTGATGTTTGGGCATGAGGAGATAGTGTCAAGCAAAACAATGTCATTTAACATCTTTAATACTGAGAAAACATATTGCTTTGAAACTTTATTATTTCCAAGGACATAGTATCAATAGAGTCTTCTCTGACTTGCAAATAGAATTGAGGCAATTTGTGGATGGTTCAGGATTTTCAGATGTGACAAGATCAGTCAAGTTTGAGAACTCTTGTACTTTCTCTTCCATTGTCTTCTCCTCTTGCTTTTTTGCTATTATAATTCCTCCTGCTCCTTTTTCCCTGTGTGAATCCTTTGGGTGGATCCCAATGCATCCATAAGGATTAGCAGCATTGTGGGCACATAGTTGAGGACTCACTGAAAGATTCAGCAGGTAATCAAGCAAAGATTTCTCACAGCTACTTCTCATTCTCTCTTACTACATACTATGAAGTAAGGATTTGTTCAAAACAGTTCTCTAAGGTACTCAACCTCTGAAATGTTGTTGTTGTTGTTGTTGTTGTTGTTGTTGTTGTTGTTGTTGTTGTTGTTAAGCATCATCAAGTCTGTTCTGACCCATCCATGACCCTGTATAGGACTTCTGAGGAACAGCTGGTGAGTTTGAACCAACGACTTTGCAGTTCAAACCATCTTTGCAGTCCAATGCATTAACCCACAGCACCGCACCAGGACCTCTGAAAACATTATATTCCCTCCAAATGAACACAATTTTAAAAGAGCAAGAATTTTTTTTTTTTTTCTTTTCAATGAGACACCATTTCTAAAAATCTGATATGGCACCAACCACAAAGTTGGTGGTTCAAACTTACCAAGCTAGTCCTTGTAAGCCCTATACAGGGTTGCTGTGAATTGTAACTGACTCAATGGTTCTAAACAACAACAACATATATTGAAAATGTCTCAGCTTAGGCCTAAATTATATCTTCTATTGGAGCCAGACAAACCTATTTCTGATAGGAGCATCCTGAGAAGTGACTATGGGTTACCTGCATAGGCAAGAGCCTAAGTCATCCCAAAGGAGGTCTTCATTCAATGTCAAAGTTAAAGCACTCAGCTGCTCACCTAACAGCCACTCCAGGGAGAAAGATGGGGCAGTCTGCTTCCATTAAGAGTCTAGCCTTGGGAGCCCTGTGGGTGTGGGGCAGGCAGTTCTACTCTGTCTTTGAGGGTCATTATGAGTCAGAAACAGCAACAGTAGATTCAGTTTGATTTTGGAAGTCATCCCAGTGCTAGAAAGCACGAGACATGATACATATTAAATCAGTGATTCTTTTGTAAATTATCGGAAATCACCTAGAAGGCTGGTAAAAATTCCAAGTGTACAGCCCCACTGCAGGGTTTTTGATCAGTAAATCTGGAGTTGTTGTTGTTGTTGTTAAGTGCCATTGAGTCGCTTCCGATTCATAGCAACCCTGCATAGGGTTTCCAAGGAGCTGCTGGTGAGCTTGAACCAGGGACCAGCCAGTCCAGCCTCAGTGCCACAGCAGGACATCTAAATGTGGGGGTCGTTGTTGTTGTCAGGTGCCATTGAGTCGATACCGACTCATAGCAACCCCATGCACAGCAGAACAAAACAATGTCCAATCCTGGGCCAACCTTACTAGCGCTGCCACACTTGACACCATCAGTGATGCCACTTGGCCAATCCATTTCATTGGGGGTCTTACTCTATTTCTCTGACCCTCTACCTTACCCAGCATGACATCCTTCTCCAGTGACTGTTCCCTCCTGACAATATGTCCAAAGTGTGAGAGGCGAAGCTTAGCCATCCTGGCCTCCAAGGAGCACTCTGGCTGCACTTCCTCCGAAACAGATCTATTGGTTCTTTTGGCAGTCCATGGCACTTTTAGTATTCTCCTCCAACACCACAACTCAAAGGCATCAATTCTTCTATGATCTTCCTTATTCACTGTTCAGCTTTCATATCCATATGAGGTTATTGTACCATGGCTTGGGTCAGGTGCACCTTAGTCCTCAAGCTGACATCTCTGCTATTCAACACTTTAAAAAGTTCCTGTGCAGCGGGTTTGTCCAATGCAATACATCGTCTGATCTCTTGACTACTGCTTCCATGAGTGTTGATAGTTGATCCAAGAAGAATGAAGTCCTTGACAACTTCAATCTTTTCTCCATTGATAAGAATGTTGTTTATTGGTCCAGTGGTGAGGATTTTTGTTTTCTTTACATTGAGATGTAATCCATATCGAAGGCTGTGCTCTTAGATCTTCATAAGTAAATGTTTCAAGTCCTCCTCACTTTCAGCAAGCAAGGTTGTATCATCTGCATATCGCAGGTTGTTAATGAGTCTTCCTCCAATCCTGACGCCACATTTTTCTTCATAGAACCCAGCTTCTCGTATTATTTGCTCAGCATACAGGTTGAATAAGTATGGGGAAAGAACACAACCTTGTCGCACACCTTTCCCAATTTTAAAACATTCAGTGTTCCCATGCTCTGGTTGAACAACTGCTTCTTGGACCAAGTACAGATTTCTCAGAAGTACAATTAAGTGTTCTGGAATACTCATACTTCTCAATGTTGTCCATAGCTTGTCATGATTCACACAATCAAAAGCCTTTGTGTAGTCAATAAAGCATAGGTAAATATCTTTCTGATATTCTCTGCTTTCAGCCAAGATCCATCGGACATCAGCAATGATATCTCTCATTCCACGGCCTCTTCTGAATCCAGCTTGAAGCTCTGGAAGTTCTCTGTCAATGTATGATTGTAGCCGTTTCTGTATTACCTTTAGCAAAAGTTTACTCGCTTGGGATATCAAAGAGATTGTCGGATGATTTCCGCATTCTGTTGGGTCACCTCTCTTTGGAATGGGCACAAATATGGATCTCTTCCAATCAGTCGGCCAGATAGTTGTCTTCCAAATTTCTTGGCAGAGATGAGTGAGTGCCTCTAGTGCCGCCTCACTTTCTTGAAAGATTTCAATTGGGGTTCTATAATTCTATAATTTGCATTTCTAACAGTCTCCCATGTGATGAGATACTGATCCAGAAACCGCCCTTTGAGAACCACTCAGAGCAGTGTCTCTGAGGGCAATGTCTGTCATTCTTCCCACTTCATGCCCCAACCTGTCAGCATCATGGATGGCAACCAAGGTAAACAGGACAGCGCTGAGATAGTCTGAATGTAATAGAAGAGGGCTGGGCATGATCTTCTCCACAGTACCACAGATCACCAAAAGCTCTGCTCCTTGAGAGTTCAAAGGTACCTAGGCATCAGGACTAGTACCTGAGGAGAATGATGGAAGTAGAGACAGGACCTACAGAAGCTATCACCTAAATCTTCGTTGTTTTCTGGTAGACAGTAGTGGCAGTCTACTCCTTTTGGTCAAAATTGTGCCTACGGCCTTAGATTGGTCTCATTTTTGTTTTAAATTAGACTTATTGTATTTCCTATAATTTGAAATTTGTCAGTTGACTTGGTACATGTGCCCAGGGTGTCAGTAATGTGGGCATTCAATAAATAGGGTACTAAACACATTAGTGCTTTGATTCTTGATAAGAAACAAAGGATGGAGTTGTGTGCGGGGCAAGCTTCAGGCTACATAGGTTGATGGCAAAATGAAAAATAAGATAGAATGCTTTCTAACCCAGTTCTGACCACTTTCTCATTTAGTTACTATTAGACATTCTTTACAATGCTGCCCATTTGGGAGCTATTGCCACGTGTGAAACATCAGTGCTGAATGTTATTAAATGCCAGTAGCAAGGGAAGACAATTTGCTTGACTAATTGGAAACCATCTAAATCCACTGTTCTTTGTGAAATCTGGAATAGTTTTAAGCACAACCAAAGGGGGAGGGGAAAGGGCGGGGAAGGCAGACCATTTTTCAGGAAAGAGAGTTATGAAAAGGGAGGGCAGCTAAGTAGAATTGGTTGTTCATCCTGGAGTGAGGAACAAAAGATAGATGAAATAATGTTTCCCACAGTATTGAGTAATGGATGGAATTTCCTCCTCAGAATGGAACTATATATATATATACTGAAAAACTGAGGAAAAGAGAAACTGAGTCATTAGCTAAACATCTTATACTACCCTATGTTGGAGTAAAGAGTAGAATTTAGTTACCTCAAAGCTGAAATATCTCTGCATTTATATAGCAGAGATGATAAAAGCAATATTGTTGTTGTTAAGTACCATTGAGCCGGTTCTGTCTCATAGCGACCCTGTATAGGGTTTCCAAGGAGCAGCTGGTAGGTTTGAACAGCCAACCTTTCAATTACCAACCCAGTGCTTATCCTACAGCACCACAGCTGAGTGTAATTCTCCATAGGAGCTTCAGAGATAAAGGTCGTATTTGAAAGCCACAGCCCTTCACCACCATTTTATTGAGAGTAAGTCAAAAAGTATTCTTACAAAATCATAGACATATTTATTAAACAAAAATAACAAAATATGAAGCCATTTATTCTTGATTTATCATTGACCTAAGTCTATATGCTTCTGAAGACCATGTTTCTATCTTTCTAACCCATCCCCAAAGAATTCTGTGCTCTTTGATTTACAACACATCGAAAATGGCAGTTTGGACATCCTTGAGGGACTGAAATCATGTCCCTTTGAAATGTTGAGTTTAAGAAGCAAAAAGAAGTCTTAAGGGGCAAGATAAGGATTGTATGTGAATGGGGCAGGGTTTCCCAAGAAAATTCTCATAGGACAGTCGCCCTTGCCACCTTCAAATAATTGTTGTCATGATGGGGGAAAAACTCCTAAGAGCTACTTTCCTGTCCTTTTACTCACAAATGCAATTTTCAATTTTCTTAAAATTCCTTCCTAATAAGCTCTTGTAATTGTACCAGGTCTTTGAGGAAATCCACCAAGAGATGCCTTTGGAATTCCACAAAATACTCACCATAACCTTCTGAGCTGACCTTTTGGTCTTGAATTTAACTGGCCCTGCAGATCCTCTCAAAAGTCATTAGTTTGTTTGGACATTTTGTGGGGATGCACTCATGACTGAGAGAACTTGTCTGCAGCCAGCCACTGAGCACAGGGGCATGTTTAAACATACTTTGCTTGGAATTAACCTGTGCATGTGTGAACTGGAACCCCCATAGTATGTTAATACTATACTATAACTAAAACACCCTTGGAGTTTTCTAATGCTTGGAAAAGATTGAGGACTAGTTTTGAACATTTCACCTATAGTTACAGAAAAGTTATGGCTTTTCCAGGTTGCCAATGTACCATATTTCTGTTGTTATTTGTTGGGTGCCATTGAGTCAGTTCAGACTCATAGCAATCTTAATGCACAACTTAATGAAGCCCTGCTTGGTCCTGCGTCATCCTTACAATCATCATTATGACTATTGAGACCATTGCTGTTACAATTGTGCCAATCCATCTCATTTGATGTCTTCCTCTCTATCTCTGACCCTCTGCTTTACCAAGCATAATGTCCTTCTCCGGGTACAGCTCCCTCCTGATAATATGTCCAAAGTATGAGAGATGATGTCTCACCATCCTGGATCCTAAGGAACATTTTGGATATACTTCTTCCAACAAAGATTTGCTTGTTCTTCCAGCAGCCCATGGAACTTTTAATCTTTTTCTCCAACACAATAATTCAAATGCATCAATTCTTCTATGGTCTTCCTTATTCATTGTTCAACCTTCACATACATATGAAGTTATTGAAAATACCATGACCTGAGCCAGACACACCTTAGCCTTCAAATTGAGATCTTTGCTCTTGCACACTTTGGAAAGTTCTTGTGCAATGGATTTGCCTGATGCAGTAAGTCATCTGATACCTTGACTTCTGCTTCCATATGTATTAATAGTGGACACAAGCAAAACTATTTGACAACTTCAATGTTTTCTCCATTCATCATGTTATTTATTGGTCCAGTTGTAAGGATTTTTGTTTTCTTTACACTGAGATGCAACCCATTCGGAAGGCTGTGGTCTTTCATCTTCATCAGCAAGTGCTTTAAATCCTTTCACAAAACAAGGTTGTATCATCTGCATATTGCAGGTGGTTCATGAGTCGTCCTCCACTGAAACTTGTCCAATATGGGTGACCCTACTGGTGTTTAAAGTACCAATGACAGAGCTTCCAGCATTACTGCAACATGCAAGCCACCAAGGTACAGCAAACTGACAGACAAGTGGTGGTCATATTTCTGGGTGGTATCAAAAGAACTGAAGTTTGAGAAGTAAGAAAGCACCACCAAAATTTACAGGGTATGAATGAATTCACGGAAAAATAGTATTTGAAGGGAAGCAACTTCAAAGGCTGAGGCAACAAAAATGTGATTAATTGTTATCATGACTAATTGCAACTCTCACAACTGTAAAAGTAGAAGTTTTGTTACAAAAAAGGGGGAGTAGTTAATCTTATAGTCCAGGGACAGAGGACCCTAGGACCATCAAAGTAAAAGAGCATGAGTGGAATGTAGGACCCTATCCGGAGAAGCAGTGATACCAGAGATGGAGACAGAGATGAGGGCATGGAGAGATAGAGCAGCTGAGGATCCTAGACTCATAGAAAGAGAAACACTGGCCAGGAAGAAGGCTGCAGAATGTGCTCTTTGGTTGCTTAAATTATTATATATTCCTGAGTGTTTCTGTATGCATCTACCCACCCTCTACCCACCAAAAAAGGGAATAGAAGCAAATACTGTTGAATGATGATGAATGATGATGCATGGAAGAGATTGTATCATCACAATGAAATGATGAGCGTAAAACTATCACTCAATTCACAATAAAAACTTAAAAAGAAAAACAACAAAATTAAGTGATTCCTGTAGAACTGGACATGCCTATCATTATTTCAACTGCTAACAGCTCGTGAAATTAAGCGTCAACTTCCTGCTACAGATGATTTTCTGGAAAAAATTAATGTAGCAGTTTTGTGATCCTTACCAGCCATGCAGGATATTTGCTCTACAAGGGTGGCTCTAAAGCAGTGGATCTCAAACTCAGCTGCTCTTCAGAATCATGAGAGGTGATTTTTAAAGTACTGTTATCAGGTTGCATACCCCAAACCAATTAAGAAAGAAAATTGGAGATGGAGCTCAGTGCTCAGTTACAGCGAGCTTTAAACTCATGCCCGTAACACAGGGTTCCTAAGCAATCTGACTCTCTTTGTCTTTACCTATAATCTGATTTGAAATAGCAGTCTTAGTCTCCTCTGCCTACTGACATTTTCTGTTTATATACCCAGGAACAGTTACTAAATACAGGTGCTCCTGGTGTGGTGCTGTAGGATAAACACTCAACCTCAACCACAAAGTGGGTTTGAACAATGCAAGTGATTCAAATTCACCGCAATGTTGGTTTGAACCACAATGTAAGTGATTCAAATTCACCATCCTCTCCTTGGAAATCCTACACAGCACTTAACAGCAAAATAAGTTATGAATCAATTATCACTTCAATTTGGTTACTTATTTCTTAATAAAAGTATGTGCATTCATTTCCTATTGTTGCTGTTGTTGTTGTTAGGTGCCATTGAGTCAGTACTGACACATAGCGACCTTATGCACTGCAGAATGAAACACTGCCTGGTCCTGGGCCAACCTCATAATTGTTGCCACACTTGAGCCCATTGATGCTGCCATTTGCCAATCCATCTTGCTGGGGGTTTTCCTCTTTTTCTCTGACCCTCCACCTTACCAAACATGATATCCTTCTCCAGAGACTGGTCCCTCCTGACAATATGTCTGAAATATGAAAGATGACGTTTGGCCACCTTGGCCTCCAAGGAGCGCTCTGGCTGTACTTCTTCCAAAATGGATCTATTGGTTCTTTTGGTAGCCCATGACACTTTCAATATTCTCCTCCAATGCCATAACTCAAAAGCATCAATTCTTCTACAGTCTTCCTTATTCACTGTTGAGCTGAGATTATTGAAAATACCATGGCTTGGGTCAGGCGCACCTTAGTCCTCAAGCTGACATCTTTGCTCTTCGACACTTTAAGAAGGTCTTGTGCAGCAGATTTGCCTAATGCAATATGTCTTTTGATTTCTTGAATGTTGCTTCCATGAGTGTTAATAGTTGATCCAAGAAGAATGACGTTCTTGACAACTTCAATCTTTTCTCCGTTCATCAGAATGTTGTTTATTGGTCCAGTGGTGAGGATTTTTGTTTTTTTTTACATTGAGATGTAATCCATACCGAAGGCTGTGTTCTTTGATCTTCATCAGTAAATGTTTTAAGTCCTCTTCACTTTCAGGAAGCAAGGTTGTATCATCTGCATATCGCAGGTTGTTAGTAAAGTCTTCCTCCAATCCTGATGCCACGTTTTTCTTCATAGAACCCAGCTTCTCAGATTATTTGCTCAGCATACAGGTTGAATAAGTATGGTGAAAGAATAAAACCTTGTTGTACACCTTTCTTAATTTTAAAACATTCAGTGATCCCACGTTCTGTTCAAACCTCTTGGTCCAGGTACAGATTCCTCATGAGTCCAATAAAGTGTTCCGGAATACTCATATTTTGCAATGTTGTCCATAACTTGTCATGAGCCACACAATCGAAAGCCTTTGTGTAGTCAATAAAGCACAGGTAAACATCTGACTGATATTCTCTGCTTTCAGCCAAGATACATCGGACATCAGCAGTGATATCCCTCATTCCACGGCCTCTTCTGAATCCGGCTTGAACCTATGGAAGTTCTCTGTCAATGTGTGCTTGCAGCCATTTTTATATTACCTTTAGTAAAACTTTATTCTCATGGGATTGTCCAATGATTTCCATATTCTGTTGGGTCACCTCCCTTTGAAATAAGCACAAAAATGGATCTCTTCCAATCAGTCAGCCAGATAGTTGTCTTCCAAA
>NW_006408550.1:20134966-20139633 GCF_000296735.1 Chrysochloris asiatica | reverse complement strand
CTTTCTACTCCCGTAAAGATTTACACCCTCGGAAACCCTGTACAGGGTCGCTATGGGTCGGAACCGACTCAACGGCACTTAACAACAACAACAACAATTGATGGTCTGTTCCACAGTCTGCCCCTGGCCTTGTTTTGACTGCTGATATGGAGCTTTTCCATCATCTCTTTTCACAGATGTTGTCAATCTGATTTCTATATATTCCAACTGGTGAGATCCATGCATATAATCATCTCTTATGTTGTCTAAAGAAGGTATTTGAAATGAAGAAATCATTGGTTTTGCAGAATTCTATCATGCACTCTCCAGCATCATTTCTATCACCAAGGCCGTATTTTCTAACTACTGGCCCTTCCTCTTTGCTCCCAGCCTTTGCATTCCAATCACCAGTGATGATCAATATCTTGATTGCATGTTTGATCAATTTCAGACTGAAGAAGTTGGTAGAATTCTTCTAGTTCTGCCTCAATAGCTTTAGTGGTTTGTACTGTCCTCTGACTCTGACCTCCTGCCTCCCTCTTATAAAGTCTTTGTGATTACAAGTTGGGTTCATCCATATCTTCCAGGAATATCTCCCCATCTCAAGATCCTCAATGTAATCACATCTACCAATTCTCTTTTACCATGTAAAGTAACAAATTCATAGGTTTGAGGGACTAGGACATAGACATTTGGTTGTTGTTGTAGTTGTTAAGTGCCATTGAGTTGGTTCTAACCCATAGCGACCCTGTATAGGATTTCCAAGTAGCGGCTGGTGAACTTGAACAGCCGATCTTGAGGTTCAAACAGATTTTGCATTTCAGCACATTGGCTCTTGACATTTGGTGGGTGACCCTTATTCTACCTACAATGGTGTGAAAATAAACTATTCTTTTCATTAGTAGACTATTGCTGAATTCACATTGAGTTGATTTTGGGTTCAGTTTGCCAGTGCCATTGTTCAAGATACTGCTCAGTGAGGCAGCGATGCAGATTGTAGGAATCACTTTAACCACAGCATCCCATGTGGTCTCCAGGAAGTTATCATCGCCATCATCTACATTCAGTTTCAATGCATTTGCTCACATGAAATGCCCAAGACACAGGTTTGTCTGTGTGTTTTTGTTTTTGTTTTCTCCCCTAAAAACACATTTGTTTTAGCTTTTTTGGCAATTTCAAAGAATCCTGGTGGCATCGTAGCTAAGTGCTTTGCTGCTATCCAAAATGCTGGCAGTTTGAAACAACCAGTCACTCCACAGGAGAAAGATAAAGCAGTCAGTTTTCATAAATATTTACAGCCTCCCAAACCCTTTGGGATTAGTAAAGTTAACTTACAAGGGTCACTATTCCACAGTAGTAGGTTTGGTTTTTTAGTTTGTCAATTTCAGTTCTTTGACTGGCATAGGAAGGCCTATCCTTCCATTTCTGCTCCTCTGGTGCAATGCTTACAGCAGATGCAGTCTCTTCTACCCCTTCTCTCCCAGAAGAAAGGAGCCCTGGTAGTGTAGTAGATTACGAGTTGGACTGCAAACCAAAAAGTCAGTAGTTTGAACCTACCAGCTGCTCCTCTGGAGAAAGATGAAGTCTTCTGGTCCCATAAAGATTATAGACTCAGAAACCCTATACAGGGTCACAATGAGTTGGAAACAATCCAATGGCACATAACCACTACCACCTCCATGAAGAACAAGACTTTGGGATGTGGGGGTAATTATGTTCATCATGTCTATATCAAAGTCTTCTGTTTGAAAGTACAGTTTTGCTATAAATAATCCCCACTCTGACTTGTATGAACTAGGACTAATCTTTAAAAGATGTACTCTATAATAACTTGTGAAGTCTATTTAAAACTTTAAAATAGCATAACATATTTATAGAAGAGAATTCTTATACCATGGTTGGGAATTTTACATATGTGTTATCAAACACCAATTGGGGTGCTACATGGAATTCATCTGTGGAAACTACACAAGGAGACTATGATCACATACAGCTAGAATTGCTTCTAATATTTTTTTCCATCTATGTCCATGATCCTGGAACATTCAGCAGCATGCACTACCATAATTCAAACTTTATCTCTCTAGTTCTAGAACTCCATTAGTATGTCGCTCACTTTGGGTCCTAGAAGTAGGGTAATGCACTGGAAGGATTCCACATTTCATAAAACTGGAATACCAATGGAAGCCGCTTTCTGACAGTTCTTTTAAAAGGGTACAATGGGAACTCTAACAAAATCCCATTGACAAAGTACATCCAACTTTGTTTGAACTATCAATAGTCTCAAACAATGCTTTTCCCTAAACTTATAATGAGGTTTCAGCTATCTAGCAATTTTCTTCTGAGTCTAGGATAAAAACACTAAGACATGTCTTAGGATGGGTCAAGGTGACTTGCAGTCCTATAACCACATTTGCTAGAAATACTAAAATTGCATTCTTGGTCATTCTAAAATGATAATCTAATCACAGGCATCATTACTTATGCCAGCAAAGAAACCTGATAATGTACATCAATCATTATTTGAGCTTATGAGCTTCAGAGAAAACTTAGTTAAAATCCCAATTCTAGACTTGAGGTACTGTGCACCTTCCCAAAAAGGCCTGGGCCTCATTTTCTCCGTTTCTGAAGTTTATTCTGAATCTATAAGAGTTCCTGACATGCTCCTTTAATCAGAAACAAATTCAGAGTCCCAGCCCTTTACAAATTATGTGAGAAATTCAAATGTTTCTGTATTTATACGAAAGGAGCTCTGGTAGCCTAGTGGTTATGAATCGGGCTGCGAACCTCAAGGTCAGCAGTTCAAAACTACCAGCTGCTCCATGGGAGAAAGATGAGGCTTTATGCTCCTATAAAGATTTACAGCCTCAGAAATGCTGAACAGGATCGCTATGAGTCAGAACCGACTCCACAGCACATCACCACCACAACAACATATTTATAGGAATTAGAAATTTTCCTGAATATTTTGTAAGCAGAACAGAAGAATCACATATAAGACATATTCCTATTTCTCTGCTCCCTGCCTTCAAGCCACTACTTATTTTATAATATCCTCCCTCCATGTGCAGCTCTGTAACGGGCTATCCTCTTCTTGGTGATGGCTGTTTTCCTTACTGGGAGTAACCATACCACAAGATCTGCATTTATTCAAATCTATTTTTCTAACACCATTCATCTGTCAGTTTATATATTGTGGTGGCTTGTGTGTTGGTGTGATTCTGGAAGTTATGCCACAGGTATTTTAAATACCAGCAGGGTCACCCGTGGTGGACTGGCTTCAGATGAGCTTCCAGATGAAGACAAACTAGGAAGAAGGAGGAATGAACTACTTCTGAATAATTAGTCACTGAAAACCATATGAAAAGCAGAGAAACACTGTCAATATATAGTGCCAGAAAATGAGCCCCTCGGGTTGAAAGGCACTCAAAATGCAAACGGGGAAGAGCTGCCTCCTTAAAGTATTGATGGCATGAATGGAGTAAAACCCTCACGACCTTCATTTGCTGATGGGGCACAACTCAAAATGAAGAGAAACAACTGTAAACATCCATTAATAACCAGAACATGGAATGTACCAAGTATGAATCTAGGAAAATTTGAAGTTGTCAAAAATGAAGTAGAATACATAAACATCGATATCTTAGGCATTAGTGAGCTGAAATGGACTGGTGTTGGCCATTCTGAATCTGACAACCACATGGTTTACTACACAGGAAATGACAAATTGAAGAGCAATGGTGTTGCATTCATCGCGAAACATGAATAGAAACATGAATAGAACATATCCAGATCAGTCATGAGGAGCAATGCTCTCTGCAATAGGATAATATCCATGCACCTACAGGGAAGACCAGTTAATACTGCTGTTATTCAAATTTATGCACCAACCACTAAAGCCAATGAGGATGAAATAGAAAAATTCTACCAACTTCTTCAATCTGAAATTAATTACACATGCAATCAAGATGTATTGCTCATTACTGGTGATTGAAATGCAAAGGTTGGGAGCAAAGAGGAAGGACCAGTAGCTGGAAAATATAGCCTTGGTGATAGAAATGATGCTGGAGAATGCATGATAGATTTCTGCAAGACAAATTATTTGTTCATTTCAAATACCTTCTTTAGACAACATAACAGACGACTATACACATAGACCTCGCCAGATGGAACACATAGAAATCAAATTGACTACATCTGTGGAACGAGATGATGGAAAAGCTCCATAACATCAGTGAAAACAAGGCCAGGGGCAGACTGTGGAACAGACCATCAATTACTCATGCAAATTCAAACTGAAACTGAAGAAAATGAAAACAAGTCCACGAGAGCCTAAATATGACCTTGAATATATCATACCTGAATTTAGAGATCATCTGAAGAACAGATTTGATACATTAAACACTAAAGACTGAAGACCAGAATAGTTGTGGGATGACATCAAGAACATCATATGTGAAGAAAGCAAAAAGTCATTAAGAAGAGAAGAAAGAAGGAAAAGGTCAAAATGGATGTCAGAAGAGACTCTGAAACTTACTCTCCAGCGTAGAGATGCTAAAGCAAATGGAAGCAATGAGGAGGTCTAAGAGCTGAACAGAAATTGTCAAAGATCAGCTCAAGAAGATAAAACCAAATATTATAATAAAATATACAAATATTTGGAATCAGAAAACCAAAAAGGAAGAACA
>NW_006408550.1:20129256-20133579 GCF_000296735.1 Chrysochloris asiatica | reverse complement strand
CCGTGGGCTGCCAAAAGAATCAATAGATCTGTTTTGGAAGAAGTGCAGCCAGAGTGCTCCTTAGAGGCCAAGATGGACAAACTTCATCTCTCATACTTTGGACATATTGTCAGGAGGGAACAGTTGCTAGAGAAGGATATCATGCTTGGTAAGATGGAGGGTCAGAGAAAAAGAGGAAGACCCCTAATGAGATGGATTGGCCAGGTGGCGGCATCGATGAACTCAAGTGTGGCAACAGTAGTGAGGTTGGCCCAGGATCGGGCAGTGTTTTGTTATGCTGTGCATAGGGTCGCTATGAGTTGGTGCCAACTCGATGGCACCTAACAACAACAACAACAACCAGCCTCAACAACTTGAAGATTGTGGGTTCCCACAGTTTTGCATATGTAATCTCCCTATAAAGACAATATCTTGTATATAGCATCCATCCTAGTAGTTCTGGTGTGGTACAGTAGGATAAGCACTGGACTGCTAACAACAAGGTTGGCAGGTCAAACCCACCAACTGCTCCTTGGAAACCCTATACAAGAATGCTATGATTCAGCACTGACTTTACAGCACTAAAAACCAACAAAAATAGGCATCAATCCTAGTTGCTGTAAAAGATACAGGGATAAGGTTTCTGTGGTTGGCATTGGTCAAGCAGAATAAACCATTCCCTATAACATGACTGAACAGTGAAGGTGCTCAAAGCTGAGGCTTAGACAATGAGAATACCATTTAAAGAAGGTAAAGAAAGAAGTTCATGGCATAGACAAAGAAGGAGGAAAGAAACAGCATGGTTATGAAATAAGTATGACTTTTATGCATTCTGGTTCTACCACTGAAAGACTAAGGTACCTCCTATGAGAAAGCCATCCTATGGAATAAACTATGAAGGAATCTCAAGCTTCACTAAAAAAGCTTAGTCCCTTTTATGCCTTTTATATTCAAGAGTCCACACTCAAACATAACCCTGCATCCTGGCATGACAACACAACATCAAGCAAAGCATAATCAAATCCTACAGGTAGGAAAATGCAAAAGTCAAAAACAGCCTGGGGAAAATTTGCTTCCAGTGGAAATATGCATCCTGCATGAGAGAGATGCTGAGACCAGGTACCTATATCCTACCTAGAACTTACTACAGAAATTCTAAGTCTGTGTCCAAGAAAATACTTTGGGGTAGAAGGATGCTGCCCATCCAAATCACTGACTTCTGCATGACCATTTCTATGCTCCTGTCCTTGACAATTATTGTGCAGATGAGCTTGAATGTTGCAGTGATAGATAGAAAGTAGGTGCAGGTCAAAAGACCCTCACTCATGGACTTGATTCTCACCAGCTTGGACATCTTCCACTTCTTTCTACAGTGGGCATCAATGTTGAACAACTTTTACTCCTATTTTAATTCTAATGATGCATGCTGGTACTTACAAATCATTAGGGATTTTGCTAATACTACATTTTTTGGTTCAACAGCTTGTTTGCTGTATTTTACTGTGTCAAGTTCTCTTCCTTCACCCATCCCAACTTCACCCATCCCATCTTCCTCTGGCTGAGGTTAAGGATTTCATAGTTGGTTCCTTTGTTGTTGGTGGGTTCTCTGCTACTTTCTTGTACGGCAATCATTCCTTCAACTATTAAGTATTGTATCAAGTTTCATATGTTGTTGATGTTAAGAGCCGTCGAGTCAGTTCTGACCCATAGGGTTTTCCAAGGCTATAAAACTTTTTTAGGAGCAGAAAGCCTCATCTTTCTCCCACGGAGCAGCTGGTAGTTTCGAACCGCTGACCTTGCAGTTCGCAGCCCAATTCATAACCACTACGCTACCTGAGCTCCTTAAGTAGTCCTCCCTGCTCTTGCACTGCAGGATGAGCATTGGCCTATCAACCACAAAGCCAGTGGTTCAAATCCATCAGCTCTCACCTAGGTATAAAATGTATCTCTTTAAGGAGCTCTGGTAGCATAGGTCGCTATGGGTCGGAACTGACTCAACAGCACTTAACAAGTTTCATATAGCCATGGGGATTTCCCCTAGAAATAGCACTATGACTGAAAGATGAACACATTTCAGTTATATTGTCATGCGTCAATTCATGGTTGTATTGGCTATTTCTTTCCTCCCCTCCGGTTCCTGGCCTGCACTATCTTGCTTATGACTTCACTGTCACGACACTTGGAGCAAAGGGAACACCACAACACTGGCCACTGAAACTCCAGCAGGAAAGTTCACACTGCAACCCTCGGGCCTCTTGCCATCTTCATTATTTTCATCACCATTTATTCTCTGACAAATTTCTCCCCATTATAGCCTTCCTAATTGAGAAGAGGTCCTTGTTCCTGGCCTGGGAAGCTGTCATCTAAACTGTATCCATTCCACTTCATTTACGTTGAGCAGCCCTCCGCTAAAATTTATAAAGAAAGAGTGCTGAGGCCAAAGGCCAGGTCTCCAGCATCACAGTTTCAATCTCTGACAAGACTTAACAAGGTATTTTTCCAAAACACAGTTTCATTTCTTGAGTAATGCTGGAGGCCAATGTTACAAATACATTTTTTAAACATTTACATACATAGGACATATTTGATAAACCGACATTCTGGATCTGCCATTAGATATCTCATGTGAGAAAGCTATCCTATGAAAAACATGATGAAGGATCTCAAGCTTCACTGAAAAAGAAAGTATAGTCCTTGATATGGAATTGAAATTGTGATCTGTGTCTGTCTGACTGATTTGTCTCCCTGTCCAGTGATTTCTTGAATTCACATTTGAAATTAAAGAGACCAACTGTGTGACTCTTGCTGGATAAGCACTGGACTGCTAACTGTAAGGTTGGTGGTTCAAACCCACCAACCACTCCTTAGAAACCCTATACAGGGTTACTACTAGTAAAAACAAACAGCAATTAACACCATCAATAACAAGGGTCTGAAGTATAAGTAAAAACAGAAAGACCATTTTTTACCCATGAATGTACCATTTGGCATCTCAGCAGCATACTGTGGAACATATCAACTGTTATTTACCATCCACTCATCTGTCAGCTAGTTATACTATGGTGGATTGCATGTTGCTATGATGCTGGGAGCTATGCCACAGATATTTTAAATATCATTAGAATATACCTTGGTGTTCAAACAGAACAAGAGGATACCAAACGGTTTAAAGTTAGGAAAGGTGTGCACTGGGTTGTGTTCTTCCACCATACTTATTCATCCTGCATGTTGAGCAAATAAGCCAAGAAACTTTGTTCTGTGAAGAAAAATGTGGCATCAGGATTGGAGGAAGACTCATTAACAACCTGTGATATGCAGATGATACAACCTTACTAGCTGAAAGTGAAGAGGACTTAAAATATTTACTGATGAAGATCAAAGAACACAGCCTTTGATATGGGTTGCACCTTAATGTAAAGAAAATGAAAATTCTCACCACTGGGCCAATAAACAACATCCATATAAATGGAGAACAGATTAAAGTTGTCAAAGACTTCATTTTGTTCAGACCAACAATCAACACTCATGGTGGCAGCAGTCAAGAAATCAAACGACATATTGCATTTGGCAAATCTGCTGCACAAGACCCTTTTACAGTGTTGGAGAGCAAAGATGTCGGTTTGAGGACTAAGGTGCGCCTGACTCGGCCATGGTATTTTCAATAACCTCATATGCATGTGAAAGTTGGACAATGAGAAAGGAGGAATATAGAAGAATTGATTTATTTGAGGTATGGTGTCGATGAACAATATTGGAAATACCATGGACTGCCAAAAGAACAAATGGATCTGTGTTTGATGAAGTACAGCCAAAGTGCTCCTTGGAAGTCAGGATGACCAGACTTTGTCTCTCACATTTCGGACATATTGTCAGGAGGGACCAGTCACTGGAGAAGGATATCACATTTGGAAAGGTGGAGAAACAGAGAAAAAGAGGAAGACCCCCCAGAGAGATGGAGTGGCAAAGTGACAACTTCAGTAGGCTCAAGTGCAGTGATTATAATGTTGGCACAGGACTGGACAGTGTTTCATTCTGTTGTGCATAGGGTAGCTATGAGTTGGCACTGACTCGATGGCACCTAACAACAACAACAGGGTACACTCATGGTTGACAGGTTTCAGCTAAGCTTCCAGACTAAGAGAGATGAGTAAGAGGAGAGATGTTTAGCCTCTGGAAACCTGATGCATAGCAGTGAAGCACTATGTTGTTGTTGTTGTTGTCAGGTGCCATCGAGTCGGAACCGACTCATAGTGACCCCATACACAGCAGAATGAAACAATGTCCGATCCTGGGCCAACCTCACTACTGCTGCCACACTTGAGTCCATCAATGATGCCACCTGGC
>NW_006408550.1:20002405-20127409 GCF_000296735.1 Chrysochloris asiatica | reverse complement strand
AAATTCAGGTGGGATAAATTCAAGGTCATATTTTGGCTCTCGTAGACTTGTTTTCATTTTCTTCAGCTTCAGTTTGAATTTGCATATCAGTAATTGATGGTCTGTTCCACAGTCTGCCCCTGGCCTTGTCTTCACTGATGATATGGAGCTTTGATGTATTAGATACTAATAACCAGAACCCAGAAGAGTTGTGGGATAACATCAAGAACAACATACAGGAAGAAAACAAAAGCTCACAAAGTAGATAAGGAAGAAAGAAAAGACCAAAATGTATGTCAGAAGAGACTCTGAAGCTGGCTCTCCAGCATAGAGATGTTAAAGCAAATGAAGGAAATGAGAAGGTAAAAGAGCTGAACAGAACACTACAAAGGGCAGCTAGAGAAGACACAGTCAAATATTATAGTGAAATGTGCAAAGATCTGAGGTTAGAAACCCAAAAGAGAAGAACACATTCAGTATTTCTCAAGATGAAAAAAACTGAAGAAAAAATTCAAGCCTCAACTTGCAACACTGAAGGAGTCTATGGGTAAAATATTGAATGATGCAATAAACATCAAAAGAAGATTGAAGGAATGCATAGTCAATGTGAAAAAATAGATAGTTGATGATCAAACATTTCAAGAGGTAGCATATGATCAAGTGCTAATGGTGCTAATGGAAGAAGTCCAAAGTACATTGACGACATTTTCAAAGAACAAGGTTCCAGGAATTGATAGAATAGAAACTGAAATATTTCAACAAAATGACAGAGCACTGGAGGCACACACTCATCCATGCCAAGAAATCTGGAAGACAGCTATCAGGCTAAAAGATTGGAAGACTTCATATTTCCCCCCATTCCAAAGAGAGGTGACCCAAAAGAGTGAGAAAATCATTGGACAATCTCATTAATATCACATGCAAGTAAAATTTTGTTAAAGATGATTTAAAAAAATGTCTGCAGTAGTACATTGTCAGGGAATTGCCAGAGATTCAAGCTAGATTCAGATAAAGACATGGAATGTGGGCTATCAATGCTGATGTCAGAAGGATCTTGTCTGAAAGAAGAGTACTTTATTGACTATGCAAAGGTTTTGGACTGTGTGGATCATGACAAACTAGGGACAATATTGTGGAGAATGAATATTCCAGAACACATCATTTTGCTCACGAGGAGCCTGTTCACAGACCAAGCAGCAATCATGTGAACTAAACAAAGGGACACTGAATGGTTTAAAATCAGGAAAGGTGTAAGCCAGGGTTGTTATTTTTTCACCATACTTACATAGTCTATGTGCAGAGCAAATAATCCAAGAAGCTGGGTTATATGAAAAAGAAAGTGGCATCAATATTGCAGGAAAACTCATTAACAACCTAGAATATGCAGCTGATACAACCTTGCTTGCTGGCAGTGAAGAGGACTTAAAATACTTACTGATGATGATCAAAGATCACAGCCTTCAGTATGGGTTGCACATTAATTTAAAGAAAACAAAAATCCTGGACAAATGAATGTACCATGATAAAAGGGGAAAAGATTGAAGTTGTCAAAGACTTCATTTTGCTTGGACCCAACATCAACACTCATGGAATCAGAAGTCAAGAACCCAATGTTTGCATAAGGCAAATCTGCTGCATAAGACCTCCTTCAAGTGTTCAAAGCAAAGATTTCCATTTGAGGACTAAAGTATGCTTGATCCAAGCCAGAGTCTTATCAATCTCTTCATAAGCAAGTGAAAGCTGGACAATGAATAAGCAAGGCAGTAGAAGAAAAGATGCACTTGAATTATGATGTTGAAAGAGACTATTCAAAGCACCATGGACTGCCAGAAGAAAAAATAAATCTGTATTGGAAGAAGTGCAGCTAGAGTGCTATTTAGAAGCCAAAATGACCAGACTTCATGACTTATACTTTGGACATGTTATCAGGAGAGACCAGTCCTGGAGACAGAAATAATGATCCGTAAAGTTGAGGATCTGTGAAAAATGGAGCCTCACAACAAGACAGATTGAGCTCAAGTGTAGCAACAATTGTGAGGATGGCCCAGAACCAGATGGTGTTTTGTACACAGGGTTGTTATAGGCCGAAACCAATGCTACGACACCTAACAACAACAATACAGTAAAAAACTGCTGCATAGTCAGTAAAGCATAGGAAAACATTTTTCTGGTATTCTCTGCTTTCAGTCAAGATCCATCTGACATTGGCAATAATAAAAACGGAGCTCTACCAGTTAGTTGACCAGGTAACTGTCTTCCAAATTCCTTGGCATAGAAGAGTCAGTGCTTCTAATGTTGCATCAGTTTGGTGAAAGATTTCAATTTGTATTCTATCAATTCCAGCTGCCTTGTTCTTTGCCAATTCCTTTAGTGTACCTTGGACTTCTTCCTTCATTAACATTGGCTCTTGATTATATGCTACCTCTTGAAATGGTTGAACATGGATCATTTCTTGGGAGAAAAAGTAAGGTATTCAACTTGACTTCCTTCAGAACTGATTTATGACAGAATTGTCAAAAGGGAAAACTATCCTAAAAAGGAGAATATATATGTTTTAGTTTAGTACTGAGGAGTTGGCTCTGACTCTTAGTGACCCAGTCAGTATAGGGTTTCTGATGATCAGCTGGTGGATTTGAACTACAGACCTTGCAGTTAGCAGACCAGTGCTTAGCTTATAATGTGACAATATATACATATTTTGTTGTTGTTATTGTTGTTTTTTGGAGAATTAGTCCTTGTCTCCCCTTAATACTATCAAAGGCAGCAATTGATAGCAGATATCTTATACATCTTTTTTTGATTCCAGTAAAAGCAAAAGGCTTGAAGAAGTTAGGTACAATAAGACTCATATCTTGCTTTGATTATGGGGTTTTCTTTCCACGAAACTACTTGAAAGAAATCTCTGACCCAAATCACTATGCCTGCTGCTTTTCTTTCTCCTCAATTGCAAATCCTTTTTATCCTGTTTAAAGCCAGGACATTTGAATATTAAAAGTCATGGTTGGTTGGAGGGGCAGAGATTGTCTTATGATATTCTTTCATCTCAGTAAAAGGAAGAGGGAGGGTTCAATCAGTCATGTTAAAATCGGCCAGTGGTTGATTATTAATATTCTTCCTCTTCTCTTTTTAAGCCCTATTGTACCTAACTCCATTGAGCCTTTTGCTTTTTATGGAATCAAAATCTGTATATTTGTATATAAAGGAGCTCTGGTATTGTAGTGGTTAAGAGTTGGGCTATTAACCTCAAGGTCAGCAGTTTGAAACTATCAGCTGTTAAAGATGAGACTTTCTGCTCCTGTAAAGATTTACAGCCTTGGAAACCCTATATCGAGTTGCTGTGAGTCAGAATCGGCTCCATGGCATACAACCAACCAACCAATCTATATATAGAATGTTGTTGTTGTTATGTGCCGTGGAGTCGGTTCGGACTCATAGCGACCCTGTACAGGGTTTCTGAGGCTGTAAATATTTATAGGAGCAGAAAACCTCATCTTTCTCCTGCGGAACAGCTGGTAGTTTCGAATTGCTGACCTTGCAGCTCGCAGCCCGATTCGTAACCACTGTGCTACCAGATCTCCTTATACATAGACTGTTGTTGTTGTTGTTATGTGCCATGGAGTCGATTCCGACTCATAGAGACCCTGTACAGGGTTTCCGAGGCTGTAAATCTTTACGGGAGCAGAAAGCCTCATCTTTCTCCCGTGGAGCAGCTGGTAGTTTCGAACTGCTGACCTTGAGGTTCGCAGTCCGATTCGTAACCACTACGCTACCAGCTACTCCAAATAATACTTCTGCTAAAATTTCAAAGAGTTTTTTACTATTTTTAACAATTCCATCAATCAATATTTAACAGTAGTGTTATAACATAACATGAAAAATAATAAAAAGATACTGACACATTACTAGGGTCCCGGTTAGCATCAATCCTTCAGTACATCTATCATATGAGAATATACTCTTCTCAGACCATGTTCTATTGCAGGACTCCATCTGGTCTGCTCAGCTTCCACAGGACCCAACAGGAGTTTGTCTTCTCAACTTTGCCTTTTCAGGCATTTGCCAAAATTAAGTTAAGAGATATATTATTTCCTTGTTCTAAATCTGTCTCAAAGTATTAACAATGTTAGCTTAACCTGGCTCCATAACGCATATGGGGAATTAGGCTTGGGTAAGGAGCTCTGGTAGCGTAGTGGTTACGAATTGGGCTGCGAACCTTAAGGTCAGCGGTTCGAAACTACCAGCTGCTCCGCGGGAGAAAGATGAGGCTTTCTACTCCCGTAAAGATTTACACCTTCGGAAACCCTGTACAGGGTCGCTATGGGTCGGACCCGACTCGATGGCACTCAACAACAACAACAAACAACTGTACTGGATAGTCCAGTCTGTGCTGCTCCTTCAATCCACTCATTCAGTGGCTGCCATCACACATAGTTATAATTCTGGTCCTGGTCTTGCTACGTTAGTTAGGAAAAATATATTAGTTGAGGTGATATGAGGGAAAAAATGGCATAATCATTATCCATGTCCTTCCCCATGCCCCTTTTCCGAAATCCACGGAAAAGCAAAGTAATCATCATCCTTTGTCTCCCTTATTTTGAGTGTGAGCACACATTCATGACAATATGTAAACCAGCCACTCCATGCCTGTATCTTCTGTTTTAACCAGCCAATGTTCTAAAACTAGGGATAAAATCTTGTTACTCAGGATATAGTTGTTTCAGTCTCTCTCACAGAACTCTGAGTATGAACAAAAGTTCCATCCAAAAGAAGGGTGTTCTCTCAGAGCTACCAGCATCCATCTGGTTTTCCAGTATTAGATCAAAAAATCATATTAAGCCAGTAATATAAAGTGATATGTAATTGATTTAATATATGATTTGCAAATCAGGTAACACTTCTAGAGAGATAAAGTACCCCAGGAAGCAAACAACTTCCAAAGAGCCTTATACCCTATGATATGGACCTTGCTATGGAAACAGGGCCAAAACAGTGTTTACAGTTTACCTTGAAACACTGTTCATCCCTGGAGCTTCCTGTTCAACCCTGAAGTTTCTATTTCTCCAAACTGAATGCACATGGATAACTCTTCAAAAGAGTGTGATGCCCAAGGCTGTCCTAGGATTCAATCACCACAGAGCTACAGTAGTGAAGAAAAGAGATTTTATTTGATATATGCAGCACATAAGCAAACAAACAAAAAAAGTGGGAAATGTACAAGCATGTCATCAGAACAAAGTCTACCCCAGTCTACAGAGCATCACGAAGTTAATGACACACAAAGAGCCTTCAAAAAGTTTGTGAAAAATAGAATTCAAAGATAATATAATTTTTCCAGAAACTTTTGAAGCCCCCTTTTATAAGATTAAAAATCACAAAAATTTACTAAATAACCATGTTCCTGAAATTTAAATTGTTCTTCTCAGTAATCCTTGGTATAAACTTCAGATATAACAGGAAGGTCTTTATTGATTCTACAAACCTTACTCTTCACCAAACACCAAAGGGAGTAGATTAGAGAGAAAAAAATTGTGATAATTGTCCTCTGTCTAAATATCTTGGTTGTGAGGGGAAAATATATTTTCCCAAGATTGCTTTAACTATTGTTATTGTTGTTAGGTGCCATCTAGTTGGCTCCGACTCATAGTGACCCTTTGCATAACACAACAAAACACTACCTACCAAGTCCTATGTCCTCCTTGCAATCATTGTTACACTTGAGCCCCTTGCTGCTGCCACTGTATCAATCCATCACATTGGGGGTCTTCTTCTTTTTCACCAACCCTCCACTCTACCAAGCATAATGTCCTTTTCCAGCAACTGGTCCCTCTGATAATAGGTCCGAAGTATGAGAAACAAAAAGTTTTGTCATCTAGGCTTTAAAGGAGCATTCTGGGTGTACTTCTTCCAACACAGAAAGTCCATGGAACTTTCAATATTCTTCTCCAAACCATAAATTAAATGCATCAGTTCTTCTATGGTCTTCCTTATTCATTGTTCAGCATTCACATACATATTAGTTATAGTAAAAATCTCAGGGCCCAGTTGATGTGTCCTTGAGCCTCCCGTTAGATCACATTCCTTATTCATACAGCCAGAGCATAGTTATTCCAATTTTATTTCTAAGTCTGGTAGCACTATGGGTGGGCATTGAACTGTAATATTGGCAGTTCAAAACCACTAGTCACTCTGCAAAGATAAAGTTGTCTGTTCCCATCAGGATTTAGTCTCAGAAGCCCTGCATAGGGTTATTATGAGTTGGAATCTACTTGGCTGCAGGGATTTAACTCAGGAAAATGGCTTTTACTCATTAGCAAGATCTCAACTGTTTTCCTAGAATTTATTCAGACTCACAGCCATAACACAGTACTGAGTAGAACAGGCCCAAGGTCATCCTACTTTGTAATCATTACAGAAGCCGCTGTAATAGTTTGTTTTCCCTCTGAAGAGACCAGTGGATTTGAACTGCCAACCTCTTGGTTAGCAGTCAAGAACTTAACTACTGTGCTATCAGGCCTCCTTTATTAGCAAGAACTTCAAAGTAAACAACAAAATTCCGCAACACTGGACCAGTAAACAACATCCATAGAAATGGAGAAAAGATTGAAGCTGTCAAAGACTTCATTTTGCTTGGATCCACCATCAATACTCATGGAAGAAGTAGCAAGAACTCTTTTCCTCCAGCACACCACAAAGAACCTGGTGTCACCATGGGTCGCCTCCCTGCCCAGTGTTACCGGTATTGTAAGAATAAGCCCTAACCCAAATCCCACTTCTCCTGAGGTGTCCCTGATGCCAAGATTCATATACTTGGCCTGGATATGAAGAGGACAAAAGAGGATGAGTTCCCACTCTGTAGCCACGTGGTGCCAGATGAATATGATCAGCTCTCCTCAAAAGCCCTGGAGGCTGCCTATATTTGTGCCAACAAGTTCATGGTGAAAAGTTGTGGCAAAGATGGCTTTCACATCCGAGTGCAGCTGCATCCGTTCCATGTCATCCGCATCAACAGGATGCTGTCCTGTGCTGGGGCTGACGGACTCCAGACAGGGATGTGAGGGGCCTTTGGAAAGCCCCAGGGCACTGTGGGTAGGGTCCACATTGGCCAAGTCATTATGTCCATCTGCACCAAGCTTCAAAACAAGGAGCATGTGATTGAGGCCCTAGGCAGGGCCACATTCAAGTTCCTTGGGAGCCAGAAGATCCACATCTTCAAGAAATGGGGCTTCACCAAGTTCAATGCTGAGAAGTTTGAAGACATGGTGGCTGAGAAGTGCCTCATCCCAGATGGCTCTTCAGTCAAATACACCCCCAATCATGGTCCGTTGGACAAGTGGAGCACGTTGCATTTGTGAAGGCCTTGTAAGCACTGACCTGTGCCCTCCAATAAATTCAAATTCCTCTCTTAAAAAAAAAAGGAAAGAAATAAATCAAAGAAAATATTGCACTAGACAAATCTAGTGCATAAGAATTCTTTAACATGTTCAAGAGTAAATGTGTAAGTTTGAGGACTAAGGTGTACCTGACCCAAGCTGTGGTATTTTCAACAGCCTCATATGGATGTGAAAATTGGACAATAAATAAGGAAGACCATTCAAGAATTGATACATTTGAGTTATGGTGTTGGATAAGAATATTAAAAGTACCATGGCTTCCCAGACGAATAAGAAAATCTGTGTTTGAAGAAATACAACCAAAATGTTCCTTATAAGTCAAGATTGTGAGATTTTGTTCATCATACTTTGCAAATATTATCAGGAGGGCCAGCCCCTGGCAAAGGGCATTATTCTTGGTAAAGTGGAGGATCAGTGAAAAAGAGGGAGATCCCAACGATACGCATTGCTACAGTAGCAATGGGCTCAAGCATAACAACAATTGTAAGGTTGGTGCAGGACCAAACCGTGTTTTGTTCTGTTTTGCATAAGGTAGCTATGAGTCTGAACTGACTTGATGGCACCTAACAACAACAACAACAATTCTCAACAGCAAAATAAATAACAATATTGAAGGGGAGTGGTGACAAAGGGCATCCTTGTCTGGTTCCAATTCACAGAGGGAAGACTTTTAGTTTCTCTCTATTGAAAGTGATGTAGGCTGTTGGTTTTGTATATATGCTCTTGATTATGTTGAGGAATTTCTCTTCAATTCCTACTTTGTTGAGTATTTTTATCACAAATGGATGTTGGATTTTTTCAAATGCCTTTTCTGCATCAATCAATATGATCATGTGGTTCTTTTCCTTTTTCTTATTTATATGGTGGATTACATTGATTGTTTTTCTAATGTTGAACCATCCTTGCAACCCTTTTAGGTAACCCACTTGGTCATGCTGTATTATTTTTCTGATGTGCTGGATTCTGTTGGCTAAGATTTTGTTGAGAATTTTTGCATCTATGTTCATGAGGGATATTGGTCTGTAGTTTTCTTTCTTAGTGATGTCCTTCCTTCCCTGATTTTGGTATGAGGGTTATGCTGGCTTCATAAAAAAGTATTAGGAAGTTTTCCATCCTCCTCTATACTCTGGAATAATTTGAGTAGAATTGGTGACAGCTCTTCCCTGAATGTTTGGTAGAATTCACCAGTGAAGCCATCTGGACCTGGACTTTTTTTGGTTGGGAGTTTTTTGATGACCTGATCAATTTTTTCTTTTGTTATGGGTCTGTTCAGGTTTTCTATTTCACTCTGTGTAAGTTTAGGTAGGTCATGTTTTTCTAAAAATGCATCCATCTCTTCTAAGCTTTCAAATGTGTTGGAGTACAACTCTTCATAGTGTTCTGTTATTATCCTTTGGTTCTGTTGTGACTTCACCCATGTGGTTTCTAATGTGAATTATTTTTGTCTTCTCCCTCTTTTCTTTTGTTAGGTTTGTCAAAAGTTTGTCAATTTTATTACTCCTTTCTAAGAACCAGCTTCTTGTCCTGTTGGTTCTTTCTATAGTTTTTCTGTTTTTCCATCCCATTTATTTCTGCTCTTATCTTTATTATTTCTTTTCTTTTGGTAGCTGTAGGTTCCCCTGTTGGTCTGTTTCTAATTATTGTAGATGCTGTGTTCATTTTGTCTTTCTTCTTTTTGAATGTGCACATATGCTGCAATAAATTGTCCACTCAGAACCGCTTTTGCTGTGTCCCAAAGAATTTGGTATGTTGTGTTTTCAATCTCATTTGTTTCTAGGAACTTTATGAATGCACATTTAATTTCTTCTTTTACCCAGTCACTTTTCAGCAGCATGTTATTCAGTTTCCATGTGTTCAACATTATTTCCTTGGTCTTCTTATTGTTGATTCCTAGTTTTATAGCATTGTGGTCTGAAAAGATGCTTTGTTGCATTTTGAAGTTTGTAAATTTATGGAGGCTTGCTTTGTGACCTAACACATGGTCAATTCTGGAAAATGTTCCATGTGCACTGAAGAAGAATGTATATTGTGCTGTTGTTGGGTTGAATGCTCTGTGCACATCTATGAGGTCAGGTTGGTTGATCGTGCAGTTTAGTTCCTCTGTAACTTTGTCGAGTTTCTTTCTGGTAATTCTGTCCCTTTATGAAAGTGGCATATTAAAATCTCCCACTATAATTGTAGATTTATCTATTTCTTTCTTCAATTCTAGTAAGGTTTGCTTCATATATCTTGGTGCCTTTCATTGGGAGCATAGATATTTATTATGGTTATGTCATCCTGCTCAATTGATCCTTTAATCGTGAGATAGTTTCCTTCTTTATCTCTTACATTGGTTTTTGCCTTAAAGTTTACTTTATTAGTATTGCCATTCCTGCTTGTTTATTGTTGCAGTTAGCTTGGTATATATATTTTTTTCATTGTTTAACTTTTAGTCTGTTTTTGTCTTTGTGTGTAAGGTGTGTCTCTTGCAGGCAGCATATTGAAGGGTCTTGTTTTCTTATCCATTCTGCCACTCCCTCTCTCTTTACTGGTGCATTCAATCCATTGACATTCAATGTAATTATCGATAGGTATGAATTAATTGCTGCCATTATATTAATTTTTTTGGTAGTGCTGTTTGTTCCTTTGTTCTGCATGTGCTGAATTTGTGTTTTTTGTGCTATTTTTTGTCAGTTTTTTTCTTCGATTTCATGTTTGCTTGTTCTGCTTGGAAGTTCATTTTCATGGTAAGTTGTGAAGTATTAACGTTCTTTGGGGTTACCTTATAGTCTATTAACTTTTCTCTCTATTTAAGACAACCTATTGTATCCTGTAATGTACTGGCCTCCTCACCACCTGGATCTCTGTTTCTACATTTTCTCCTTCTTTGACATTGATATTATTTTGATCTTTGGTTGACCTCCCAGCTTCTTTGAGTTCATTGTTGTAGTTTTGTTCTGTTCTGGACTCTGCTATCCGTTGTCTGAGTTTCAGGTGGTGTTGCCATGCCTGTCAATCTCTGGTTGTTGTCTGTTCTTGTTGGTTTCCAGTCCAAAGAACTCCCCTTACGGCGTTTTGAAGTGCTGGATTGGCTTCGACAAAATCTCTTAGCTTCTGTTTATCCTGGAATGTTTTGATTGTACCATCATATTTGATCGACAGTTTTGCTGGACAAATGATTCTTGGTTGGAAGTTTTCTTCTTTTGGTGTTTTGTATATGTCTCCCCATTGCCTTTTTGCCTGCATGGTTTCTGCTGATTAGTCAGAATTTAATCTGATTTGCTTGCCTTTGTAAGTAATATTTCTCTTTTCCCTGGCTGCTTTTAGGATTCTCTCTTTGTCTTTGATTTCGGAGAGCTTGATTATTATATGTCTTGGCAATTTTCTTTTGGGGTCTATCCTTCCTGGGGTACGTTCAGCTTCTTGAATGTTTATCTTCTCATCTTTCAAGATGTTAGGGAAATTTTCTTCCAGAAGCTCTTCCACTAGCTCCTCTGTGGACTTCTCTGATTCTTCCTGTTCCAGAATGCCAATAATTGTTAAGTAGTTCCTCTTCTTGTTATCCAGCATGAATCTTAGACTCTCTTCAGATTTTTTTTATCCTTCTTTCTACTTGCTCTTCTATCTTAGCAGTATTGAGAGATTTGTCTTCCAGCTCAATTGTTCTAGCTTCCATCTCTTCAATTCTGCTCCTTTCCCCTTTCAGTGTATTGTCCATTTCTGATATTTTATTATTAATCATCTGGACCTCTTTTTTCAGGTTTTGAATTGTTTCCAATGCTGTATCAATCTTGTTTGATTGCTCTTGTAGTACTTTTCTGACTTCTTCCTTGTTTTCCTCCACCCCTTTTCGGAGAATTTGAATTTGTTTCCATATTGTTCTAATGAATTCCTTCTCAGGCAAATCCAAAACCTGCTCTTTCTCTTCTGTGGAGCCTTTGTCTTTCTCCAGCTACTTTGTCTCAGTTACTCTTTTCTGTTTTGGGACTTGTTTTGAGATCTTTTGTTGTGCTTTATTGGTCATTTGCAGTAGTTATATGAGTTTTTAATGCTTAAATGGGTGTTTGTTAAGCTGTGTTATTAAGCTTACTGGGAGTCTCCTGATGGTTATGATCAGGAGATAGGCTTCCCTTTTTGCATGTAATGCTTAGCAGCTGTTATTGGCTCTTGTCTCAATGGTGGGATATTATGAGGTATGCTTGTAACTTTGCTATATGCCACATCTATTTAACATTTCTATGTCTCCCATTGTCTGTGTGAATGGATGTCTGATTGTTTGCATATGAAAAGCCAGTTCCTGCTTGCAGGGACCTAGTCTGTGCGGCTCCACAGCAACAGCCACGGAGTCTGACTGGGCCCCCACTTGCAGTTCCGTGGTCACGCCATAAGGCATTACAGTGACTTACCTCTCTGTGGGAGGCTGACCTGGCCCAGGATTGTGGGTGCACTCTAGCTAAGATGGACCTAAGTTCCCAAGAGGGATGTGGCCAGGTGGGCAAGTGAATGAGAACCCCCTCCCCTGTAACCTATGTCTCAGATTCTTCTGTCTTTGATGGACTTCTCATTCTGCCTCACAATTAAGTTCTTTGTCTGTCTTCCTATCATTGTCATTCTCACTTTAGGCCTCTGTATGGTGTCCCCTGAAGAATGGACCTATCTCTCCAAACTACTCTTAGTTGTCTGTTTCTTTCTTGTCATCCTTTGTCTATTCGGGGCTCAGTGTCTTCCTTGATCCTTGCCTGTCTTCAATGTCCCATCTCTGCCTAGACCCATGCCAACTCCTTCTATCTTCTATCCTCCATGAACTCTAGGCCTCACCTCCCTTTGTCTTCCAAAGCAGCAGGGAGGTTTTGACCTTTTTATAGGACCTCCTCCTCCAGGGGACCTTCTGTCACCACTCTCTGGACAAGATCTTTTTTTTTTTTTACTCTGTATTTCCTCTTCTTATACTTTTCCTCCCATTCCCTTACCCCTAGCCATGGGCTAGATTCAGTCTCGAGGCACAGTCCTTAACTGCATGTTTTAAAAAGTTTCCAAGGGTTTCTCGGGAGATTATGATGAGCCCCCTGACCCCCAGTAGGCTCTGAACTCATTGTACAATTAAATGGCCCTCCTTTCAAGTTAACTTGCCAGACTCCGGGGTCCTAGACCTCTGCCATGTCATTGCTGTATATGAAGTTATCATTGGAAAACTGGGCCACCCAGACCAATTTCCCTACATAGATTCTTGGCTCCAAATTACTAAGACTCGCCCTCCCTGGGTCCGCCAATGCACCCTCAGGAATGGACAGTCTCATAAGTTTCTATCATTCTTGTCGTGTGGTGTCAGACGGTGCCGCCCGTCATGACTCCCCAAACTTCCCCCACCCCTACAGTCCTCCAAGACCCAGGGGACTCTGCCATTGATGCCCCCATGTCCCTTCCTTATAACTACCCTCCTAAAGCTCCTGCTCCCCTTCCAGCCCCTGTTTTTCCTGCTCAAGTCCCACATCCTATCCCTTTTTCACCCAACTTCCCCTCCCCGCCCCTCACACATCAGGCCTCTGAAACACACTCCTTCCTGGTTTACATTCCCTTCTCTTCCCCCAACTTGTATAACTGCAAGGGATAGAGCCCCAGCTTTACTGAAAAACCCCAGGCCCTTACCAACCCTTACAAGGTAACATTGAGATGTACAACCTGCCCAGCTTCAGCTACAACTGGGAGCTGGCTGATCTATGCACGGCCAAAGCATGAGGATATCCACCATGGGACTCATTTTAATTAGACTTTGTATTTGTGAGAAAGGGATAAATCTATGTAATCTATACACCCATACCACCAAGGAGGGCCAAACAGTAACCATACTACTCTTCTATAGTAGCTATAAATGTGAGGGCACCCTCCTAGGTAACTGAATCTATAACCAATGGAACTGCGGTAAACCTAACCCTTCTTGCATGCCAACAGACCCAGACTTGAAATGCCATCTACCAAAATAGATTAGCCCTAGACTACTTATTGGCTGTGGAAGGAGGAGGAGTATGTGAGAAGTTCAATTTTGTTAACTGCTGCATACAAATAGATAACCAGGATCTGGCAATAGAAGACCTTGTAAAAATGCAGAAAGTTATGAAAATCATGAAGAGGAAAAATAAATACAGATGAGTATTAGGTGAAAACAGTTTTCAGCAAGCCTGTACGTGAATATACAAAGAGATGAATGGTTACTTTTTTTGAAATATAGCTTTTGATTGTAAGATTGTCTTATTACAACTCCTAGTACACCAGCAGCTGCCATTAAGGAAAAGTATAACTTGACCTAGTGAACCTGCCTGGCCATATTCAGCCACTGAGGAAAGCAGTTTAGAAGTGATTTCTCTATACCATACCCTTCAAGGGACCCATTTCGATAGAGAGCTACCTGGAACAGAGCCAAGGCAATACCCCCCTGCAGATGCCCATGGATTGAATACAGAAGGGCAAGCTACAGGATATTACTGGGCGCATACTTCTTTCTCTATCTTGGACTTGTTAAATAGGAAAAAATCAAATCCCTCTTATTGAGATGTTGTTGTTCAGTGCTGTTGGGTTGATTCTGATTCATGGTGACCCTGTGTGAGTTTTCCAAGGAGTCATTAGTAGGCTTGAACTGCTGACCTTGAGGTTCGGACCAACTTAGTGGTCCCCCCACAGTGCCACACCAAGATGACGCAACCAAAACAACAAATTTAATAACCACTATTTTGCTACCCACCATCCTAATTAGGCAGACATTCAGGCTCTGTTGACAATGCTCCTGAGCAGCAACTAAAAATGCTGGTCTGAGATAAGGCATGGGACAAAACAGCACGCATCCATGGAGAAAAAAACAAAACCTGAACGGGTCTCTTGTCCCAGTCAATTCCTCTAGCTAACACAAATTGAAATCTAAATGGACCTGCCACAGCTAGAGCGCTATAAAAGGTGCATTGTCAGAGGTCTGAAACAGGGAGTTCTTAAACCAAAGAACTTGAATATGGTGTGGGCAGTTCAGCAGAAGCCAACTGAGGACCCTTCAATTCGTTGAATGAATCTACCAGGCTTACTGTAAGTAGAAAGACCTTGATTCTAAGAACTCAGCAAATACCCAAATGGTTAACATGACTTCTATCTCCCAAGCGCCCTGGATATTAAAAAGAAACGGCAGAAATTCAACAGGGTAATTAACATGAATCTATCCCAGCTGGTGAACATCACCTTTGAGGTATTTAACAGCCAAGAGCACAAGAAGTCTCAGGCGGTAACTGTCTTCCTAAAAGACCCCTAAAGGTAAGCCTGTGGGACCCCAGGGAGGACCCCTAAAAGGAAAGAGAACCTTAAACAAGGCCCGGTGTATTTACTGCAAAAACATTGACTCTGGAAAAATAAATGCCCAAATCTCTGGCAGAAAAACCATTCAACAGATGGTTGAACAAGCTGCACTGTCTACAGACCACTAACGGTGTCGGGGGTAAGGGGATCCAGCATGATTTGGCATCAACCTCTGCCACCCCTATTGCCCCCACCCCCAGGACCTCAGCTAAAAATAACAATAGGGGACAGACTGTTATCGTTCCGTTCAGTAATAGTAACTGAGATCTCAGGCCTGAAGACCAGTTCTTCCTGAAACCCCCAGACTGCTTCACTGGGGGGAAAAAACTCTCTAGGCCCCTTACTGCGCCAGGATCTGCTTCCAAAGTTACATGTTCAAATAACTTCCTGAAACCGAAAGTCTACAGATGGAGGTTCCTCATGAACATGCCTGTTAATTACTGATTCAAACTCAGGAAACAAACCAGTCACATTGGCCTGAGGAGATTGACAATCAGGTGTAGACCCCTTGTGTGACCTAGCAGAACTCCAGGGAGAGCCAATAAGCATTCCCTTGTTGAGGTCTGATTAAAACCTGGAAAGTGACCATCCCACAAAATCGCAATATCATCTCAGGAAAGAGGCCGAGAAATTAACTCTGTCCAACTTGTTCTCATCCCCATCAAGCCATCTCCCTGCAGTAAAAAAAAAAAAAAAAAGGGAGGCGGGGGGGAAGCCTATGACTCACAACAGGATGGATAGGCAATACCAGGTTATTTTACTGGACAATCCGAATATTACCCTGTGAATTATGGGGCAACTAAACCAGCCATCCTCCTCCCTGATGTGGCAATTGGAGGGCGGAACCATGATTATAGAAATCATTGACCAAGTACTCTTCAGCCAACCTGACCTGTTTGACTATATCTGGTGAACTAGACGTAATTCGTGAACAGAAGTTGTTGTTATGTGCCGTGGAGTCAGTTCCGACTCATAGCAACCTTGTATAGGGTTTCCGAGGCTGCAAATCGTTACGGGAGCAGAAAGCCTCATATTTCTCCCGTGGAGCAGCTGGTAGTTTCAAACTGCTGACCTTGCGGTTCACAGCCTGATTCGGTACCACTGCTACCAGAGCTCCTCGTGAACGGAAGTAGTTACATGGAAAAAGGGACTAGGATAGCAGGGTGTATAATAGTAATCTTACAAGACCAGGTAGAGGCAATAGCTGTCTCACTGGGGTCATTGACTAAAAACAAAAACAAAAACAAAAAAAAGAAGATCTGATTGCACTAATGAGAGCATTAGAAATGTTGACAAGAAAAACTGAATGTATACCCCGAGGACTTAAGGACTTGAATAGAACTGAGGCGGAAGATTTGAGATGTTAATGGATAAAAAGTGAACAATGATAAAAATGTTCTAAAACATTAAAAAACAAAACTAAAACACTAGAAAGTAAATGGCAATAAAATGGTTCTGATCCTTGCTCCTCTTAAAGAAGTCCATGAAATAAGCCACTACAGGAAAGAGAGCCTGTCCTAGGCCCTGGCTCTAGGACAAGAAATTTTCTAAATAAATAAATAATTCAGGATATTAGCTCTAATCCTATCCCTCTGCTTGCTTTGGGGTCAGAGTGATTTGGGTTTGAGCTGACCCTCTGGCTGCCAGCTATAAACTTTGCTCTTTAAGATTTTCGAGTTGAGTTCTTTCTGACTCACACTACCGCAAAACCATCAGTCAGTTCCAACTCATAATGACCCTATGCACAACAGGATGAACTACTTCTCCGTCCTGTGCCATCATTACAATTGTTATTACACTGCAGCCCACTGCTACTGCTACTGCGTCAACCCATCTCATTGGTGGTTCTGTTCTGCTGATCCTCAGCTACCAAACATGATGTCTTCCCAAGATACTTGTCCTTCCTAATAACATGTCAAAAGTATGAGAGACAAAGTCACACCATCCTGGCTTTTAAGGAGAATTCTGACGGTAGTTCTTCTGATGCACATTTATTTGTTCTTCTGGTAGTCTAAGGTACTTTCAATATTCTTCTTCAGTAATTCAATGAAACGGTAATTCAAATGCATCAATTTTTGAACGGTCTTCCTTATTTATTGTCCAACATTCACTTCCATATGAGGCTATTGAAAATACCACAGATTGGGTCAGGTGCACCTTAGTCCTCAAACTGACATCTTTGCTCTTGAACACTTTAAAGAAGTCGTATTCAAGATGCTGGAAACAGCCTTTATGACAATCAGCAAATTAAACAAATTGGTAAATACACACAATGAAATACTGCACACCATTGAAGAATAATGACACATCTGTGAGATACCTCATAACCTGGATGAGCCTGAATGATACTGTGCTGAGGGAATGTATTCAGTCAAGCAAAGAACAAAGATTATATGAGACCACTGTTGTAAAAAATTTAGAAAAGGTTTTCTTGCTAAAAGAAACATTCTATGATTGTTATCAGGTGTGGAAAGGAAAGGAAAATTATTCACTGGGTAGAGAGTAGGTTCATGTTAACTTGGATGATAGAAAAGACAATATACAACCATTGTTGTTGTTGTTAAGTGCTGTTGAGTCGATTTCAACCCATAGCAATCCTGTATAGGGTTTCCAAGGAGCAACTGGTGAACTCGAACCTTCAACCTTGCAGTTCAAACGATTTTGCAGTCCACCACATTAACCCATAGCACCACATACAACCGTTGTTGTTGTGAAGTGCTGTCGAACCAGTTCCAGCCCATAGTGATCTTGTATAGGGTTTCCGAGGAGCAGCTGGTGAGCTTGAACCACCAACCTTGCAGTTCAAATGGCTTTGCTATCTGGTGCATTAACCCACAGCGCCATACCAGGATTCCACATACAACCATTAGGGGGGGGGGGGGGGGGGGGGGGATGCCAAAAGAAAGCTGAAGGTAGTGGAAGGCACAGACAGGAGTGTAGGAGTTAAAGTGGATCTAGGTAAATTCTGCTAACTGACGGTACCGGAATGGATTGTAATCATTGTAATGACACAAAGTGTTTGATTTATTGAATGTGGGACTGATGTTCTGTTCTTTAAACCTTCACTAAACTTACAACAAACAGTTGGGGGAAGAAACAAGATCTCAGGGCAATAGTTTAAGTGGGTCACCCCAACTTCATGGACACCAGAAACTGGGTTCCTGGAGAATTAAAAACTGTTTCTCACCAGTTATGTGCATCGTCTTCTCCCAGGGGAATCTGCCTGCATAGCTAAGCAGTCTTCTGTGTCATGTTGACGTACAGCAGAGTTTATATTGGCCTTTGGTGCCTCAGAAAGTGCAAGAGAAGCAATGTCTAAGCTCAGTCCATCTAGATCTTGTTCTTCCCCTCTTCCTGGTCATCTTGGGAATCCTTCACTTGCAGGTTGCCATCAGATTTAGTACTGGTAATGGGCACTGAAGTCCCTGACTCAGTGTACCCCTCCAATTTTCATGGAGCATCTTCTCAACAAGCCAGGCCTGCACTACCTCTTCCCCTGACTCCATAACTAGGAAGTCATCTCTCAATACAGCAGAAACTTCCACCAGCAAAACTTGTCAAACCAGTGTCTGTCCTTCAAATGCAAATCTCCCACTCTTCCAACCACTGTGATGGAGTGGATTTGCAAATACAATTGAACATGCAAATCTGCTCAAATTTGACAGTCTTCCCTGGGCGGTGGTGTTTCTGCTAGGTGCCATCCAAACCCATTCCGACTCATAGGAACCCTCTGCACGACAGAGCAAATAACTGCCTTGTCCTGCATCCTCCTCACAACCATTGTTATGTTTGAGCCCATTCTTGCCACTACTCTGTCAATTCCTTACATTGGGGGTCTTCTTTTTTACTACCCCTCCACATCAGACAACAATATTTCCAAAATACAAGACATGAAGTCTCATTTTTGCTGCTAAAGAATTTTTCTGACTGTACTTCTTTCAAAATAGATTTGTTCTGGAAGTCCATGGTATACTTTCAATATTCTTTGCCAACACCATAATTTAAATGCATCAATTCTTCTACAATCTTCCTTATTCGTTATTCAATTTTCAGAAGCACATTTGGCAAATGAAAATACCATGGTTTGGGTTACGCACACTTTAGTTCTCAAAGTGACATCTTTGCCCTTGAAGGCTTCAAAGAATTACTTTGTAACAGATTTTCCTACTGCAATATTTCATTTAATTTCTTAATTGTTGCTTCCAGAAGTGTTGATTGTGGGTCCAAGCAAAATGAAGTCTTTGACAACTTTAGTCTTTTCTCCATTTACCATGATGTTAATGGTTCAGTTGTGGGGATTTTCGTTTTCTTTACATTGAAATTCATTCCATACTGAATCACTGGGTGTGGCTCAGATTTTCAACGTAAATGTAAGTATCCAATCTACTCTTTACAGAGGGCAATTGTATTAAACAAGTGATCTTTGGGTTCTGGGTAATTCTGAGTTCCCGTTTTAGCATATCCAATTTGTATTAACACAAAGGGAGGGGTTCAATCTTACAAAATTAGAGTTGTTATTGTTAAGTGCCATGGAGGCATTTCTGACTCATCGAGACTCTACTAGGGTGTCCTAGAAGTACCTAGTGGATTTGAACTGCCAACCTTGTGATTTGTAGTCCAGTGCTTATCCTAAAGCACCACATCAGGAGTCCAAAATTAATGGATACTCAGATTTTCCATGCATAAACTTATTTACTATAGTACAAGCTAATTGTGGCAAGGCATCTGGAGCTCTGGTAGCATAGTGGTTACTTATGAATTGGGCTGCTAACCTTAGGGTCAGCAGTTCGAAACTACCAGCTGCTCCACAGGAGAAAGATGAGGCTTTCTGCTCCCGTAAAGATTTACAGCCTCCGAAACCCTGGGCAGGGTAGCTATGAGTCAGAACTGACTCCACGGCACATAAAAACAAACAAAAATAACATGGCAAGACACGTAAGTAAGACCTAACAAACTTCAATTGAATCAGAGAGTTAGAATTGACAGCTACAGTTAGTGTTTTTCCCCTAGCAAGGAGTCCTGGGGTGACATGGGTCAGACCTGACTCAATGGCACATAACAACAGCAACACCCGTAGCAAAGGAGCCCTGGTAGCATCGTAGATTACAAACTGGGCTGCTAACAAAGAGTCAGCAGTTGGAATCTACCAGTTGCTCCACAGGTGACAGATGAGGCTTTCTGTTCTTGTAAAGATTTCAACTCAGAAACCCTATATACAGTCACCATGAGTTGGAACTGAACCGATGACACACCACCACCACCACCACCAGAAGGTCTCAGGAAGCCTTAACCAGGACTCAGATTTGGCAAAGTTCCCTCATGACTTGGGTTCTGAAATGGTGGTAGCAGGCAAACCTCTCAACAGGCTCTTGGTGCTTGCTTCTGCCTGCTCTCAATGAGTAAGAAGAGATTAGGCTTGGGATGTGAAAGTGTCACTTTGGTTCCACACAACAAGGGCCACTGTTAAAGACCAATATGCTATGTCTTTTCTCCAGGGTCAGAGAGTAGCTGAATAGCAAATCTTTTCTATGAAGGCTAGAGATGAGGGAGTTTGTTGAGACAAATGCTAACTCTATGTATTATATCTTCTTTTATTCTTCCTCTTTCTCTCTAATTTATTTTGCTGTATCTTCTTTTCCAATAGCATGTTATGTCAAATTCAACTTAAAGGTTAAACACATTCTTCATAAACTTCTATGTTCCTCTATTTGAGTTCAGAAATTTTCTAAATAACTTTCTTACGACTCATAGTTTTCTAATATTAGAAAGCCTTACAAAGGTAGATGTATTTCTATATCTAAGTTTATGTTATAAGTGCTTATACTGCATTTTTGAAAGCATAATAATGCCTATAGGATTTGAGATCATTATAGAAACATACAACCATAACACCAGGAAGTATTTCGTTCTGTTGTACATAGAGTCGCTATGAATCAGAAGTGACTCAACAGCACCCAACAACAACACAGAAACATACAGAACAGGTGTGCTTACATGTCTTCTATTTTTACAAAAGGTTCCTCATTCAGATGTAATTTTTCTCTCAAAATACATTCAGAAGCCTTTTAAAAACCTTTTGGTTTTCATACAAGTATCTGTTTCCCACCCATTGATATTTCTACTCATTCATATGGATTGTGGGCAAGGGTTTCATTGCTGCAGTCATTCCAGGAAGACCCCAGCCCATTGTCAGTCATTTGGATTAGCCTGTTGAGCCCTTTGCCAGCCATACTAGGAAAGGAGGCATTTCACTGGTTGATTTGCCTTGTGCCTTCCTGTCCTCTATATCATTACAAAAGTATGTGGCACCAATCAATGGCAGCCGTACTAGGAAAGGAGGCATTTCACTGGTCGATTTGCCTTGTATGTGGCACCAATAAAACACTTCCACAGCACTCTCTATTCAGCTGCGTTAGACAATGGCCACACAGAACTCAAGACATCCTACTAACAATTATGAGTTTTATTAGGGAAGTTAACAGGTTATGAGGTAGGATCAGGAAATGCTCAGGGCACAGTTGTTCCAGTCAGCTGCTGATAAATGCCCACAGGACACACCACTCCACCATAAACTTTAGCCCGGACACTCAGCTTTAGCTCCATGGGTCAGCAAATCTAGCTCCCCACTCTACAAGCAAACTCCCTGCCCAAAGCCACTCAGTTTTATTTGCTCCCTGTGCTGGGCAGTCCACTGCTCTGTCTCATGCTCTTGCTCTTGGCTCTATTGTTGATGATCCTCTCCCACTCCTCTGGCATCATATCTTTCTATCCCTGGGTTGAGGAGGTTCAATGTTCAGGGATCTAAGGGATGAGTACCACTCCTGGCTTTTTCTTCATGATGGTGGTGAGATTTCCCCTATTCTGAAATGGCTCCTTTTAAACCCATGCTAGTCTTTCACGTTTTTACAATTACAATGAACTCTGCTCACATCCACAGCTGACCATGTCATCCCATAAGTATCTTCTTTCATCTTCTCTTACCCAGACCCAGCCGGGCAGAAATATTGTTTCTTGGGAGTTACAGACTATGGTTAGAAGAGACATTAGATAACTCACTACACCACAACTACATTGTTGGAATATTAAACTTATACCCTGGGATATTCTAGGATGTATTTCTATTTCTAAGTTTATGTTATAAGTGCTTATACTGAATTTTTGAAAGCATAATGTTGCTTAATAAGGTTTAACCTCAGATATTGTTGGTTGTCCTAGGAAACAAACCAGAAATTTTAGCTCAATCGTTACTGGAGAATCTAAGATTCAAGAAGGTTGGGTCAAGTCTTGATTCTAGACTTAGAGAATTTGAGCCTTCCCAACAAGACCTATTCCTTACTTTCTCACTTCTTCAAGTCTGTTCTCCAGAGTCAACAAGAACCTTTCAATATCTCCTCTCATCAAAACCAGATTCAGAGTTCTATCCCTTTCAATTCTGTGATAAATTCATTGTGTATATTTGCATAAATCAGCACCTTTCCTGAACATTTCTTTAATTAAACAGAAGAATTGCATGATGTAAGATACGTCCCTATCTCCTGCTGATACACCATACTCCCTGCTCCCTTCCCAAAAGCCAGTACTCCGTCTATAGTATCCTCCCACCACGTAAAGCTCTGTAAAGGGTTATACTGTGCTTTGTTCTGGCTGCTTTGCTTTCTGAGGGCAACCATACCACAAGATCTGAATTTTCCTAAATCTTCTTTTCTCTACCTTGTTACAGATTTATATTTTTTATTTGATTGAGCACACAATTTATGTATAAATAGATTTATCACTTTTTTGCCGACATAGGGGTTTTATTAAAACTTGCTTATCATTAATATCATTCTTTTAATATTTGTGGAACACAGGTAGGTGAACAGAATTAAGTTCATTTAATCAATGACATTCCACAGAGAGAGGAAAAATATGATAAGATCAGGTATTATGTCTCTCTCTCTTTGTTATATTACATGTTAGGTCCTCAGGTCTCTTAAGTATTCTAAACTGTAGGGATGTGTTCTGCTTATTAAACAAGATTTCAGTTATGTCATTCAAGTATTACTCAGCATTTGAAGTATTAGGCTTTATATTGATATCCCTGTAATCGCCCTGTGCTGTATCCCCAGGGTAGCTAAGTAGCTGTTACAGCTCCAGCATCATTTCAGGACAGCTAATTATTTATTATGGACCTTCTAGCCAAATTTCTCCATTCTGTGATGTACTGTAGATCCTAGCCTTTATGCCTGTGATTTACCATTTTAAAGTGAGTTGGTAAGGAGTAAGGGTTAAGGTGGAGCTAAGAAGTAAGGATTATAGTAGAATGAAGGATTAAGGATGCCCCCACTTTACTAAAGGGTGTAACCAAGGTCACCACCCTAACTTTCCCCGACACCAGTTTGTAAGACTGCTTTAAAAAGCTAGTTCTCTTGCCCTGGATCTTGCATCTGGTTCATTACATCTGCCCACAATTACATGAGTCATTTCCATTGACAGCTGGAAGTTTTGGGAGACTTGCTGTGTGTTTCAGAACTCGGGACATGAGGAAGGGTTTGAGTGGTGATTAAAGTCAAGGATCATGGAGTGGTATAATATTATGAATAGCACCAAAATATTGTCAAATATTGTGCCAGAAGCTGAGCTCCTCAGTTTGGAAGGCACTAAAAATATGAGTGGGAAAGACCTGCCTCTTCAAACGAGAGTTGACCTTGATAACATGAATGGAGTAAAGCTTTCAGGACCTTCGTTTGCTGAGGGTGGACAACTCTAAATGAGGAAAAACTGCTTCAAATATCCATTAATAATCAGAACATAGGATGTGTGAATCTAGGGGAACTGGAAGTTGTCAAAAATGAAATGGAACACATAAAGATGGATAGCCTAGGCACTAGTGAGCTAAAATGTACTGGTATTACCCATTTGGAAACTGACAATCATATGCTTTAGTATGTCAGGAATGAAAAATTGAAGAGGAATAGTGTAGCTTTATCATCAAAAAGAACATTAGAAGATCTATCTTGAAGCATAACGCTGTCTGTAATAGGATAACAATCATACACCCACAAGGAAGACCAGTTAGTACCACTATTATTCAAAGTTACACACCAACCACTAAAGGTAGTGATGATAAAATTGTATAATTCTACCAACTTCTTCAGTCAGAAATTTATTAAAAATACTATCAAGATGTATTATTAATTACTGGTGATTGGAATTTAAAAGTTGGGAAAAAAGATGAAGATAAGATGGGGCATCCTTCATCTTTTTTTAGGGCCTTGATGATAGAAATGCTGTTGGAGGTTGCAAAATAGACAGAATTTTGCAAGACCAATTACTTCTTCTTTGCAAATACCTTTTTTAAACAACATAAAAGACGACTATACACATGTACTTCACCAGATGGAATACAAATAAATCAAATTGACTACATCTGGAAAACTCCATACCATGAGTCAAAACAATGCCAGGGTCAGACTGTGGAAGTCGAGACTATTAGTTGCTCATAAGCAAGTTCAGGCTGAAGCAGAAGAAAATTAAAACAATTCCATGAAAGCCAAAATATGACCTTGAACATATCCCACCTGAAATGAGACAACATCTCAAGAATAGATTTGTTGCATTAGACATTAATGACAAAAACCAGAAGAGTTGTGGGATGAAACCAAGAACATCATACAGGAAGAAAGCAAAAGGTCAGTAAGAAGACAATAAAGAAGGAAACCACCATAATGGTTGTCACAAAAGACTCTTAAACTCACTCTTCAGTGTAGAGACACTACAGCAAATGGAAGAAATGAGGAGAAAAAAGAGCTGAACAGAAATTTTCAAAGAGCAGTTCAAGAAGAAAAACTCAAATATTATAATGAAATGTGCAAAAACCTAGAGTCAGAAAACCAAAATAAAAGATCATGCTTAGTATTTCTCTAGCTGAATGAACTAAAGAAAATACTCCAAATTTCGATTTGCAACATTAAAGGATTCTATGGGCAAAATATTGAAGGATGCAGAAAGCATCAAAAAATAAAAAAAGGAAGAAATATACACAGCCATTGTACCAAAAAGAAATAGTCTATGTTCAACCATTTCAAGGGGTAGCATATGATGAAAAGCCAGTGGTACTGAAGGAAGAAGTCAAAGGTGCACTGAAGGAATTGGTGGAATGAGGGATATCGTTGCTGATGTCAGATGGATCTTGGCTGAAAGCAGAGAGTACCAGAAAGATGTTTACCTGTACTTTATTGACTTTGCAAAGGCTTTTGGTTGTGTGGGTCATGACAACCTATAGCAACATTGCAAAGTCTGAGTACTTGTTGTATTCTGGAACACTTGATTGTGCTCATGAGGAACCTGTAAAAGGACCAAGGGGCAGCTGTTCAAACAGAACAAGGAAACACCAAATGGTTTAAAATTAGGAAAGGTGTGTGCCAGGGTTGTATTCTTTCACCATACTTATTCAATCTGTATGCTGAACAAATAACCCAAGAAACTGATTCTATGAAGAAAAATGTGGTATAAGGACTGGAGGAAGACTCATTAACAACCTGTGAAATGCATATGATACAATCTTTCCTACTGAAAGTGAAAAGGACTTAAAATACTTACTTATGAAGATCAAATACCACAGCCTGCAGTATGGATTGCATCTCAATGTAAACAAAACAAAAATCCTCACCACTGGACCAATAAACAACAGCCATATAAATGGAGAAAGGATTGAAGTTGTCAAAGATGTCTTTTTGCTCAAACATCAACATTAATGGAAGCAGCAGTCAAGAACTCAAACGTCGCATTGCATTGAGCAACTCTGTTGCACAATAACTCTTTAAAGTGTTGAAGAGCAAAGATGTCAGTTTGAGGACTAAGGTGTGCTGGACCCAAGCCATGGTATTTTCAATAACCTCATATACATGCAAAAGTTGGACAGTGAATATGGAAAAGCATACAAGAATTGATGTATTTTACAGTCCAGAACAGAGGACCCTAGGACCATCAAGGGAGAAGACCACAAGTGGAATGCAGAACCCTACCCAGAGAAGCAGAGACTCCAGAGATGGAGGCAAAGATGGGGACATGAAGAGAGGAAGCAGCTGAGGACTCTAGATTCATGGAGGGACTAAGAGCTGGTGGCCAGGAGGCAGGCTTGTAGAATGCGCCTTTTGGTGGTGTAAATTATTATATATTCCTGAGTGGTTTTTGTTTTTGTTTTTGTTTTTTTAAGATCTAAAAAAATACTGTTAACTGATGGTACATGGAGGGGATTATAATCACTGTAATGAAACAAAGCATATTATTTGTTGAATATAAAACTGATCTGCCCTGTAAACTTTCACTCAAATCACAATAAAAACTTAAAAAAAAAAAAAATTGATACATTTGAGTTATGGTGTTGGAGGAGAATATTGAAAGTATCATAGAATACCAAAGGAACAAATAGATCTGTGTTGGACGAAGTATAGTCAGTGTACTCCTTGGAAGCCAGGATGACCAGGCTCATACATTTGACATATTGTCAGGAGGGACCAGTTCCTGGAGAAGGAAGTCACGTTTAGTAAATTGTTGTTAAGTGCCGTCAAGTCAGTTCTAACCCATAGCAACCCTGTAGAGGGTTTCTAAGGAGCTATGCCTTCTAGACCCATGAGAATGGCAACTCTGCTCCCTTGCCTTTGGGCAGCCTCATTCTCTTAGTTCATCTGAGTGATGACCTACCTACCACCTTGGCAAACCCTGATCTTCTGCCCCCTTGGGCATGGCATCCCCACACTTGAAGCTTTGGATCAAAGCTTCATCTTAATGGCAACTCCACATTCCAGAACTGAGTATTGCTTAAGGAGCCAACTCCTTGAAACCTAGAAAACTGTTGCCCCATTCTTATAAGTCCCAGAAGTCATGGTTCTACTCTTTGAGTACCCAGAGGTCATGACCATACCTTTTGAGACTGAGGTAACTCTGCATCCTGAACTCGTTGTATCTTCAGCTTCTGCTTCCTGGTTTCTTGATCTCTAGAAGATGCCAGCCTGGTCTCTGTTCTGCTCCAGTAAGTGTTTCAAAGCTCATTTGCTCTACTGTTAAATGCCTAGAGGTACCCCACTCCATTAGCAAGCTTTTGTCTGAAGGCACTCAGCTCTGTAGCTCTGTGGCTCAGGGAGCCTACCTCTACCAACAAGTGTCCAGAGGCACCCCACTCTGCCAGAAAACCTCCTGCATGAAGGTGCTTAACTCTCTCACTCCATGGGTTCGCACCTACTCTATCTTGTAGCTGTCCTCGGGTTCTGAGTCTATAGTATCTCTGCCACTGCTTTACACTGTCTATGCCATCTCTGCAGTACAGATCTCCTCACTTCCTTCTGAGACCTCATCAAAGTGGCCTTTGACATCAATAATTCCACTAACCATCTTTCAAGGCAATCTAGGCTTTTACTTTTAGTCGGTTTAGTATTCTTGCATCTCTGTTCATTATCCAACTCCAAAACTACTTTCACATTTTAGGTATCTGCTAGAGCAGCACACCACTTAAGTGTTACAAAAATCTGTCTTAGTTCTCCAGTGCTGCTATGACACAAATACCACAAGTGGATGGCTCTAACAAACAAAAACTTATTCTCTGTGTGATTTAGGAAGCTAGAAGCCTAAATTCAGAGCAGCTGCTCTGGAAAAAGGTCCTTGTCTCCTTTCAGCATCTGTAAGCCCAACATTCCTTGGAGATTGCTATGTGTTGGCCTTAATCATTCCGTAAATCTAGGAACTTCGCAGTGCAGGCAGCCCAGGTCCAAAAGATGTGCTCCACTCTTGGTTCTTCTTTCTTGTGGTATTAGGTGCCCCCCTAAATTGTATAATCTTTTGTTTCCCTGTTCTTTCTTATTGTCAATTACTCCTTAAGAGTTTTATATATGTTGCTAGGTACTAGATGCTAATATTTTTTTCTGATATATATTATATACACATACACACACAGGAGGGTAAGTCAAAATGTATTACTACAAAATCATAGAAACATTTATTAAATAAAAATGGTAAAATGTGAAGCTATTGTTTCTTGGCATATCATGCACTTAGGAGTATAAACTTTGGAAGGCAGTGTTTAAATCAGTCTAACCCTTCCCCCAAAGAATTCTGCATTCTTCAATTTACACTATGTCAAAACAGCGGTTTTCGCATCCTCAAGGGACCTAAATTGTGTTTCTTTGAAATGTTCTTTGAGCTATAGAAACTAAAAGAAGTGTGAAGGGGAAAGACCAGGGCTGTGAGGTGGGTGGAGAAAGGTTTTCCAGTGAAATTTTCATAGGACAGCTCTGGCTACCTCTGAAGAATGAGCAGGTTCATTGTTGTGATGAAAACAAAATTCTGGGCTCAACTTTTCTGGCCTTTTTCAATTTTCTTAAAACTTCTTCCTAATAAGCTTCCATGATTGCCCTGTGTGTTTTGAGAAAATCTATCAAGATTATGTTTTTGGAATCCCCAAAACTAGTTACCATAACCTTCTGAGTGGACCTTTCTGACTGGAATTGAATTGGCCCAGCAGATACACTTGGAAGCCACTTTTTAAATTGGATCTTTTTTTTTTAAGGCCCTAAGGAAAAAGATGAGGCATTCTGCTCCCATAAAGATTAACAGCCTCAGAAACCCTGTGCAGGGTCACTATGAGTCAAAACTGACACCACGGCACATAACAACAACAACAACAACAAGACTAAAATGAGTGTATTACTGAGAGAACTTGTTTGCAGCCTTCCAAATAGGTCTATCATGGAGACCTGTTAAAACATGTTTTGCTTGAATAACCCATGGCACTTAACAAAAACAATATCAACTGGAAGCCTGATAGATAGATAGATAGATAGATAGATAGATAGATAGATAGATAGATAGATAGATAGATAGAAAAACAATATCAACTGGAAGCCTAGTAGATAGATAGATAGATAGATAGATAGATAGATAGATAGATAGATAGATAGATAGATAGATAGATAGATAGATAGATAGATAGGTGATAGTTATAGATGGATGGATAGGTTGGTAGATGGGTGGGTGGATAGATAGATAATAGAAAGATAGATACATAGAGAGATAGAGATATTGAAATCAGCATAGACATGGAGACATAGATACGTAGATAGAGATATGTTTGCTTACTAAGAGTAAACTCCTTGATGTTTTTTGTTAAGCACCGCTGAGTAGCTTCTGACTTATAGCAACCCTGTAAGGGTTTCCAAAGGGTTTCTGTGGACTTAAATCTTTGCAAAAGTAGAAAAGGTCATCTTTCTCCCACAGTCTGCTATGGACTCGAACTGCACACCTTGTGGTTCACGGTCCAGTTCTTATTATACGACCACACTCCTAACATCACAATACAGAAGAGTTACCTACATATACACAGGATCTTAGGGCCAGTGCAGGCTTAGTTTCAGCAACTATGTGACTACTTCGGACATATTGTCAGGAGGGACCATTCGCTGGAGAAGGATATCATGTTTGGTTAGGTGGAGGGTCAGAGAAAAAGAGGAAGACCCCCAACGAGATGGATTGGCCAAGTGGCAGCATCGATGGACTCAAGCGTGGCAACAGTAGTGAAGTTGGCCCAGGATCAGGCAGTGTTTCATTCTGCTGTGCATAAGGTCACTATGGGTCGGTACTGACTCAATGGCACCTAACAACAACAACAATGTGATTAGAAAAAACAGTGATATATAAAGCTTATGCTCAAGGCACCAGGATTGGCAAAACACCAACAGCTATGGATATCTGGAATGGAGGGAATGTAGTGGTTTCTCTGAGTCAGAAAAATCCAAAGGCCAGTTAAGACAGTGGCTTGAATTGGGTAGTAGTAGTTGGAGGTCTTGGGTTCTAGCAGTTTTGTGGGTGGAGACTCATTGTAAGACTTTTCATTATTATTTCTAATTTTCCCACACTTTTCGATTGGAGCATCTACTCCAGTTGCTGTGGAAGATGCAAAACAGGATTTCTAAGGAGAGCATGGGTTCAGCACTCAGCAAAATTAAAACACTTCACAGGGCGTGACTGAACAGTCCAGGATTTATCTTCCCTGGATTATATGGAAGATATCACTTAAAGATGATACAGGAAGAAGTTAAGGGTACCTTAGATAGAGCAAGGTTATGTTATGCCTCTTATGGGCATAATCAAATCATCGTCTATTCAAGAATCTATATTCAAATACGGGCCTGCATCCAGGCATGATAGCACAACAACAAGCAAAGCATAAGCAAATCATGTAGACAGGAAAATGGGAACGTAAAAAATGATCGGGGAAAAATTTGTATCCAGAGAGAGATGGTATACTGCATAAGGTCGTGCTGGGAACAGACACCTATTTCCTGCCTAGAAATTGCTTCAGAGATTCTAAGTCCAAGAAGCTACGTTGGGATGGAAACATGGTGTCCATTCAACTCACTGTGTTCTTCACTGTGGGCTTCTGTCCTTGACAATCATTGTACAGAGCAGCTTAACTGTCATAGTACTGAGCAGGGAGTGGGTGCAGGTCAAAAGACTGTCACCCTTAGACTTGATTCTCACCAGCCTGGGCATTCCCCACGTCTTTCTACAGTGGACATCAATGCTGGACAACTTTATTACATCTATTTTTATCCAAATTATGAATTCTGGTACTTGCCAAATATCTGGAATTTTGCTAATACTATCACATTTTGGATCACCAGCTTGCTGCCTGTTTTCTACTATGTCAAGATCTCTTCCTTCACCCACCCCTTCTTCCTCTGGATGAAGTGGAGAATTTCACGATTGGTTTCTTGGTTGTTGCTTGGTTCTCTGTTGCTTTCTTGTGTTGCAACCATCCCTTCAACTATTTTCAGTTACAGTCAGTTTCATATCAACAAGGAAAGTTCCTTCAGAAACAAACAGCCTTATGTTTGGCCTCAGAAGATAGCTATGTTGACTGTTCCCTTTCTCCTGTTTCTGGCATCCACCATCTTACTTATAGCCTCACTGTTAGAACACTTAAAGCAGTTGCAAGACCACAACACTAGCCACTTCAATTCCAGCAGGAAAGCTCACTCCATGACCCTCAGACCTGTTGCCATATTCCTTGTCTTCTTCAGTTCTTACGTTCTGACCTTATTTGTCTCCATTTTAGGCTTGTGTGGCACTGTGGGCTAATGTATCAGACTGCAAAGTCGTTTGATACTGTAAGGTCAGTAGTTCAAGCTCACCAGCTGCTCCTTGGGAACCCTATAAGGGGTTGCTATGGGTTGGAATTGACTCGACGGCACTTAACAACAACAACAGCTAAATAATAGTTTCTTGTTCTGGGCCTGGGAATCTGTCATCTCCACTATAACCTTGATTCATTTCACGTTACTGATTCAGAGCAGTCCTACATTGAGAAAGCTTCTAAAGAACGGGCCACTGAGGTTACAGGCTGCCTGAGACTGAAGACTTCTAAGGAAAAGGGAGTTTACACTGATGTTATGAACCAGCATTTTCCTTCAGAATTCTCTGTGATAGTGGTTATGTGTACACCATAGATGCAGCCTCATTCTTTTTCATCCTGATAGCCATCTATCTCTGCTCCACTAGCTCCCTTTCCCTGCCCCAATTTCCAGGAGAGTCGGATTTGCTCATAAAATTATCCATGTCTCTTTATTCCTCTCTACTGCTTGAATTTTACTTGCGGTACACTCCACAGAAGACAACCAGAATCATGGTATCCACATATTATTTTGATATCATCTCTCTCAGAACTTCTAATTACTTCTCACATTACATAAGGTCCTTCTTAGAGATTTAGTGTCCATGTCCAGAGTGCTCCCCATGGTAGATATTCATTTACTTTCCTAACTTCAGTCAGGAAAAGTTATTGACATCTCTTTCTAGGTTGCTTGTGAATCTTTACCCAGTAATGTTACTGTTATTGTTGTGTGCCATCTAGATGGTTCCTACTCATTGTTATTGTTGTTAGGTGCCATCGAGTTGGTACTAACTCATAGCAAGCCTATGCACAACAGAACAAAACACTGCCTGGTCCGGGACCAACCTCACAATTGCTGCCATGCTCAAGCCCATTGATGCTGCCACTTTGCCAATCCATCTTGCTGGGGGTCTTCCTCTTTTTCTCTGACCCTCCACTTTACCGAATATGATACCCTTCTCCAGCAATTGGTCCCTCATGACAATATGTCCGAAGTATGAGAGATGAAGTTTGGGCATCCTGGCCTCCAAGTAGCACTCTGGCTACAATTCTCCCAACACAGATTTGTTAGTTCTATGGGAAGCCCACTGCAATTTAGTTCTATCAACTGCATATGATTTCCATTGACTAGATATTTATTTCTCTGTTTTACTACAATACTTATGATGAAGATCCAAGATGGCAACCTTTGGTATGGGTTGCAACTCAATAGAAAGAAAACAGAAGTCTTCATTCCTAGAGCATTAAATAACATCATAATAAATGGAGAACCATTGAAGTTGTCAAAGACTTCATTTTGCTTGGATTCACCACCAATATTCATGGGCGTATCAGTAAAGAAGTAAAAAAATCATAGTTCATTTGGTAAATCTGCTGCATAAGACGTCTTAAAAGTGTACAAGACCAAAGATGTCAGTTTAAGAACTAAGGTTCACCTGACACAAGCCATGGTGTTTTCAGTAGTTTCATATGCATGTGAAAGTTGAACAATGAATAAGGAAGACTGTCAAAGAAATGATGCTTTTAAGTTATGCTGTTGGAGAAGAATATTAGAAGTACCATGGACTGCCAAAATAACAAACAGATCTGTGTTGGAAGAAGTACAACTAGAATGCTCCTTAGAAACTAAGATAGCTAGACTTCATCTTTCCTCCTTCAGACATATTGTCAGAAAGGACCAGTTACTGGAGGAAGACATACATCATGCTTGGTGAAGTGGAGGGGCAGTGAAAGAAGAGGGAGACCCCCACAAGATGGGTTGGCACAGTGGCAGCAGCAATGGGCTCAAGAGTAGCAGCAATTGTGAGGATGGTATAGGACCAGGCTGTGTTGCATTCTGTTGTGCATAGGGCCACTATGGGTCGGAACTGACTTGATGGCACCCAACAAGAATAACCTTTTACAACAAAGTGCAAAAACTTTCTGGCAAGATTCCAAGATGAAGTCTTATCTGATTCTATGCCCTACATATAATCTAGATATCATCTGGTACCCCTCTTACTGTATAATATCTGAGTGATATTGACTTATACCTTCTATATTTCTCTATGTTGTTCTCTGTTAAGTGCCACTGAGTGGGTTTAGACTCTCAGTGAGCCTGAGGTTTTAAATATTTGCAGGTGAAGAAAGCCGCATCTTTCCCCCACAGGTGGGTGGTCTACTTGAACCACCAATCTTAGGGTTTGAAGTCCAATCAAATAAAAATGACTGATAGGACTTCCCTGTTCTGTAGAAGTCTTTCTTTTCCAGCCTTCTCAATCAAGAAAGCTTCTTCTATATTGTTTTCCTCTTTTAGGACCTCATCTCACATTCTTTCCATTCTCACACTCTTGTTACATCCCTCCTTTCACTCCTGCCTACTAGCAGTAAAGAAAGTCTTCTTGCAGTTTCTTCCAGGGAAAATGTCTTGATACCAACCATCTCCCAGGCCTTCAGAATCTTAACTTCCATCTATAGCAAGACTCTGGTAGCGTAGTGGTTACGAATTAGGCTGTGAACCTCAGGGTCAGCAGTTCGAAACTACCAGCTGTTCCGCGGGAGAAAGATGAGGCTTTCTGCTCCCATAAAGATTTATAGCCTTGGAAACTCTGTACAGGGTCGCTATGAGTCAGAACCGACTCCACGGCACCTAACAACAACAACAACAACAAAAAGTAGCAAGACTTAGCAAGATATTTTCCCTCAAAACAGTTTCATCTCTTCAGGAATTCTGGTGCTAGTGGATGCAAATGATTTTTTTTTTTTTTTTTTTTTAACAGTTTATACATATTGGGCATGTCTGATAAACTGAAGTTGTAGTTCTATCATGAGAAACTGAGATACTTCCTGAGAGAAAACCATGCTCTGGGAGAAAGGATGCAGGCCTGTTAAGCTTGACCGAGAAAGAAAGGCTTAGTCCCCGACAGAAGTGAAAATTCTGATCGTGTATGTGTCTATCAGTCTGATTTACCTCTCAGTCCAGTTATTCCTTGAATTCATATTTGAAATTAAGGGGACCTTAGTGTGAGGTGTAAATAAACAACGGAAGACCATTTTCACCCAAGACTGCCATTTGGTAACTCTCTGCAACATGCTTTGAATACTATCTATTATTTGTACAGAAAGGAGAGTGAGGCATTCTCTCCCACTTCTCTGCAGTACTCTGCACAGTTTTGTCATGTACACTGAAAGTTGGGATGGAACTTGGTAAAAATAGTAGTGTCTAAGGAATAGAGTCATAGCCAACAAAAATAGAACTGAGCAGGAAACAAAAATGTAAAATAAAACATAAATATCTACATCATGGTAGCTGAACAGAAACCAGAAACTTCCTCGGAAATCCCCAGGGATGTCTAGGAGATGGGTGAAGAGGTGGGTAGCGGTGTTTTGGATTCCAGCTTGAATATACTCATATGTGACAAGAGCCAATGAAATTTGAATTCTTGTTATCATGTGACTTCATTGGTACCTAAATGCAGATAAGATCTTAAAACCAAACACCCACTACCATCACGAAAATTCCTCCTCATAACAACCCTGTAGGGCAGAGTACAACTGCTCCATACGATTTCCAAGGCTGTGAATCTTTGTAGAAGCAGGTCGTTTCATCTTTCTCCAAAGGAGTGATTGGAGGTTTTGAACCACCAACCTTTCATTTAGCAGTCCAACATTTAAATCATATCTTCAAAAGATAGCTGGTAGAAGGAGAAAGTGTTACTCTCAGATGTATATTATAAACGGAAATACATCATTTCCCTATGAACACGGACAATGCTCTTTTACAACTTGTTTAATATTCTTAATAGTGCCATTGTCTCTGAGCAATGTGTTTTAAACAATTCAGCCAGCATATGCATGAAGTGGAGGCACTAGAGGCAGCTGGGAAATTTAAATATCAGTGGGGGGGGTGGGATAGAAACTGTTATAAAGCTACTACCCTTAGATGTTAATCTGTGCTTTATTGACTGTGCAAAGGCTTTTGACTGTGTGGATCATGACAGGCTGTGGTCAACAATGCAAAGAGTGAGTATTCCAGAACACTTAATTGTGCTCATGAGGAACCTGTACATAGACCAAGACACAATCTCTTGAACAGAACAAGGGGACACTTAATGGGTTAAAATTAGGAAAAGTGTGTATCAGGGTTGTATTCTTTCACCAAGCTTATTCAATCTGTACACTAAGTAAATCTGAGAAACTGGATTATATGAAGAAGAATTGGCATCAGGATTAGAGGAACTCTAATTAACAACCTGCAATATGCAGATAATACAACCTTACTTGATGAAAGCAAAGAGGACTTAAAATGCTTACTGATGAAGATCAAAGACCACGGTCTTCAGTAATAGTTGCACCTCAGTGTAAAGCAAACAAAAATTCTCACCACTGGACCAGTAAATAACATCATTACTGGTCCAGTGGTGAGAATGGAGAAAAGATTGAAGTTGTCCAAGATTCCTTTTTGCTTTGATCCACTATCAGCTCTCAAGGAAGCAGCAGTCAAGAAATCAAACTATATATTGTATTAGGCAAATCTGTTGCACAAGAGCTCTGTAAAGTGTTTAAGAGCATATATATCAGTTTGACCATGAATAAAAAAGACCATGAAAGAATTGATATATTTGAATTATGGTGTTGGAGAAGAATATTAAAAGTACCACGGACTGCTAGAAAAATAAACCAATCTGTGGAAAGAAGTACAGCCAGAATGCTCCTTGGAAGGCAGGATGGCCAGACTTCATCTCTTGCTCTTTGGACATATTATCAGTAGGGACCAGTTCCTGGAGAAGGACACTATATACTAGGTAAAGTGGAGGATCAGTGAAAAAGTGGAAGACCCCCAACAAGATGGATTGGCAAAGTGGCAGCAACCACGCATTCAAGTTTATCAGTGAGGATGGCACAAGACCTGGAAGTGTGTCATTCTGTTGTGCATAATGTTGATATGAGTCAAAACTGACTCAATGGTACCTAACAACATCAACAACACTTTTAATTTAGATTTATAGCAATTCATTTTCTTATTTTGAACTGAAAGTCTCGGTCAGGGTGATCTAGTCCAATCTAGCTTGGGATACAGAGGTAAGAAGGCTGCACATAAAAAGTGAAAAAGATAAACTATTAGCATTGATTAAATGCCAACTCATACCAGCCCATTAGTACAGAGCAGAGCTGCCACATAGAGTTCCTAAGAATGTAACTGTTTACAGAAGTAGACTACCAGCTCTGTCTCCTGTGGATCAGCTGGTGGATTTGAACCATCAACCTTTAGGTTGTTGATTGCTATTGAGCCACAAAGTCAAGCAATTTACATAATTCATAACTGTTAATTGCCGACTGACCTAAAGTCGAAGGAAACCAAGGGATACATTTGAAAGGAACAAAGAGTTTTAATCTAGAAAAAGACAATTAGCATTTCAAAAGAGAGCAACTTAAAAAAAAATAAGAAGAATTTGTGACTACAAAGGAGGAGCTGCCAGTCATGGTTTGCTGCTGTCTAGTTAACTGTGATTCATGGCAACCTCAAGTATAATACAGATAAGTGTTGCTAGTTCCTGAGCCCTCTGCCTAGTTCAACATTATCTTAGTACTCTGTTGTGATCTGAGTTTTCAGTGGTTAATTATTGGAAGTATTAAGTAGCATTTCCTTCTAATCTTCTTTAGTCTAGAAGTTGTGAAACCTATCCACCATATTTGAAATATTAGTGGCATATTTTAATATCATAGCTACATACAAGTTACAAAGATACAACAAACTGACCATTTACTTGGCATCAAATTTAATTTCTGTTCCATTATTAAATTTCTTTTACCTCAGTCTTCATAACATAGTTTTTATATATGAAAGAACCAATTCATGTTAAATGATGAGAATGGGATGAAAAATTATAACACTGAATTTTTGAATTCAGAATTGCAAGAGATCTTACACATTCAATAAATATTTACTGTCAACCTACTATGCTGCTGGGCGTACAGAGATGCTGCGGTAGCTGGATCAGTGTTTGTTCTTTCTGAGAAATGAGGCGTTTTCCCTAAGAGTTTCACATATTTGGTTCTATTATCTGTGGTGGGACCACTTAGATCTGCCCTGATCATTTTAATTTCAAGCGTGTCCAGGTAGAATGTTGATGAATGTTCCACAAAAGGACAAGAGCTAAGTAAGAGGAGCTTTACCAAGGAATGAAGGAGGGCAGAAATCTAAGGGTTCTGAAGAACAGTAAACAACCTGTGTTTGGGCATTTACCCCAACAGAGGGCACAAATGGCCAGCTTATAATCACTCCTGACAAATAAGATGTTTGCCTTTTTTTCTCTTAATTTCTCCTATCAACTTGATGATCCAGTAACACAAGAAGAAAGTAGAGGAGTTGGTAGTGGAGTAAAGGAACCACTCCAAATCCCCACCAGTTTCTTCCCTCTTGATTCCTAAATTCTTTGGTGGTGGTGGTGGTTATGTGCCACCTAGTCAGTTCCAACTTATAGCGACCCTGTACAGGGTTTTCAAGGTTGCAAATCTTTATGGGAACAGAAAACCTCATCTTTCTCCCAGGAATCGACTGGTAGATTTGAACTTGTGGTTAGCAGGTCACCTCTTAACCCACTATGCTACCAGGGTTCCTTCCTAAACTCTATATCAGGTCTAAAAGAGGAAGGAAGAGAAACTTTTAATTGAATATGAGATTAGGAGTCCTGGTGTGGCACTGTGGGTTAATGCGCTTGACTGCAAATTCAGTTTGAACCTCAGGGTCAGTGGTTCAAGCTCACTAGCTGCTCCTCAAAATACAAGGTTGCTATGAGTCAGAACAGACTCGATGGCACTTAACAACAAACAACAACATAGATGTTTTGAAACTGACAATATGACCATATCAGAAACATGGAATTAATCATACTATCAAAAGGCGGAAAAGGGTGACCTTCAGAATGTGTTTGAAGCCTAAGGTTGGAGAAAAATGTGGTTCTTCTGGGCTTAGCCTAGTCAGTCATTTTTGTTATATTAGGCATAAAAGTCAGTGAAACATCGCTCTATTTTCTCTGAGATTACATGTCAAGCTTTGCATTACTGTCCCCTTATACAAAGACTGGAGTCCTGATATGGTGCTATGGGTTAATGTGCTGGACTAAAAATTCAGTCTGAATTGCAAGGTTGGCATGAGTTGGAACTGACTCAAAGGCACTTAACAACAACAACGTCATACAAAGACCTAGGAATGCATTTCTTTCTCAGAAGGAACTAAAGCACAAATCCTGAGAGAGCACTACCTCTGTTGAGCCCTAATCTCCCTTCAGGACCTCAGATGACATCTTGAGCTCAAATAAAATACCATCCCTGTCACGGGAACGCTCGGCAGAATTCTCTCTTTTCCCATTCTGGGTTTTTTTTCCTGTATACTTTGTTAATGGTGTTTGTCCTTATTTTTCTTGTATTTCTATAGTAACACTTGGCAAATTCTATTCAAAATTGATCTTGTTGGTTTGCAAGGGAGATTTTTATAAGGTTAGAAAAAGAGAAAGACTGCTAAGGATAAAAGTGGGAACAGCATCGAAGCATTCAAAGTTATGACGTTATAGTTTTGTAATTTGGCAGTTGTAAAACAATTTTGTTTTAAATATCGAAGTTTACTTTTAGTCCAGAAATGTATAATAAAAGAAAGTATTTGGGGGGAACTATGTGGTATGGTAGGAAAACCACTGGACTGCTAGCCACATGGTTGGCAGTTCAAACCCACAAGCCATTCCTAGGAAAAACCTAAACATGGTGGCTATGAGTAGGAACCGACTTAATGGCACTTTATATAGCAACAACAACATTTCTATTAAAAGGAGTCTTTGACGTCTATAAATGGCAGTACAGTAGTTAAGGACTTGGTTGCTAACTGAAAGGTTGATGTTTCAAACCCAGCAGCTGCTCCCCAGGGGGAAGATGTGGTCGTCTGCTCCTGTAAAGATGTATAGCCCTGGAAATCCTATGCAGCCATTCTAGACTGTCCTTCAGTCCTTCAGAGAAGCTATGAGTTGGAATCCACTAGACGGCAATGGATATTTGTAGAAAGTCTAGAGGATGATGTATTTACAGTCAGTATTTGAAAAGCTTGTTCCTATGGCTATGAATGAAGTCAAAATGCTTCCAACAAGAAAAGGGAAAGGCATTTTCTTTATCTTTTTGACATCAAGTTTTTAATAGAACCCTTGAGACTCAGTGAATATCCATTAACCAAGTCTCATATTCCCGAACCAACATTTTTTTAACGTGATCAATTCTATTTTTAATGAAACTAAAGAAATTGATCCTAAAAGTAAATTAAGTTTTTGCCAATTTTGGTGGCAAGGATATAATGGAATAAACTCAACTGCAATGCTAAATGTCTTTAAATCATTTTTTAAGATAAAATATATTTTTTTTAAATGGAGTCCTGGTGTGGCACTGTAGGATAAGCACTGGACTGCTAACTGCAAGGTCAGTGTTTCAAACCAACTATTCCTCAGAAACTACAGAGTCGCTATGAGTGAAACCGACTTGATGGTACTTAGTATATTAAAAACAGCAAGCGCCATTGGTTGAGTAAGAGTAAAATCCCTTACGACAAATTAAATTTCTCTTTACATTTTGATCTAGATACTAGATTTACAAAGAAAATAAATTAACTAAGACTAAGAAAATATGCTAGCTTTAACGAACTGAAATACAGTCAAAATAACTGAGAATAATTACTTGTATTTGCAGAGGGATGTAGATCTTAAAATTTCAGTTTAAAATTAGAGAAAGATAAATTTCACAAGACTTCATTCCGACAGTCTAAAGATAGACTGTGTAGGTAGACATTTCTTGAGAATATTGGCACCTTCATGTTGTCAGTACTTGAGAGTTTGAATGAGGCCCACTCCAAGAGTTTGTATATGAGATTGTCTTCTAAAGAGTAAATTAAGAAATCAACACCATCCCTACGTATGTCCTAAATGTAATAACTAAAGAATTAATCAGAAAATAGGTAGTTAGAATGTCCTCTAATAAAACCTTAAGTTTAGGGTGTAGGCAAAGTCCACATTGTAACATAGTACAAAACCTATTCCCTTTATCCTTGACTGCCTGAGTCACGGCGACCCTACGTGGTACAGCGTGGACCTGCTCTGCAGAGATGTGTTGGATATAATCTTTACAAAAGCAGACAGAGCCTGCCTGGTTCCTGGGAACTAGTGCAGATCACCAACTCATAATCTCTAGGAGAGGTGCCTCAGAATCTATAAGATTTCTGTGATTAGAATGGTCTGGAAAGCACAACTTTAGTCTTAAACTTATTACTATAAACAGTATGTTCATATTAGTGGCTAATCATTTTGGATGATTCAGGCAAGATAATGCTAACATTTAAAACTAAAATATTAAAACTAAAACTAATGAAGTTTAAAACTTAATACTAAATTACTAAATTGGAACTGTCCAGGTGTTTGGTAAATTACAATTTCCCTTCTGGTGGTATAGACAGAAGGAAATCAATATTGAATTCACCTTACAGTAATTTTTAATAAGAGGTTGGTACCAAATTAAATGAAACATTTTACTTGGTTTTGCCTGGGTCATTTCCCTTAGAAGAGTAATCAAGGACAGAGATAATCTTTTAAAACAAATTATTCCAATACATGTAAAATTGTATGAGCAGGAATGAATCAAATTTATTCATGAGTGCATGACTAACTGATAGAAGAACCACTGCTCCAGACCTCTTGCGAGTATGTCAGAGAACTAAAAAGGAGCCCTGGTAATACAGTGGGTTAAGTGCTGGCCTGCTAACTGAAAGGAACGTCATTTGAATGCACTAGCTGCTACATGCTTCTATAAAGATTTACAAGCTCAGAAAACCTACAAAACAGTTGTATACTGCTCTGTAGCATTGTTAGGGGTTGAAATCAACTCGACAACAGTGGGGTTTTAATGTACTTCAATAAATTATTTGTAAAAATTTCAATTTAGTTTAAAACAAAATGAAATTTTCTGATGAGAACTTTGTCTTTTGTAGGAGAGACAAAATACACTGAAGTTGGGTTTGGAAATAATAATATTATATGGAGTTCATTGAATTTTCTTAAAAACTGTCTCCCTTGAGCTTTGGTTGTTTGACCTTTAGGCATTGTGTGGTAATGTCTGGCTCAAGATTACATAAATTAGAATTAATTGAAGTAAGTGTTTAAAATGCAAGTTTCTAGGCTTTCAAGTAATTAGTGAATTGATATTTCAGGGGTACAACTTGGATGTTACATTTTCTGAAAGTATCCCAAAAGATTTCCACCACTCATCTGTCAAGTTGTAGTACTATGGTGCTTTGTGTGTTGCTGTGATTCTGAAAGCTATGCCACTGATAATGTTAAATACCAGCAGGATCACACACTGTAGACAGCTTTCAGCAGAGCTACCATACTAAGACTAGGAAGACGGAGAAACAGACAATTTCTGAATGGTTAGCCACTGACAACCTCATGAACAGCAATAGAACACTGTCAGATATGCTGCCAGAAAATGAGCCTCACAGGTAGGGAAACACTCACAGTAAGACTGGGGAAGAGCTGCTTCCTAAAAGTAGAATTTACCTTAATGATGTGGATGGAGTTAAGCTTCTGAGACCTTTATTTGCTGACGTGCACAACTCAAAATAAAAAGAAGCAGCTATAAACATACATTAATAATCAGAATGTGAAATGTATTATTTATGAATCTAGGAAAATTGGAAATTGTCAGGAATGCAATGGAATACATAAAGATCAATATTCTTGGCATTAGTGAGCTGAAATGGACTGATACTGGCAATCATATGGTTTACTCTACTTAGAATGACAAAGTTAAGAGTAATGGTGTTCACACTCATTGTCAAAAGAGCATGTCAAGATCTATCTAGAAGTGCAGTGCTGTCTGTGATAAGTGCTGTAGGGTACTGCACTGGACCACAGGTTGGTTTGAACTGCAAGCTCGGCAGTTCAAATTCACCAGCCATTTCTCAGAAACAGTATACAGGGTTGCTATGATCACAAACAGTTGACAGCACTAACAACAATATAAGGAAGACTGGTTAATAACACTATTGTTCAAACTTGTACACCAATCACTAAAGCCACTGATGATGAAACTGAAGAATTCCATCCACTTCTTCAGTCTGAAATTGATCAGACATGCAATCAAGATGAAATGATAATTACTGGTGAAATTTGGAAACAAAGAGGAAGGATTAGTTGTTGGAAAATATAGTCATAGTAATAGAAATGATATAGAAAATTGCATGGCTGAATTTTGCCAAACCAGTGACTTATTCATTGCCAATGCTTTTTTTTCAACAACATAAAAGGCAACTATACACCTGCACCTCTCCAAATCAAATACACAGGAATCATATTGACTACATCTGTGGGAACAAGAGGAGGGAGAAGCTCAAGCTCAACAGCTTCAGGCAAAACTAGACCAGAGACCGACTATGGAACAGAGTATCAATCGCTCATACGAAAGTTTAGGCTGACACTGAAGAAAATCAAAACAACTCTATGAGGGGCAAATTGTGACATTCAGTATATGACACCTGAATTTAGAGATCATCTCAAGTACAGATTTGATGCATTAGACACTAATGACCGAAGACCAGAAGAGTTGTGGGATTATATAAAGAACATCATTTAGGAAGAAAGCAAAAAGTCATTTAAAAGACAGGAAAGAAAGAAAAGACCAAACTGGATGTTAGAAGAGACTCTGAAACTTCCTATTGAACAAAAAGAAGCTAAAGGGACTGGAAAAAATAACGAGGTAAAAAAATTGAATAGAAAATTTCAGAGGGCATCTTGAGAAAACAAGGTCAAATATTATAATGAAATGTACAAAGACCTGGACTTAGAAAACCAAAAGGGAAGAATATGCTCAGCATTTCTCAGGTTGAAAGAACTGAAGAAAAAAAATTCAAGTCTAGAATTGCTATTTTGAAGGATTCTATGAACAAAGCATCAAACAACAATGAAAATATTAAAAGAAGATGAAAGGAATGCACAGTCACTCTACTAAAAATAATTAGTCTATGTTCACTCATTTCAAGGGGTACCATATATGAAGGAAGAGCCTATGGTAGTGAAGGAAGAAGCCCAAGCTGCACAGAAGGCATTGGTGAAAAACAAATCTCCAGGAATTGATGGAATATAAAAGGAAATCTTTCAACAATTGATGCAGCACTAGAGGTGTTCATTTGTCTATGCCAAGAAATATGAAGGCATCTACCTGGCCAACCAATGCAAAGAAATTCATATGTGTGCCATTCCAAAGAGAGGTGACCTAATAGAATGTAGAAATAATTTAACAATATCATTAATACCTTATGCAAGTAAAATTTTGCTGATGATTATTCAAAATTAATTGCAACAGTACATCAACAGGATGCTGCCAGATATTCAAACTGGATTCAGAAGAGAACATGGAATAAGGAATATCATCACTGACATTATCTATAAGCCACATTGGCTATAAGCAGAGAATACCAGAAAGATGTTTACTTGTGCTTTATTGATTGTGCAAAGCATCAGACTGTGTGGATTGTAACAAATTACGGATAACGTTGTGAAGAAGAGGTATTCCGGAAAACTTATTTGTGCTCATGAGGAACTTGTACACAGATCAAGAGGCAGTCAGTCATTAGAACAGAAGAAGCAGACACTGAATAGTTTAAAATCAGGAAATGTGTGCACCAGGATTTTATCCTGTCACCATACTTATCCAATCTTTATGCTGAACTGATAATCAGAGAAACTGGGTTATATGAAGAGTCATTAACAACTTACAATATGCAGATACCACAGGGGTGATTTTTGCCCACAAAAGTTTGATAACCACAAGATGAATCAGGGTTATTCAAGAGGTAGGAGAAATAGAACCATTCTTGGTCCCTTTTTCCTCTTTTTATCACTTCATAGAAAAAGTCTGACTCTGGTAGTCTAACAAGTAGAAAAAGTCTTGATAATGAAAGCAACCAGCTATAAATTCTTTCTAATTAGAAAACTGGAGTCCTGGTGTGGCGCTATAGGATAAGCACTACTGCTAACCACAAGGTCAGCAGTTCAAACCCACCAGCCACTCCTCAAAAACCCTATACAGGGTCACTATGAGACCAAACAGACTCCATGGCACTTAACAACATCAAAATAACAAATTTAAAAAAACTTCTATTTTCATCATTTTCTACAACTCCATTCCCCAAAAAAGCAGTTAACAAGTGGAGATTTAAAAAAAACAAATAGCTACATATATACATTTTTCTATAAAAAGAATACATATCTATGAAGCTCTGGTAGTGTAGTGGTTATGAGTTGCACTGCTAACTTCAAGGTCAGCAGTTTGAAACTACCAGCTGTTCAGCAAAAGAAAGATAAGGCTTTCTGCTCCTGTAAAAATTTATAGTCTCAGAAACCCTTAGGTTTCTCAGAAGCAACTAGGGTTTTGTTAATTGCTGTGGAACCTGTTCTGACTCATAATGACCCACTATAGGGTTTCCTGGGATTTTTGCAAGAAAAGCATCTGGTGGGCTCAAACAGCTGACCTTGTGGTTAGCAGCCCAGTGCTCATTCTACAAAGCCATCACACTCCCTCCCCCAACCCACATATATACACATATATTGTTGTTGTTGTTGTTGTTGTTGTTAGGGGCCATGGAGTCGGTACCGACTCATAGAGACCTTATGCACAGCAGAATGAAACACTGCCTGATCACATATATAGACATACAATAAATGTAAATGATGATCAAAGAAGGAATCCGAGGGGCTTCAAAAAGTACATGGAAATATTCCATTATCTTTTAATTCAATTATTCCACGAACTTTTTGAAGCCCCCTCAAACGATTACAGTCATATATCTCTATTTCCCTGAAAGAATATTAAAATGTCAAATACTTGGTTTTAAGAAGGCAGAGTAAAATTTCTAGTTCCCTTCATTTCTATTAAACTCTATAAAGTGTTTACCTATCAGAATGTGAAACAGAAACTGAACCTTTCTTTGACAAAATTGGGATACAGCTATGACCCTAAAACATTAATATATTTCAAGAAAGAATAAAAAGTGCAATAAAATTTCTATCAAGCTATGACTGAAAACCAGGTGATGCCAAATGTATCTCAGCAAAGGGTCAAGAGTACAATCAAAATCCCACAAGTGCACTGCCATGGAGTTGAACCCAACTCAAAGCAAACCTACAAGACAGAGACCAATGACCACATGCAGTTCCCAAGGCTGTCATCTTTAAGAAAACAAACTGCCTCATCACATGAGGAGCAGCTGGTGAATTTGAAAAGCCAACCTTTTGGTTTTCAGCCCCACCAAAGTGCAGAGTTATGAAGAATTAATACTTTGAACAACAGAATTAGCGTTCATATACTACCTATAGAAGCCTCCCTAATAAAGAATCCCATGTACCTTTTCAGACTCCTAGTATGGTGCCATAGGATCAGCTCTGGACTGTGAACCATAAGGTTGAAAGTTCAAGCCCACCTGCTGCTCCTCAGAAACTCTATATATAGAGTCGCTATGAATTGGAAATGACTCAATGGTGCTTTACTACCAGCACACAACATGTACCTTTTCAGAGGAGCCCTGGTGGCTACTAACTTAGAGGTCAACCATTTGAACCCACCAAAGGCTGTGGTATAAAGGAGCTCTGGTAGCATGGTGGTTACGAGTTGGGATGCTGACCTCAAGGTTAGCAGTTAGAAACCACCAGCCGTTCCACAGGAGATAGAAGAAGCTCACCGCTCTTGTAAATATTTACAGCCTTGGAAACCCTATGCAAGTAGGGTTGCTGTGAGTCAGAACTGACTCCACAGCACAACACCACTACCACCATCAATGGCCGTATTAGATTAAAAAACAAAAAACAAACTAGTACTCTGATCCTATAAAGATGTTGGTGTTATTGGGACGTACCATCGAGTTGGTTTCCAAACACAGAATGTAGGACCCTCATATTATCAGGAGGGATCTGTACCTGAAGAAGGACATCATGCTTAGTAAAGTGGTGAGTCAGCGAAAAAGAGGAAAACCCCCAGTGATATGGACTGACACGGTGGCAGCAGCAATGGGCTCAAGTGTAACAATTATGAAGATGGCCCTGGGCCAGGGAGGGTCTCATGTTGTTGTGCACGAGTCAGAGCTGACTCCATGGCACCTAACAGCAACAACCTGGGGAGAAGAGGTAGCAGGGTCCTGGACTATTGACATTGTTTTATTTCTTGATGTGGATACCTACAATGTTCATAATTTTATAATTATAAAATAATTATATTAATTATATTATCATAATATATCTGCAGAATAAAGGTGAGGCTTTCTGTTCCCACAAACCTTTTCAGTCTCTGAAACCCTATATAGGCTCATTAAGAGTCAAAACCAACTGACATCACTCAACAACAACAACATATTTACGTGCCTATGGTACAGTGGTTTGTTTTTCTTCCACCATAGTTTTTGTAACTCCCACCAAATGATTAAGTGATGTTGTTCCTGTTAAGTGCTGTCAAATTGGTTCCAATTCATAGCAACCCTCTGCACAACAGGATGCAACACTGCATATCCCTCATTTGTTATGTTTGAGCCCACTGTTGCTGCCACTGTGTCAGCCCATTGGGGCTGCTCTTTTCACTGACCCTCCATTTTGTCAAGCATGATGTTCTTTTCCGGGGACTGATCCTTCCTGATAACATGTCACAAGTATGAAAGTTGAAGACTTGCCAATCTCCCTTCTAAGGAACAATCTGGCTTCTCATCTTCCAAGACAGACTTTTTTCTTCTTCTGGCTGCCTATGGTACTTTCAATATCATTCTCCAACACTATAATTCAAATGCATCTTTTCCAGTCTTCCTTACTCATTGTCCAACTTTCACATGCATATGAGGCTATTGGAAATACAATGGCTTGGGTCAGGTGCTTCTTAGTCATCACATATCTTTGCTCTTCAACACTTTAAAGAGGTCTTTATGCAGCAGATGTACCTAATGAATATGCCTCTTAATTTCTTGACTGCTGCATCCATGAGTGTTGATGTGGCTCCAAGCAAGATGAAGTCTTTAACAACTTCAATCTTTTCTCCATTTGTCACAATGTTATCCACAGATCCAGTAGTGAGGATTTTTCTTTTCTTTACATTGAGGTGTGACCCATACCCAAGGCTGTGTGGTCTGTGATCTTCATCAGTAAGTATTTTCATTTCCAGAAAGCAAGGTTATATCACAGGCTGTTAATAAGTCTTTCTCCAATCCTGATGTCACACTTCTTCATATAATCCAGCTTCTTGAATTATTTGTTCAGCATACAGATTGAGTAAGTATGGTGAAAGAATACAACCCTGGCACACAGCTTTCTTGATTTTAAACCACTCAGTGTTCCCTTGTTCTGCTTGAACAACTGACTCCGGTCTGTGTACAGATTCCTCATGATCTGCAATGCTGTCCATAACTTGTCATGATCCGCACAGTTGAAAGGATTTGCATAGTCAATAAGGTGCAGGTAAACATCTTTCTGGTATTCTCTGCTTTCAGGCAAGTTCCATCTGACATCAGCAATGATATCCCTCATCCCACATCCTCGTCTGAATCTGCCTTGAATCGCTGGTTCAAGTTCCCTGTCAATGTACTGTTGTAGTCATTTTGATAACATAGATAAAGTAGATAAAGTTTTTCATAGAAAGTTGGCAAAAATATGAAGAAGGCCCTCAATGAGATGGATCAACACAATGTGGCTGCAACAATGAGCTCAAACATAGCAACAATTGTGAGGCTAGCACAGAACTGGGTAAAATTTTTTCTGTTATACGTAGGGTTACTATGAGTCAGAACTGGCTCAACAACATCTAACAACAAGAAGCATAATAAATGTTTCCTTTCTTTAGTGCTACTTTGGGGGAAGAGGAAAAAAACCATGTTTTAGAAGTATTTATACCCTACCCCTCCCACAATTAAAAACCAACTGTTAAATCACAAAGAAATGAAACCCTAATTGGTTTCCTTTCTCAGATGAATATATGGAGCTAGCATGTTTGCCCAGCAAGACCTACTGCCATGAAACCTAACGGGTACTTCTGCTTGTGGGTATGAAAAGAGTCCCTCTCTGTGAGGCACTATGGATGTCTACCCACAAAAATCCTTTCACTCCAGTCATCAACAACCAGTCCAGATATGGACATTTTCAGTGACACTTCCATAGACTCACAATTGGAGGGTAAAGCACAAAACAATGCCTCATCTTTAAGTCAAGGATCCATCTTCTCAGCACTTCCTTCTCCCTAGCCTTTTCTCTCACCTTCATAATAGTTACCTTTCTGTGCCACTAAACTCAAGGCGCTGCTCAATCGCTCCCTCATTGAATAAGAATCAAGCAAACTAAAACACAAAGCAGTGGCCATTGAGTTCTAACTCAGAAGGTTTTCTTGGCTGTGACCTTTTCACAGAAACTGACCAGGTCTTCCTTCGAAGACACCTCTGGATGGTTCTGAGCCACCAGCTTTTCAGTAGTAGTCAGGTGCTTAGGCATTTGTGCCACCTTGGGGCTTCGCTCATAGAATACAAATGGCCAAAACATTATTGTTTTGGTTCTTGGTAACTTTGGACTATGAAAGAACGGCAGACAGCTAGTAAGGAGTACTTGGAGGCTTTCTGTTTCACAGACTTTGACAGTAAGGGAAATGCAGTTTTAGAAGGCATTTAGCTAGAGGGATAAACAAACAAAACTACTTTTATCCAGAATATTTTTGTGTTGTCTACTTTTTATTTATTTCAATAAAAATTGAAATATTTCAAGAAAGTGAGGCGGCACAGGAGGCACTCACTCACCTCTGCCAAGAAATTTGGACAACGACTATCTGGCCAACTGGAAGAGATCCATATTTGTGCCCATTCCAAAGAGAGGTGACCCAATGGAATTCAGAAATCAATGGACAATCTCTTTGATATCCCATGCGAGTAAAGTTTTGCTAAAGGTAATACAGAAATGGCTACAAGCATACATTGACAGAGAACTTCCAGAAGTTCAAGCCAGATTCAGAAAAGGCCATGGAATGAGGGATATCACTGCTGATGTCCAATGGATCTTGGCTGAATGCAGAGAATATCAGAAAAATATTTACCTGTGCTTTAACTGACTATGCAAAGGCTTTCGATTGTGTGGATCATGACAAGCTATGGACAACATTGTGAAGTATGTGTATTCTGGAACACTTAATTGTGCTCATGAGGAATCTGTACCTGGACCAAGAGGCAGTTGTTCAAACAGAACATGGGAACACTGAATAGTTTAAAACTAAGAAAGTTGTGTGACAAGGTTGTATTCTTTCACCATACTTATTCAACCTGTATGCTGAGCAAATAATCTAAGAAGCTGGGTGATATGAAGAAAAATTTGGCATCCGGATTGGAGGACAACTCATTAACAACCTACAATATGCAGATGATACAAACTTGCTTGCTGAAAGCGAAGAGGACTTAAAACATTCACTGATGAAGATCAAAGAGCACAGCCTATGGTATGGATTATATCTCAATGTAAAGAAAACAAAAATCCCCACCACTGGATGAATAAACAACATTCTCATCGACGGAGAAAAGATTGAAGTTGTCAAGGACTTCGTTCTTCTTGGATCAACTATCAACACTCATGGAAGCAGCAGTCAAGAAATCAAACAACATATTGCATTAGGCATATCTGCTGCACAAGACCTTTGTAAAGTGTTGAAGAACAAAGATGTCAGCACCTGACCCAAGCCATGGTATTTTCAATAACCTCATATGCATTTGAAAGCTGGATAGTGAATAAGGAAGACCATAGAAGAATTGATGCTTTTGAGTTATGGTGTTGGAGGAGAATATTGAAAGTGCCATGGGCTGCCAAAAGAACCAATAGATCCATTTTGGAACAAGTGCTGCCAGAGTGCTCCTTGGAGGCCAGGATGGCCAAACTTCGTCTCTCATACTTCGGACATATTATCAGGAGGGAGCAGTTGCTGGAGAAGGATATCATGTTTGGTAAGGTGGAGGGTCAGAGAAAAAGAGGAAGACCCCCAACGAGATGGACCGGCCAAGTGGCAGCATCGATGGACTCAAGCGTGGCAACAGTAGTGAGGTTGGCCCAGGATCGGGCAGTGTTTCGTTCTGCTATGCATAAGGTCGCTATGAGTCAGTACCGACTCCATAGTACCTAACAACAGCAACAACTGAATATATAAATAAGTGAATAAAAGTATAAAATGTATGTTGTTAACACAAAGACTGTTCTGGGTTTTGCCTATTGTAAATTTTCACGCACATATTGTCAGGAGGGACCAGTCACTAGAGAAGGATATCATGTTTGGTAAGGTGGAGGGTCAGAGAAAAAGAGGAAGACCCCCAATGAGATGGACCGGCCAAGTGGCAACATCGATGGACTCAAGCGTGGCAACAGTAGTGAGGTTGGCCCAGGATCGGGCAGTGTTTCGTTCTGCTGTGCATTAGGTCACTATGTGTCGGTACCAACTCGATGGCACCTAACAACAACAACAACCTTTTATTTATTTTTTTTAAAGAAAAAAACATAATAATTCAAATTGTATTTTTAATAAGAAAATTCACTTAGAAGTTCAAGTCATAATTAAGTGTTCCATTTATTTTGAGTTATGTAAAAATTGACTATAATGTTAGTATCTGGAAACTAAAATATTATTTTCTATTGAAATCTCCATGAGTAGACTTTGTTTTAATTTTGTTTGAAATGCCTTTAACATTGATAAGTGGGAGATAGTTAAATATACTTTCATGTATTATAAAATTAATTTCAAACTGAATACAATGTTTACATTTCTATACATTTTTAATTTTTCATATAATGTTAGGAACACTTTTAATGCCATTGGGATATTTAAAATGATAATTTGGATGACACAAAGTGGATCTTTTCTAATTCCATTCCTGTATCCCATGCAACACTTCCTGCACCATCTCCATCCCATCATGTACCAGTTAAGGGAACATTCCAGAAGGTCACAGTGTCTGAGTGAAGAAAAGGGTTTTATAGAGAAGGAGGACGTGTCCATAAGCTAGAGATCCCTGGGTGGTGCAAATGGTTAGCACACTCAGCTGCTAACTGAAAACTTAAAGATGTAGACCCACCCAGAGCAACTGCTGTCCTATTTATGAAGAGTTACCCACTGAAAACACTTTGGTGCAAAGTTGTACTCTGATTATGTGGTGTTGTCATGAGTTGGGATCAATTCAATAGCAATTAATATTACCTGGGCTATAGGTCCATACTCATCTGTTAGTTTGTCATACTGTGGTGGTTTGGTTTGCCTGTTGTTATGATGCTGAAATCTGTCCCAACAGTATTTTAAATACCAACAAGTTCACCCATGGTAGACAGGTTTCAGCAGATCTTCCAGACTGAGGCCAACTAGGAAGAAGGAAAGGTGGATTACTTTAAATGTTAAATCATAGAAAACCTTATGAATAGCAACTGGACATTGTCAGATATAGTGCCAGAAGATGAGCGCCTTAGGTTGGAAAGCACTCAAAATATAACTGGGGAATACTGTCTCCTCAATATAGAGCTAACCATAATGATATAAGTGGAGCAAAGCTTCCAGGACCTTCATTTGCTGATGGGCCACAAGTCAAAATAAGGAGAAACAGGTATAACCATCCATTAATGATCAGAGCATGGAATGCAAGAAATATGAATCCAGGAAAATTGGAAATTGTCAAAAATTAAATGAAGCACATTAAGATAGATTTGTGAACTGAAATGGACTGGTATTGGCCATTTTTAATTAGACAACCACATGGTTTACTATGCCTAGAATATTAAATTGAAGAGGAATGGTGCTAAATTAATTGTCAAAAAAAAAAAAAAGCATTTCAAGAAATATATCTTGAAATAGCATGTTGTGTGTTATAGAATAATATCTATATGACTATAAGGAGTTCTGGTTTGGTGCTACAGGATAATGCCCTGGACCACAGGTCAGTTTGAACTATAAGGTTGGCAGCTCAAACCCACCAGCAGCTCCTCGGAAAATCCTACACAGGGTCACTATGAGTCAGAACTGACTCAATGGCACTCATCAACAACAAAAAGGAAGAGCAGTTATTACCACTATTATTCAAATTTACCTTCCAGTCACTAAAAATAGTGGTGATGAAACTGAAGAATTCTATAACCTTCTTCAGTTTGAAGTTGATCAAATATTTAGTCAAGATGCATTGATAATTACTGGTGATTGGAATGCAAAGGTTGGAAACAGAAAAGATCAGTAGTTGGAAATAATAGCCTTGGTAACAGAAATGAGGCTGGAGATTAGATGACAGAATTTTGCAAGACCAATGACTTATTCATTGCAAATACCTTTTATAAATAACATAAAAGGTGACTATACACCTGGATGTCACCAGATGGAATATACAGAAATTAAATTGACTACATCTATGGGAAGAGACTTTGCAGAAGCTCCGTATCATCAGCCAAAACAAGACCAGGGACAGACTGTGGAACAGACCATAACCTGTTCATTTGTAAGTTCAGGCTGAAGCTGCAGGAAATTAAAACTAGTCCACAGAGCTAAAATATGACCTTGACCAAACCCCACCTGAATTTAGAAACCATCTCAAGAACAGATGTCATCCATTAAACACTAATCATTGAAGGCAGGGTCAGTTGTGAAACTGACATCAAGAGCATCGTGCAGGAAGAAAGCAAACTGATATTTAAAAGACAGGAAAGGATGAAAAAACAAAAATGGATGTCGGAAGAGACTCTGAAACGTGCTCTTGAGCATACAGAAGCTAAAGCAACTGGAAGAAATTATGAAGTGAAAAAGCTGAAAAGAAAAAATTTCAAAGGGAGAAAAAGAAGGCAAAGTATTTTAATAAAATGTGCAAAGATCTAGAGTTAGAAAGCCAAAAGGAAAGAACACATTCACCATTTTCCAAGCTTAAAGAAATGGAAAAAAAAATTCAAGCCTTGACTTACAATATTGAAGCAAAATGGGCAAAATGGAGTTCTGGTATAGCTCTGTAGGATAAACACTAAATTACTAACAGCAAGATTGAAGTTCAACCACCAGACACTCTTGGGAAACCCTATACAGAGTGACTGTGAATCAAAACAGACTCGATGGCACATAGCACCAAGCAAAAAAATGGGCAAAATATTGAATGATGCACAAAGCATTAAAAGATTAAGAGGCATACACATAGTCACTGTGCCAAAAAGAAGTGGTCAGCACTCAATCATTTTAAGAGGTAACACATGATCAAGAATTAATGATACCAAAATAAGAAGTCCAAGTTGCACTGAAGGCAGATGTGAAAAATGAGGCTCCAGGGACTGACAGAACACAAATTGAAACCTTTCAACAAACTGATGCAGCCCTGGAGGTACTCACTTATCTACATCAAGACATTTGGAGGACAGCTACCTGGCCAACCAAATGGAAGCGGTCCATATTTGTGCCCATTCCAAAGGAAGCTGACCTAGTGGAATGTGGAAATCATCGAACAATATCATTAATATAACATGCAAGGAAATTTTTTCTGAAGATAATTAAAAAGTGGTTGCAACAGTACATCAACAGGGAATTATCAGAAATCCCAGCCATATTCAGAAGACAGGAGAATAAAGGTTATCATTGCAGATGTAAAATGGAACTTTCCTGAAAGCAGAGAATACCAGAAAGGTTACTGTGTGATTTATTAACTATGCAAAGGCTTTTGACTGAGTAGATCATGACAAACTAGGAATAACATTTTGAAGAACAGGTACTCCAGAATACTTAATTGTGCTCATGACGAACCTGTGCATAGGCCAAGAGCCAGTCTTTAGAACAAAACAAGGGGACACTAAATGGTTTAAAATCAGGAAAGATGTGTGTCAAGGTTGTATCTTTTCACCAAATTTATTCAATCTATATGCTAAACAAATTATATGAAGAAGAATGTTACATCAGGATTGAAGGAAGACGCCTTAACGATCTGAAACATGCGGATAATACAACCTTGCTTGCTGAAAGTAAAGAGGATGTAAAATACTTACTGATGAAGATCAAAGACTACAGTCTTTAGTCTGAATTGCACCTCAATGTAAAGACAACAAAAGTCCTCACAATGGAGCAATAAATAACATCATGATAAATGGAGAAAAGATTGAAGTTGTCAAAGATTTTATTTTATTTGTATCCACAGTCAACACTCATGGGAGCAATAGTCAAGAAATCAAATAATGTATTGCATTAGGCAAATCTGCTGCAAAAGAGAAGTGTTCAAGACTAAGGTGCACCTGACTCAAGCCATGGCATTTTCAGTAGCCTCATATACAGGTGAAAGTTGAACAGTGAATAAGGAAAACCATAGAAGAATCAATGCATTTGAATTATGGTGTTGGAGAAGAATATTAGAAGTACCATGAGCTGCCAGAAGAACAAACAAAACTGCCTTGGAAGAAGTGCAGCCAAAATGCTCCTTAGGAGCCAGGATGGTGAAACTTGGTCTCTCATACTTTGAACTTGTTATCTGGAGGGGTCAGTCCCTGGAGAAGAACATCATGCTTGGTAAAATGAAGCATCAGCAAAAAAAAAGGACCACCTCCAAAGAAATGAACCGACAGGGATAGTAGCAAGGGGTTCAAATATAAGAACAATTGTGAGGATGTTGCAGGACAGGGCAGTATTCCATTCTGTTGTACTTAGAGTTGCTGTGAGTCTCCTCAACAGCATCTAATAACAACAACAGCAAAGTGGATCTGCAAAGAGAGAGAACAAAGTAGCTGCCCAATCAGAGATTATTGCTGGAATCAATATGCTTGCTGGGCCCTAAGAGGAATTCTATATTTCAGTGGAAGTCTCCCCTCCCTAAAGCTCTCCCCTGTATCTGTGGCAAGCACGAGAAAGCAGCATTGTTAGCATGAACATGAACAAGTTGCTTACTAGGCATTGCATGGGAACTATAGTGGTCCACGCCTTGAGATCTGCAGACCCATGGGAAACTACAGTCCCAGAGTCCACGGGAAGAAACTGCCCACCAGACCTGTAAGAGATGAGCTTGGTTGCAGTCCTTCCTTCTGAAAGAAGAGATACCGACTGTTAGTTGTCTAGGTAACCCTGAGTGACTTCCCCAAATAATTTTCAGCAATTTTGCTCCAACAATAAGCAAAATCCTTTACCAGTGAGTGAATTCCCACTCATGGTGATCTTACATGTGTCAGGATTGAACTGTTTCACAGAGTTTTCAAAGGCTGATTTTTCAGAAGTAAATAAGCAGACCTTGCCTCTGGGTAGACCCAAACCATTAACTTCAAACTTTTGCATAAATAATTGTATGCATCTCTAACACATGTTATTACATATAAAGTTCATTGTAGCAAAGTAAAAATGACCTTTGCACTATATAACTTTCATACTAGAAAAACATGCATTTGGGAACCATTTGATTCAATGAGAAAGGCTATTATATTGGCAAAATGCTTTTCGATAAAAGTTAATATATGAATTCAAATATTTTGCTTCCATACTGTTCTTCTTCAAAAACTGCATTAGATTTTACTATTAGTTGCATACACACTGAGACAAAATCTTGTTCAAATAAAAATATATATCCACTCCCCCAAAATCCCTCATGACATCACACATGACTGAAATTAGGAATAATTGATCAGAGTCAGTGAGTAATATTGAAGTTCTCAAATAAATAATATATATCTTTAATCAAAATCTTAATTAATTGGGAAAATGTTTCCTGTAGATATAACAGAAAAATTATTAACATATAAAGAACTCATCCTCCAATCCTGATGCTACAATCCTGGTGTGGGTGTGTGGTAGGTTCATATGATAAGCACTGGGCTGTTAACCACAAGGTCTATGGTGTGAGCCCACCATCCACTCCACAGGAGAAATATGAGGCTTTCTGCTCCCATGAAGATTTAAAGCCTCAGGAACACTATACAGGGTCACTATGAGTCAGAACCCACTCACTGGCATTTAACAGTAACAACAACAATCCTGATGTGTCACTGTAGGATAAGCACTAGACTGCTAACTGCAGCGTTGACTGTTCAACCCCCACAGTGGTCCTGGGAAACACCAGACTAGGACATTATGAGTCAGAAAAGACTCAAGGGTGCTTAACAATACCATCAATGAACATTTAAAACATTGTCTACTGATTATATACATTAAAATGGCCTGTCCATGGCCTTTGTCTTTCAGGGTGTTTAGGGGTTTTATCAATTTGATAAGTACCTCCCACCAAACAACATTTTTGGGTCTGAGAAGGTGGGAGAATATGTTGATAGGGTGATATGATTCAGTTGTGAATGATTGTGAACAGGGCTAATTGTGATGGTAAAAACTTGGAACTCCAACGTGGGTGTAAAATGAACCATCTCTTTGCCATCGAAAAGGAAGAGTCAGGAGTAGAGTGAATTCTTTGGTCCCCAAGATTCCTGTGCATTGAACCTCCTTGATCCAAGGACAGAAAGCTGTAAAACTGAGTTGTTGTTGTTAAGTGCTATCGAGTCAATTCCGACCCATAGCGATCCTGTAGAAGGTTTCCAAGGAGCCTCTGGTGAGCTTGAACTGCCGGCCTTGCAGTTTAAACGACTTTGCAGTCTGACGCATTAGCCCACAGCGCCACACCAGGACTCTGTAAAACTGAATAGAGTGTCAGAAAAGCAGCAGCAGCCAATCCAAGAACCAGAGCTCGAGACAGAGCCGTGGGCCTCCTAGCCCACAACACAAGTAAAGATGAGGGACTTTGCTCAGGGACTTGCTTGCAGATTGAGGTGCCTCCAGGCACTTAATTGGGGAACTAGTCTTCCTGATTGTTGTTGTTATGTGCTGTGGAGTCAGTTCTGACTCATAGTGACCCTGTACAGGGTTTCCGAGGCTGTAAATCTTTATGGGAGCAGAAAGCCTCATCTTTCTCCCTCCAAACGGCTGGTGTTTCGAACTGCTGACCTTGAGGTTAGCAGCCCGATTCATAACCACTACGCTACCAGAGAGTCACATCCGATTAGGCGTAGATTTATGATAAAATGGTATGCCCTGTGTGCATTTAGCAGCAGTGCTAACCGAGCTCTGTAACACTAGCCAGGCAGAAGGAGGCCTGCCCACTGGGCACTGCTGAGGAAAGTCTGGCCTGACTGGAAGAACTGCCCTGAGCATTTCTGACCCTGCACTGTAACTTATTAACTTCCCTAATAACCCCCTAACTGTGAGGATGGTGTCTGAGTTCTGTGTGGCCGTTGCAATGCATTATTGAACCCAGTTGAGTGAAGAGTGCTATGGGAGGGATGCTTTGGTGCCCATTTTTTTTACAATTTTTATTACGGTGCTGAAACTGGGATAACACTTCATAAAATAAGTCTGAAAAGAGAATTTTATACAGGAGAATGGGGGTTACATATGAGTTACATATGTCACAAGTAAATTTTTCATAATGTTAACTTTCTGTCACAGACTTTCTGCACAAGTAAACTTCATACACAGACATCTTTTTAGGGAACATTCTCATCAATCCCTTACGGAACATTCTGATAATTTGTTTAACCATAAGCTGTTACTTTGGCATGCATCAGTTAGAAGCATTTTTGTAGAACAAAACATTTTATCATTTTAAGTAAGTATGAATCACTCAAGGTTGGGGGAGGGGTAAGGCGGAAGGTGTACTTATTCTAAAAAGGAAGAAGAGGACATTGGATTCAAACCTGTGTCAGTTGTTTGGTAATGCCTGGTGCCTCAGTTTCAGTGCTCTTTCATAGTTACAAATGTGAAATGTCAGTAAGATAGTCAATGAGTGAGGTGCAGATGTATCTGGAAAATACAAGTACAGTAAATCCCAGGGGAACAACAGCCAACTGTGGACAACTAGTTGCTGCTCTTCACTTTGCCCTCACTTTGAAACTACTGAACCAACCCGTACTCACAACAAATTCTTCATAATCACTTTCACTTGCAGCATATGTAGCTTTTAAGTCGCTAAAAATTCTTGGACTCTTTTCTTGGACTAAAAATAAACAAAAACCCACTGTCAGGAAATCTATTCTGACTCAGTAAATCCCTGTAAAACAGAGTGGATCTTTGTCTCATAGGGTTTCTAAGGCAGCTAATCATCATGGAAGCTGATTGATGCAGCTTTCTACCAGGGAACTGGTGGATTTGAACAACCAATCTTTCAGTTAGCAGAATTCTTAGCCACCACACCACCTGTAGTGCTATAGGATAAATACTTGACCTCAAGGTCAATTTGAACCATAAGGTCAGAGATTCAAATTCACCAGTTGTTCCTTGGAAACCCTGTACAGGTTCACTGTGAGGCAGAACTGACTCCATGGCACTTAACAGCAACCCCCAAAAACCATCGAATTGATTCTGAGGCTGTAAATCGTTAAAGGAGCAAAACGCTGCCTCTTTCGCCCTTGGAGCAGCTGGTTGATATAAACTGACCTTGTAGTTAGCATCCCAACACCTAACCCAGTATGCCACCACGGTTCCTAACACTAAAGTAAGCTAAATACACACCTGTTCAGATTTACCCACACATGTCACTAAAGACACTTGGGTATGACTAGGATTCATAAGCCAGAGACTGCCTGAACTAAGGAAAGGGATCACTTTGGATTCATCAACTAGTCAACCACATGAACACAAAACTACTCAGAATATAATAGTGAAATGGAAGCAATTTTTCTAATACTCAACTTAGACCTGAATTAGTATCTTCCGTGTCTGAGACCTGTCAAATGTTATGTATTTTTAGTAATTTCTCTGTCAAAATCTTTTCACTTTTATTTTTTCCTGGAAAAAGAAAAGAGAAGCAATTTGCTACCTGCCTAGTTAAGCAACTTACAATTTTTCTCTCTTCACCTATTAATTTTCATGTGTTTGATTTCCTGGTGCCCTATGTACAATGGAAGGAATTTAACCTGGTCCTCAACCATCTTGATGATCATTGGAATGCTGGCGTCTACAGGGGTCACTGTGTACTCGGAATGTCTTTCAACCTAAGAGGGCTCAGCTTTCAGCACCCAGTCAGAAAACACTGTAGTGATACCTAGTGTTTTTATTGGCTAATTTTCAGAAATAGATTGCCTGGTCTTTCTTTGTAGACTGTCTTAATCTGGAAGTTCTGCTGAAATCTTTGTACCATGGCTGATCTCCTGGTCCTCAAAAATATCATTGGCATAGCTTCCAGCATCATAGCAACACACAAATTACCCACAATACAATAAACTGATAGGTGATGAATGGTGGAGGATTTGTTTAACAGGCTAAATAGTGATTTAATATATCTGGATTGAATTAAAATCTACTCACCCGGGCTATTTTATTCATGTTCAGAGCTGATGTCAGGCAAAGAAGTAACAGAAAAGTTTCATTGGTCTCTGGTTCTCCTCCCAGTGAGGACAGAGGCAGAAAGCTGTGGTAAAGGAGAGTTGTGACAATGAATGTCATTGCTCACCCTGGATGAGCACAGCCCAGGACAGCTATACTGTTGCCCAGGTTACAAGTTGGACAAGAAGAAAAACACATATAATCTCCACGACCCTAAGGGGTTTGCAGAACCAATCTACTAGGGAGACAAACCACATGATAGAGGAAGGGTTTCCTTGAGGGATGGCGCTTTCATTCTTAACCAAAAGCCAAGTTCACAAATTAAACATCATGGAGACAGGCAAGGCAGAGAGGAAAGGGAAGATAGAGATTTGCTTTTCACTAAAACTTAAATATTTTATATGTGAACGCTGAGATTAGCTTCTGCTCTGGTATTTAGATTTTATTTTGCTGCTAGAATTTTCTTTTTCAAATTGTAACAAATATAATGCACCAGCATTTGCTAACAATGCCAAGATAGGCTTACCAAACTGTCCTGGTTCATCTTTTAAAATGGTGCTTCAAATTGTATATTTCAGATAATTATTAATATTTCAGACTTATGCTTTATAAATTTTAACACTTTTAGGGGAACAAAGGATTCCCAACATAGTACCTGAGGGAGGTTAAGGATGGGAGAAAGAAAAACATGATTATACCCTAAGGTCTGACAGAGCTCCTGAAGAAAGTAATCATGCACACCTGAAAAATAGATTTCAGTCAATTGTTTGGATAAGCAACTTTAAGCTCATGAAAAGGTCCTTGGGCTTACACACAGCTTGTATTTATACACCGTGTAAGGTCTACATGTGTAAACACTGGAAGCTTCCGCAGCCATCCCTCAGGAAAATAGGACCTACTTCCTTTATGCTGAAAGGCTGGGAAGCTTTCTACCGCATTAGGGGAAAATCTTCGAAGACAAAAAACAAAAAAGAAATAAAACCCTGCTGCTTAAACTGATAAATTCTGAACCACAAAGAAATGTTGAGAAAATCAGGTTTATATTAAGAAAACAAGAAAAATGTTCAGGGGGTGGGGGCGGTGCACATATTCGATGTCTGGTCACATCAAAAACAGCGTGCTTTACAAAACTCAAAATCATTCAAAAAGATCAGGCTTAGTGGTAGAGCCCAGGAAACCATGGCCCTTAACCAGCCTTCATGTGAATCCATCCCCATGGCTCAACTTTGAATCAAACAACAGAAGATGAGGAATAACACCACAGAGGTACTCAATCCTTAGAATAATCAACCATATAAGATCAAGAGGGAAACATTTGCCCAGGGATAAAACTCAGAAGACAAGAAAGAATAGGAAAAAAGGACCAATGGAAACTGTTAACACAGACAGGGAGGATGTGAGCAGAGTGCTGGTATACTTGGGGATTGCAATCAATGTCACAAACTGTATAAATTATTGAATGGAAAAACCAATTTGCTCTAAAACTTTCACTCAAATCACAAAAGCTGAAAAAAGACCATCCACTATACTATGTTGTCTTATCAAATCGTTAAGACATTATGTTTTTTAAAGTGCACCAAAGGAAAAAAGTCTAAAATTAAGTTGAAAGCCTGTCTGTTGAAATTAAGGTTTCTCTTAGAGAAACAAAACCATGAAGTGTGTATATGTATATTTTTTTTATATGTGGTATGGAGTCCAGGTGTGGTGATGTGGGTTAATGGGCTGGACTGCAAAGTCAGTTTGAACACAAGGTCTGTGGTTCAAGCTGTTCCTTGGAAACCCTGTATAGGTTCTCTGTAGGTTGACACCAACTCAACAGCACTTAACACTATACAAATATATATGGAGAGAGAAAGAATAAGGAATTGACTCACATGGTTATAGGAACTGGCAAATTTGAAAATCTGTGGGTTAGGATCCCAGCACCTATTTTGAGGGACACAGTTTAATGGTTGCCGCTCCTTGAGTCCATGAGCACAGCCCTCTGTGCAAGGTGTGGTGGGAAGGCCAGATGGCATGGGCACGGGGGCTTAGCATGGAGACTTACGTGGCAGTACACTTTGTTTAAGAAAGTTTTTAGAGGATGGCATTCTCTTTTTGTTTTTCATCAGAGATGTTCAAAGTTCTAAATTTTGTAAAATTGAAAAAAAAAAAAAAAAACAAATAAGGCCATCAAATATAATAGGGATTAGATACTAAAAGAAAATCTACAATGAACAAGACTGGACTGGAAACGTAATTTACTACCTTCTATTCTGATTCTTTTAAGGAGTTCTGGTAGTGTAGTGGTTATGAATTGGGCTGCTAATCTCATGGTCAGCAGTTCGAAACCACCAGCAATTCCATGGGAGAAAGATGAGGCTTTCTGCTCCCGTAAAGAATAACAGCCTCAGAAAACCTTTGCGGGGTCGCTCTGAGTCAGAACTGACTCTGTGGAACACCACCACCATCACCACCACCATTCTGTTTCTTCTGCCTATAACATATAAAAGCACTTGGGTCTCACTTTAAACTTTTCACTGAAACACTATACCAAATTTTCCCTCTTTTCTAGCTTTTATTCGTCATTCCTTTATCTCTCTTTCTTTCTCTAGATCCTCTTTTTTCTTTTTCTAATAGCAAAAGGTATGCAAAGCATAGAAGAAACATTTTCCAATAGGATGGGAAATTTCCCGAAAACATTTAGGGTATCTGTTAAGTTCTCCTCTTCTCTGCATAAGCCTGAAGGGATCAGGAGAGATAAAACAAAAACAGGAAGAGGAAGGAGGAGAGGACTAAGGGAATTTTCACAAATAATAGCCAATGACCTTTAGGGGCAATTTAACCAGACCTTGAAGAAGCAAGGAGAAAGCAAGACAAAATAAAGGGACTAATAGAAGAATAAAAGGAGAATGCTGATGAGGGCAGGAAATAAGATTACTGGTGAGTATAAAATAAATAGGAACCTGAGTAAATTGAGTTATTAAAATATATATTCACTATAGTCAGTGGTAAAACCAAAAAGTCTGAATAATCTATTATGAAGGCTTTTATTCCAATAGTATCTAAATGGTATACCAATTAGGAAGTGAAATCATGGCTAAGTGCACTGTTTAAAAAAAATTAATAATGTTAGTAACATTAAGAGATATAGCACATATAAATTCTTAAACACTGCCCACTAAAACTTTTAATAATTCAGTTGAATATGTTGGTGCTCGTTCAGACAAATGGCTTTAGCATAGTTATTTATCTAAATGATGAAAGACTTCATTAAATCTGAAGCTTGGTAGTGTAATAGAAAGGCACTGAGATGGGTGTATCTTTATGGTATGTTCTTACAGTAATTGTTAAAATCCTCTACATTTAAGCAAATATGAGATCTGCAATCTATTAGAACATCAAAAGTTTAGAGATGAGACACTATTAAATATGAGTACTCATTTGTAGTCAATATAATATTGTTTTATAAAGTCTACTTTTTTAAGGTTTTATTATATTCTCACAGATTATGTGATGTACATTTAATTGTTGAAATTTATGAAGAAAAAATTTTCACAAGTAGGAATATGATTGCATTTTTGTGTTGTTAATAAGATACTTTGAAGATGCATTAGTAAAGGATTCTGGAAGAACAAACTTTACAGCTCTGAAACCCTACGGAGCAGTGGTCTTCTGTGTTTTAGGGTCTCCCAGTGAGTCATCATTGATTCAGTAGCTATGGGATTGGTTCTCAACAAGGAGTAGCTAAGAATTTGCAATTATCTTTAATCTGCCACAAATAACCACTTGCCTAAAGTCAGAAAGTAGTTCCTTGAACTTTATACTCCATAATTACCTTGATGCACTTTAGAGCAGAGCTGCTTCAATGAACTGTGAATATGAATCACCTAGACTAGAAGTTAAGAGACCTAGTTTTAGTCCTGATTTAATGAACAAGTAAATCAATTATCTTGGGGAAACGACTGAAACTCCTCATGTGTCAGTTGTCTTATAGGTAAAATAAAAGTGTTGGATCATTTTATTAAAAGACATTCATCATTTTCCTGGATATCTTTAGATTACAGTCTAATGAAAATATATTAATTCTGAATTTCTGGAGCAAGAGTGTGGAGAGGGCTCCATAGTATTCTCGGCTTGCTATTGAACCCTAGTTCTAGCCCTAGTCCTGTTGTTAAGATGCCTTCAAGTCCTGTTGCTAAGATGCCTTCAATGTGTTTCCCACTCATCGTGACCCCATGTGCAAGAGAATGGAGCAGTGCCAGGTCCTTTATCCTCCTCATGACCATTCCCATGATTGAGAATTCCCATTGTTACAGTCACTTCATGAATCTATTTCCATGATGGTCTTTTTCACTGACCTCCTGCTTTACCAAGCATGACGTTCCTCTCCAGGGACAGGTACCTCCTGATGACATGTCCTAAGTATAAGAGATGAAGTATAAGAGATCTCTCGTAAGGACTATTCTGACAGTACTTCTTCTAACACAGATTTGTTCATTCTTCTGGCAGTCCATGGGATATTTAATACTTTTTGTCAACACCATCATTCAAAGGCATCATTTCTTCTAGGCCTTCCTTATTCATGATCCAACTTTCACATGCATATGAAGATATTGAAAATACCATGGCTTGAGTCAGTCACACCTTAGTCTTCATAGTGACATCTTTGTTTTTTAGTACTTTAAAGAGATCTTTTCCTGCCAATTTACCCAATGCATTATATACTCCTCGGAAATCCTATACAGGGTCACTGTGGGTCAGAACCGACTCAATGGCACTTCACAACAACAACATTATGTTGTTTGGTTTCTTGAGCACTGCTTTATGGGTGGTGATTTTGCATCCAAGTCAATGTTAACTTTTTCTTAGTTGACCATGTTGTTGCTGATGGACCCAGTTGCGAGGATTTTTGTTTTCTTTATGATGAGTTGTCAATCGTCTTGCAAGGGCATATGTGACTGAGCAATTTCAGCATTGTGTGAATTTATTGAAACAGCTCAGTTGGTATTCTGTCAATTCATGGATCCTTATTTGTTATCAATGCCTTCAGTGCAATTTAGATTTTTTCTTCAATCCCATTAGTTTTTTGATTATATGCTGCCTCCTAAAACATTTGGCAATCAATTATTTTTGGTACAATGATTCTGTGTATTCCCTCCATCTTCTTCCCAGTGCTCCCTGCATTGTGCAGTACTTTGCCCATATTGCAAGTTTAAGCTTGAATTTTGTTCTTCAGTTCTGTCATCTTGAGAACTGCTAAAAATGTTCTTCTTTGTTGGTTTTCTAACAAGACCTCTGCATATTTCATTATAATATTTTGCCTTCTCACTATTCTTTCAGATCTTCTGTTTACCTCCTTACGTCATCATTTCTTCCTTTCAATTTAGATATTTGACATTCAAGTGTCGGTCATTTGAACAGAACGAGGGATAACTGAATTGTTCAAAATCAGGAAAGTTGTGTACCAGGGTTGTATCATTTCCCCATACTGATTCAATATGTATGTTGAATAAATAATTCAAGAAGCTGGATTATATGAAGAAGAACGTGGCATCAGAATTGGAAGAAAATGACCTGCAATATATAAACAACACAACCTTCCTTGCTGGAAGCAAAGAGAACTTGATGTGCTTACTGATAAAGACCAAAGACTATAGCTTTCAGTATGATTGCACCTCATATAAAGAAAACAAATATACTCATAACTGGACTAATAAATAACATCATAATAAATGGAGGCAATATCGAAGTCAAAAATTTCATTTTATTTGGACCTACAATCAACGCCCATTGAAGCAGCAGTCAAGAAATCAAATGACATACTGCATTGGGCAAATCGGCAGCAAAATATCTCTTTAAAGTGTTAAAAAGCAAAGATGTCAGTGTGAGTACTAATGTGCAACTGACCCAAGCCATGGTATTTTCAGTCACCTCAAATATCCATGAAAGCAGGACAATGAATAAGGGAAAAAATGATGAATTTGAATTATGGTATTGGCCCAAAACATTGCAGGTACCGTTGAGCCCTTGTGTGGTGCTGTCACATAAGCACTGGACTGCTAACCACAAGGACAGTAGTTCAAACCTGCTAGCTCCTCCTTGGGAGAAAGATGAGGCTTTTTGCTCCTGTAATAATCTACAGCCTTGGAAACCCTATACAGGGTAGTTATAAGTCAGAATGGACTCAGCGGCAATGAATTTTTGTTTTTTTATGGAATATCAAGCTAGTTCTTGAAATGTTCTTCTTGACAATGAATATGACATCATTCCTCTTCAATTTGCCATTCACAGCATAGTAAACCATATGTTTGTCAGACTCAAAATGGCCAATACAGTTGATTTCACTTTACTAATGCCTAGGATATTTATCTTGATGTGTTCCACTTCATATTTGACAATTTCCAATGTTCATAGATTCTTCCTATCACTGGCAACATTGTACTTTAGGATAGATATTGAAATGTTCTTTTAAACAATTATTGTGATGCCATTCCTCTGTATCATTTCTGGTCTAGTAGACCATATAATTATCTGGTTTTAAATAGCCAATACCAGTCTATTTCAGCTCACTATTACCTATGATATCAATCTTTATGCATTCCATTTTCTTACTGATAATTTTTAATTTTCCTAGATTCGTATTTCATGCATCCCATATTTTGATTATTAATGACTCTTAACAGCTGTTTCTTCTCATTTTGAGTCATACCACATCAACAAACCAAGGTGCTGAAGCTTTACTCTGACCACATCAATAAGGTCAACTGCACTTCAAGGAGGCAGCTCTTCCTTCCACGGTCCTATTCTAAGTAACTTCAAAGTTGAGGGGCTCATGTTTCAGCTCTATATAAGACTATATACCACTGGTATTTATAAGATTTCAGTAATTTTTGGGAGGTAGGTTGTCAGATCCTCATTCCTACTTTGTCTTAGTCTGGAAGCTTGAAATTCCACTGACATAGCTTCCAGTATGATAGCAACACACAATATGACAAAACAACAGACAAGTGGTGGTCTTTAGCCCTCCTGTATCATCTTCTACTGGCTCTATTTCTCTGAAGAACCTTGACTCATACAGCTATTGTTGTTGTTGTTGTTAAGGGCCGTGGAGCCGGTTCCGACTCATAGCGGCCCTGCACAGGGTTTCCGAGGCTGTAAATCTTTACGGGAGCAGAATGCCTCATCTTTCTCCCGCAGAACCGCTGGTAGTTTCGAACTGCTGACCTTGCGGTTCACAGCCGGATTTGTAACCACTACACTAGCTATGGATAATGAAAATGATTCAAAACATATATTAACATTCCAGTTAATGGCAAGGCTATACTAATAAAACTAAATCCTCGCTTGATGAGCCAGTGCAGAAGAAAAGCCCTGTAGCAGAACTTCAAACCGGTTCATTCTGGTTCAATACCTGTTGAAAATGTGTATTCCCAACCTATAGGAACCACCTGGGGATCTAGGTAAAATGTAGATTCTCACTTGGTAGATCTGGAGTGGAAATGTACATTCTCTGCAGGGTTTTGAACTGGAATACGGAAGCTCCTGTAATCCTTGCCTCTACTTGGCTCATTTTCCAGACAACGTTCTTCAGCCCCAGTTCTGTGAGCAGCATATTCACACTCTTTCCCAACAGAAAAGCATCATTGGGCTCTCATGGTTTCTAAACAAGAATTATTCAAAGGCCTGGAAAGATTGCTCTGTAATCAGAAGCCATTCAAATCAAACAAATCTGGTTTTGCCTATAAAATGACCCACTCTCTTTTCATCTTGTTCTTAATGATGCTTATTTTTTTTCATCTCCAAGGTTAAATGTCTTTTGAAGTTTAACCAGTTTGTTCCTGACATTCATTTCAAGTTCCTACCATAATGATGTCATGATTTTACTCTTTGTGTCACATATTTCTTAGTTGAATTTATTTCTTTTTAATACTTGCCCCAAAGCAAGAATACTGAGAAATATAATAAGCAGCCAAGACTTGTAGTGTTTCAGTAGCTGGCTGTCTTCCCATCTACTTTCAGAGTGATGGATTATGTAGGAACAGAATAAAACCACATTACATGCTGGAGCTGCAATATTCCTCACACCTCTGTCCCAACATTTTCTGTTCACCGGTGTCTCCTATGGACTCATGAAAACCAGAATCAAAGAGCAGTGTTTTGTGAGGTACAATATGTTGTTTTTGTTATGTGCTGTCAGGTCACGCCCTACTCATAGCAACTCTGTCTAGGGTTTTTGATGTAAGGAAGAGGAGCAGCTAGTGGGTTTGAACCACTAACCTTATGGTTAGCAGTACAGTATTTTATCCAGCAGCACCATATCAGGACTATGAAGTGTATCATAGACACTCCTAAATTAATTAAACTTTCATTCTGCATTATATAAGAGGGCTTCAAGAAGTTTGTAGAAGATGGAATTTAAAGGTAATTCCATTTTTCCATGAACACTTTACTTCATAGAGAGAAAAAATTTCCTTTCTAAATTATCTCAATTGATTACACCTAATAGAAAGTCTCAATTTCATAAATGTCATAAATAGAACTATAAATCTTCCTTATCATTTTACATAGCTAGAAACTAGGTATTAGACCCAGAGCCTTTGATAGGCAATAGTATTTTGTAATCATTTAAATTTGGAATAGTTTCAGTGTATTTATTTTTATAAATGGCTCCTATTTACTCAACGTCATGGTTGTTTTCATGTACATTGACAACATAAAGTCAATTCAAAACAAATGTTAAATAAATAATAATAAAAGTAGGCATAGACATAGTAAGTATTATGAAGGTAATGCAAGAATAAATTTTGTAACACAATGTATAAGAAAATAATGAATTTAATATAGATCTTTTCACCATATTACTTGTTGTCATTGTCATAAATGGAACACAGAAGGAGTCAATAGCAAAAAGGTGATTTTCTTTGTACTAAAGCTATTTTATTATTTTTTATGGTACTAAAGCTCTTCTTGACTTTCAGCAAGATGGCGGACTAGACAAACACACTGCACGGACCCTCTACAACAAAGATATGAGAGACAAAATTAAATCGACACAGATGAACATTCTGGCACCCTGACCTTCAGGAGAAAGATTAGGAAGGTGGATGGAGTACTTGCTGGGAGGAGAGGCAAAGCAGGGACGGCGATAGAGGCAGCCTGACTGGTGAACGACTGCTCAAACAAGGCTTGACCATCTTATGAGGAGCTTGAATAGCAGACGGAGGCTTGACATTCATGCAGGAAATGGAATAGGTGTGATTTCTTCTTTTTCCTCACGCTCCCCTGCTGACCAGAAGTGTGACCAGATCCACCCTCAAAAACCTCCTAGATTCAAGTGGGCTTGGCTCTAGACCTACAAAACCCACAAAGGGACAAGACCAGCACTTAACCAGTCATCCTTCCTGCTCCCAGCTTCCCCATGATCCTAACAGACACTGAAACTAGCTCCATCAAGGGATCCCATTAAGTACTTCTAGATTGAGTGCACTAAACATAGATATAACTGAGGCCAATAGGAACTCCATCTAGGGCCAGACACTCTGCTGTCACATCCCTTCCACAACCACCTTGTGAGCTCCTTAGATTACAGGAGTTTACCAGAGACTTCTCCCCTCCAGGCTCAACAACTGCACTGTTTTTACAAATAAGACAACCTTACAAAGCCCTGGAGACAACAGACAATTTTAGCTCACATGAAGAAACAAGAGAGAACAACTCAAACAAATGACCAAGATGCAGAGCCAGAAGACATTGCTCAAGAAGAAAAGGTAATAAAACTAACTGAAACAGAATTCAAAAGAATGATAATTAGGATCGATAGAAAGATCCAAGAAAGCAAAGATAACACTATAAAAACTTTAGAAGGATTCAGGAAAACACTACAAGAGACAGACAAAATAAATGCAAATTTTGAAATAATACAAAACCTGCAATCAGAAATCCAGAAGTTTAATAAGACCTCAGAAATGGACAATACATGGAGAGAGAAAAGGATTAGATGCGAAGCAATGGAAGCCCGAATTAGTGAGCTTGAAGAGAAATTACTCAAAACTAGCATTCAATTCTGAATCAATCATAATGAAAACAATCTGAGGAAAGCCTACGAGTTATGTGGGGCACAATGAAAAGGAACAACTTATGAATGATTGGAATCCCAGATCAGGAAGAGACATGCACAGGGAAAATTGTTGAATAGTTGTTGAAAGAAAACTTCCCTAACATCATGTAAGAAGAGAAGGTAAACACATAAGAAGCTGAACGAACCCCAAATAGGATAGATATCAAAAGAAAATCACCAAGACTTACCATAATCAAATTTTGCTAAATAATAGACAAAGAATCCTAAATGCATTTCAGGGAAAACGAAAAGTTACTTACAAAGAGAACCAATGAAGTTATTTTCCACCATTCATGTGTCAGTTTGTCATACTGTAGTGGCTTGTGTGTGGCTGTGATGCTAGAAGCTATGGCTTCAGTATTTTAAATACCAGCAGGGTTATGCATGGTGGACAGGTTTCAGTGGAGCTTCCAGATGAAGACGGACTAGGAAGAAGGAGAGTCAGACTACTTCTAAATGTTTAGCCACTAAGAACCTTATGAATAACAGTGGAACATTGTCAGATACAGCACTGGAAAATGAAAACTTTGTGACAACAGTGGACTCAAGAGGAACAATTGTGAGGATGGTACAGAACCAAGTACTATTTCCTTCTGCTGAGCATTGGGTCACTATGAGTTGGAACCAACACTATGGCACCTAGAAATAACAATAACAAAGCTATTCTGTTTATATTTTATATTGTTCTTCACAGAGAAAATCCCATGGTAAAGCTTATTTATGTGAGGGGGCTTCCAAAAGTTTGTGGAAAAGTGGAATGAAATGATAATTAAATTTTTCCATGAATTTTTTGAACCCCCCTTTTACATGTAAAATCACTTTTGTTTACTTATGATATAGTTCCAGTTGCCATTACTAAAAACAAATTTAAAATGGTTCAGATAGTAGTTTCTTGGTTTTTGTTATTTTTTTTCTACCTTAATAGCCATATTATACAAGGTGGCTACAAAACGTTTGCTGAAAATTTGCATTTTTCCAGGAACTTTTGAAGTCCCCTCATAAGTAAGTAGTCCAGGTTGTTATTGTTAAAGCTAGCTGTAAATCTAGCTGTGACTTATGGAGATGCCGTGTGTTCCAGAGTAGAACTGCTCTATAATGTTTTCTGGGCTGTAATCTTTACAGAAGTGATTGCCAGACCTTTCTTCTGCTTAGATATTGAATGGGTTCAAACCTCCAATCTTTCAGTTCGCAGCTGATCACAAACCACTTGCACCATCCAGACTCCTCGTAGTCCAGGAAGTTTCACTCGTTCTTGTTGCTCCTCTATCATCTCTGAAGCAGCGGCAGGTTCAAAGATCTCTCACCACCCATGTCTCAGGAGGGTGGCTGGTTGGTTGTATGGTTCATTGAAAATTCCAGTACTAGAAGACAATGAATACTGAGAGACAAATAAAAGCCTGTTTAAGGATTCCAGAGATTTTTCAAGCCACAGCAAAAATAAAATTACATTTAGTATAATTTTATCATTACAAGCATTGTATTATATCTTACTATTACATTGCAAACCAAATTAAACACAAACCTAATCTCCAAGTCTCTTCACAATTTTCCACAATATAAAATATAGAATCCAGTTGCAAAGACGGGTGAACATGGCAATGTATTACAATTGCTTCTTTTTAAGAAAACTGTATAATCTGAGTGAATTGTCCCGGGAAAAACTGATAGTTAATCAAGATGGGATTTGGAGCATTTAAGGGCATGCATATGAGGTTTATTTCCTGAAGATATTACCTGACACAAAAGCCTTGAAAGGTATTTTTATATTTTCAGTTTTGCTACCCGACCAGCTGGTCACAGAAGGTAAACTCAAGACTCCCACAGAAGAGGCCGACACTGACAAATAGAAAAGAAGTTCAACAGAGTCATTATTAAGATCCCTCTGGTAAAACTCTGGAAAAACAGAAGTTGAAGCCAGGTGCTTCGGTTCTCTACCTCATTCAATTTAATTCTTCTCAAAAATAGGAAAAGCACCTTCTGAGACTTCCTAGTAATTCTTCAAAGTTGAGTGAGTGGTAGGAGTCACTTCTCGGAAACCCTGTGCAGGATCACTATGAGTCAGAGCCAACTTGGGGGTACTTATGAGCAACAACAAGAAGAAGGCTTGTTTACCAATTACTATAACAAGGAGCTCTGGTAGTGTAGTGGTTCCGAATTGGGCTGAAAAGCACAAGGGCAGCAGTTCGAAACTACCAGCTGTTCCGCAGGAGAAAGATGAAGCTTTCTGCTCCCATAAAGATTTACAGTCTTGGAAACTCTATACAGGGTCGCTATGAGTCAGAACCGACAACTGGGACACTTTGTATGAGATGCCCCAAATTTTAAACCTGAGGTATGGCAAGTCCATGAAGTCTGTCTTAGATCTAATGACTTACATCATATTCATCATCATGACACCACCTTTGGAAAAATGAATTTCACAACTTTCAATATCCTGGAAAGAACTATGGCCTTTGATAAGCAGCTCGTCTATTGAATGAGATCTCCTTTCTAGATCCCATTTTGATATAAACTTCAATATCAAAATGAAAATAGGATAGAAGCAATGATTAAAGTAATAGTAGTATTTATGTCTCACACAATGCCAGAATATAAAAATTCACTTATATATAGACAATGTTCTCATTCAAGCAGATATATCCTCATTCTAACACAATTTTTCTTTCAAATTTTATAAAATTCAAAAACATAAGGACTTATTTTCATCAATGCCTAAAAATTTAATTCTACGCTAATTTTTTTTTCATCTAAAATTAGTTGCCATCATATCAGTTTTGACTCATTGTGACCCTGTGTGTATGAAAGTGACACTGAGCTCCACAGGACTTTCAGTGACTTATTTTTTGGAAGTAGATCATCAGGTATTATTTCTGAGTTGTCAGTTGATGAGTTCAAACTGCCAGCCATTGAGTTAGCAGTGACTGCAGTAATCATTGGCACCACCCAGGGACTCCAGTGCTAAACTGGCTGTGAGGATATCGTCTTAATCATTATTAGGTATGTTGTTGTTATTAAGTGTCATCACGTTGGTTCTGACTCACAATGACTCACAGGGTTACTAAGGAGCAGCTGGTGGGTTTGAACTGCTGATCTTGTGGTTTGCAGTCCAGTGCTGATCCTATAGCCCCATACCTGTTTTCTCTCCCAGTTTAGCTCTTTTGCAGTTTCCCTTCTTGCTGTTAGCTTCTAATCATTGAAGTACCTAGCCTTCTTATATGCTCTTCTAACCTATTTTTCCCTCCTCTTTTTCCCATGTCGTTCCTGACCACTAAGTCCTTTCTAGTCTTGCTCTCAAAGAAAAATCTTATAATAATAACTGTTGTTGCTGTTGTTACGTGCTGTGGAGTCGGTTCTGACTTATAACGACCCTGTACAGGGTTTCTGAGGCTGTAAATCTTTACGGGAGCAGAAAGCCTCATCTTTTTCCTGTGGAACAGCTGGTAGTTTTGAACTGCTGACCCTGAGATTAGCAGCCCAATTCCTAACCACTACACTACCAGAGCTCCTTAATAATAACAGTAGCATATCACGTTTATATTCAATTATTACATTTATAAGGATCCCTGGTAACATAGTGGATTATGAGTTGGACTGCTAACTATAAGATCAGCAGTTCAAATCTACCTGTCACTCCATAGGAGATAGCGAAGGGTTTCTAGCCCCCTCTAATGATTTACAGCCTTAGAAACTCTATACAGGGTTGCTATGCGTCAGAAGCAACTCCACAGTACCCAACCACCACCATCATCAAGCTACATTTATAAAGGCACTCTGATGGTGCAGTGGTTAAAGTGCTTAGCTGCTAACCAAAAGGTCAGTGGTTCAAACCCACCAGCCGCTCCACAGGAGAAAGATGTGGCAGTCTTAACTCTGTAAAGCTTAGCATGCTTGGAAACTGCATGGGGTAATCCTAGTCTGTCATGTTTGATCACTATGAGTAAGGGATGACTCCATGCTAGTGGTCAGGTACTACATTTATTTCTTACTGACCTTGGAGTGGGTGGCTGAATATTTGATCACACTTTCATTCTCATGATCTCCCATAAGAGTATCCTGGTTTCCCATGAAAGAATTTACTCCCCAGTTATCTTGGTCATATATATTGGGTTACATAAACCCTACCCTAGCTCTAGCTGGTGTCATATAGAGTTCAATGCCTGTAGAAGGTCAAGGTTTTAGTGGGGAAAAGAGCAGAAGGACTGTCAAGTTAATTGCTTGCTTGCATCTACTCAAAACCTACTGCCATCAAGTTGATTCCAACTCATAGAAAAACTGTAAATTCCCCACTCAAGATCTAGGGAATAAACCAGAAAGCTGTGTCTAGCCCGGAAACAACACTTTACCTCCTGTAGTTAAAGGGTCAAGGTTTCTGAAAGCAAACTGCCAAGGCTAATCCTTTGGGTGGGTAAATTACAGTGTATATTGAATTCACAGCCATGAATTCTCTTATGTTCAAGTTAAGACATTTTTTGAAAAAGAGAGAAAATTAAATTAGGGCATCTGTAAAGGCATCAAAAACACAGGGGACTTTCAACCTTGAAACTGTAGGAGGTAGCATGCACACTGATTACAAGATCCGGCCCATACCCATCAATCCAAATTTGGAGACGAGATACTGTAATAGCTTCTCAGGATGTTGGATCAGATAACCAAAACAAGCAAGCCCATCAAGTTCATTTCGACTCATAACGACCCTTAGGACAGAGTAGAACTCCCCCATTGGATTTCCAAGGCTGTAAAACTTTATGGAAGCAGACTGCCACATCTTTTACTCACAGGGAGGCTGGTGGATTTGAACTGCAGTCCATTCCGTTAGTAGGCAAATGCTTTAACCGCTGCATCATCAGTGTTCTTTTGAATCAGGTAGAAGGAATACAAATTTTATGTAGCAAAAATGATGAATACAGGGAAACTAACCATAAATTATAAATTGAATGTGTTAACTCAGGGTTGGCACTCTGTGTGTTAGATTGATTAAAATTTAGAAGCAAAGATGGTCAGAACTATGTTGGTATTCTGTAAAGAAAGGTATGCAAATACAAGGGGGCTTCAAAAATTCATCAAAAAAAAGGGGGGGGATGAAGAATTAGTGGACTTTTTCCACAAACTTTTTGAAGTCCCCTCTTATTTAGCTAACAAACTGAATGCTGTAATGGTTTTAGGATGTGTGACCTGCATACCCCCCTCCTAATTAACATCCTTTATGAAGATGCACTTTCTTTACCAAAGCTTGGAGAGCCAGTGAGGAGACCAACAGCATCTGGGAAGCGTTTGTAAGTGCGGTTCTCTGCAGGCTGAATGACAGTGAGAAATGCTGATACTTAAAACGTCTCCGAATTCAGTGGTTGGTGATGTGATCCCAGTGTACTTAGAATCACCACTCACTCAATCTCTGATGTCTAAAAGGTGGCTGGCTCAAAAGAGATGATCAATAAACACTTCTGCATTAATGAATTGAATAAAGTGTCTCTTTAATATTGAATTAAAACCTACTAGTCCTGGTGTGGCACTGTGGGTTAATGCACAAGACTGTAAAGCCGTTTGAACTGCAAGGTCAGCAGTTCAAGCTCACCAGCTGCTCCTTGGAAACCCTATACAGGGTTGCTAGGGGTTGGAACCGACTTGAAGGCACTTCACAACAACAAGTACCTACATGAGGCTTTCTGCTCCCATAAAGATTTACAGCCTCGGAAACCCTGTGCAGGGTCACTATGAGTTGGAACCAACCCCATGGTACTTAACAACAACAACAAGTACCCACATGCCTACATTACCAAGAAATCCCTTATCTCTTTCTTTGGAGCTCCATTCTCCTAAATGTTGAAAACCTATGAGAATTACTCATTCCAAAGTATTAATAGAGGCAGATCTAAAAAGTGCTCCAAGATTTTGCCCTAATCCCTGAGACTGTTTGTGTGTGGGGGAAAATACCATGCCCATAAATATGTTACACTACAAGGCAAAAGGGACTCTGAAATGCCTTTATGGTTACTAATTAAAAAGCAAATAAACCAAATCCACTGCTATCGAGTTGATTGTGACTCATAGTGTCCCTATATAGGTTTTTTGAGGATGTAAGTCTTCTTGGATCAACTATCAACACTCATGGAAGCAGAAGTCAAGAAATCAAACGACGTATTGCATTAGGCCAATCTTCTGCACAAGATCTTTTTAAAGTGTTGAAGAGCAAAGATGTCAGCTTGAGGACTAAGGTGCGCCTGACCCAAGCCATGGTGTTTTCAATAACCTCATTTGCATGCAAAAGTTGGACAGTGAATAAGGAAGACCATAGAAGAATTGATGCTTTTGAGCTATGGTGTTGGAGGAGAATATTGAAAATGCCATGGGCTGCCAAAAGAACAAATAGATCTGTATTGTAAGAAGTACAGACAGAGTGCTCCTTGGAGGCCAGGATGGCCACACTTCATCTCTCATACTTCGGACATATTGTCAGGAGGGACCAGTCACTGGAGAAGGATATCGCGTTTGGTAGAGTGGAGGGTCAGAGAAAAAAAGGAAGACCCCCAACGAGATGGATTGGCCAAGTGGCAGCATCAATGGACTCAAGCGTGACAACAATAGTGAGGTTGGCCCAGGATCAGGCAGTATTTCGTTCTGCTGTGCATAAGGTCACTATGAATCAGTACCAACTTGATAGCACCTAACAACAACAAGTCTTAGGAGAACAGAAAGGCTCATCTCTCTCCTGTGGGTTGACCTTACAGAGATTCTCCTGGGCTATCTAGGTGGATCTAATTCAGTCAAAAACAGCCCTGTAAAAGCAGAAGAGAAAGGTAGAAGAAGAAGACAGAAAAATGTGAACTACAAGAAGAACTTGGCATGCCAACCACTAGAAAGAAAGGATAAGAATACTTTTTGATGTGGATATACACTCGCCACGTATTAATTTACATAAATCTGTAAAGTGAAAATGATGCAGGCCACTGAGGAGAACACACAAACATGGAGAAAGTGGAGGCCATGTTGCAGATATTCAATTTTATGGAGAGGATGTACAATGAACACAGGTGGAACCTCCACATGTTTGAATCAAGCAGAGATGGAAAAAATGAGTCAAGATAGAAAAATTAGAGAGAAAGCAATAAAAATGGGCATGAAGATAAGGCTGAGGGTAGGAAAATGGATTAGAAATGAGTTGGTATGTTTGTGGAGGACTGCTAGCTTATGGTTCTGATAATGGGAGTTTGAGGAGGAGTGGGGGAAAAGGTACTAAAATCAGTGTTTTTTTTTCCAAAGAGCTACTTCACAGTGCCTGGAAAGGAATGACCAATAGGGAACAATAGGCTTTCCGTACTGTGCACTCTGTTAGTGGTAAAGAAAGGAAGAGGAAAGAAAAAAAAGAAGATGGTATGAAAGCATGAATGACTGCACCTTGAACTGCTCTGTTGTATTCCAAGTTTGCACTGCAGTTGATCATAGTCATATATCTGGGTTAGTGACAAATTAACAATAGAGTTTACAGCTGGCACTAAATTATGCTGTGTGCTTTGTCACCATGAGAAACAACTGGGCAACACTTAACAACAAACAGTATCAACATTGAAAGGGAGAGCTGACAGTGCTCTCGGATAAGTATTGGAGTAGGTAAGCAGTTCAAACCCACCAGCTGCTCTCAGGAGAAAGTTGAGACTTTTTGCTCCTGTAAAAATGTACAGCCTCCAACAATCTTTATGGTGTCTCTGAGTCAGAACCGAGTCATTGGCACTAACAATGTGTATAACTAAATAACTATAATCCAGCTCTCCAGGACCACAATCATATCAACCTTCATAAAGAACCAAAACCATGGCATCTTTAGGAATTTTTTCAGGATATTTCAACAGGGCTCGGAACTTTCCTTCAAGTAGGTCCCAAAATATTAAAGTCTGTAAAGTGTGAAGACGGTACCGACCCATAGTGACCTTATGCACAACAGAAAGAAGCACAGCCGGGTCCTGCACCAACCTCACAATCATTACTGTGCTTGAGCCCATTGCTGCTGCCACTGTGCCAATGCATCTTGTTGGGGAGCTTCCTCTTCTTTGCTTGCCCTCCACTTTACCAAGCATGATGTCCTTTTCCAGGGACTGATACCTTAAACATGAAGCTATGCTTTATAAAATGTGTTGCTGTATCCATTTTATTTTGTGAACCTGGAAGAACCATGTTATTGCTGTTAAGTCTCTTGTAGTTAGCTCTGACTCATGTCAACCCTGTATAGGGTTTCCAAGGAGCATCTGGTGAATTTGAACTGCCCACCTTGAAGTTCGGAATCCTGTGTGTCAATGCACCAGACTGCAAAGCCATTTGAACTGCAAGGTTGGTGGTTCAAGCTCATCAGCTGCTCCTCGGAAACCCTATCCAGGGTTGCTATGGGTCAGAACCAACTCAATGACACTTAACAACAACAACAACAACCTTGCAATTCAAACTGGTCCAGTGCATTATCCCATAGGACCACAGTATAACCTTTTTTTAGATGTAACCTGGGGACTCCCTTGTTTATAATTCCTCTCTGGTATCACTATTTATAAATGTTGTTGTTAAGTGCCATCAAGTCAATTCAGGGTGCTGTCCAGTCAGTACAGGGTTTCCAAAGAGCAGATAGTAGATTTGAACTGCCGACCTTGTGGTTCGCAGTCTAGTGCTGATCCTCCAGTGCCACACCAGGAGTCCTTTTGAAGGCAGGTGCTGCCTAAAGAGACAAAGAGTGGTTCTCAAACATGAATACATAAGAACAACCTGTAATGCATCTACAAAGTGTAGGTTTCAATTACAATGTCTAGTGATTTTGATTGAGGAAATCTAGAGAAGATCAATCCCTGCCTGGTTAAAAAGCACATTAAGTGATGGAATGAAGGTGGTAGAGGGTCACACTGAGAAATTCTGTATAGAAATAAATCCAGGAGTTGGTGTTTCCTTAGTGTGTTCTGATTTTTCCAGAGTTGCTTGAAGCTATTTTTCTTGGCTACAGAATCTTGCGCTATTGTTCTCTAATGTCTAAATGCTTCATTATAGGACCAAGACACCTACAGAATGAGAAGAGAACTCACTAAAGAGAAAAGAGTGTTTTAGATGTTACCTACCACATCAAAAGAGGAAAAAGTTCTGTATCCGCATTGAATCTGTTCAACAAGGCTGTGATCACCACCATCATAATTCTATGCTGTTAGACACTGTTCGGATGGGCACCATTAGAAGACACAAGTCAGCTGGGCTTGGGAGCCTGGTGAGATCATAGCCCAGTGACAGATGGAAGCAAGGAAATAAAGCAAAGTACAAACAAATGATAGCAGGAAATGAGGATTCATATTGGGAGGCAGTGCACTACAATCTTGAACTAACTAAGGAGAAATTGCATTAACTAAGCTCATCAAAACTTCATTATTATACAAGTATCTACTGAAACAGAAAAAAAAAAAAAAAACCACTTTGCCAACAAGAACAAATTCTTTTAAGGAAAATTTAAACATAATAATGGATATTTTCTGATATTTTATTCCCATTACCACATTTTCCTAGTAATGCTTTTTAATTGTTTATTCCTGTATTAATGAATGGTTTCGTGTTGATGAGCACGATTAGAAATATACAGAAAACATCTCTGGAAAATGTGGCAGGTAGATGACAATGCAAAACATAACTACTGGTTCAGGGGGTTGTTTGCCTTATTCTCACTAATAGCAGCCCTGGAGTCCTGGTGTGGCACTGTAGGATAAGCACTGGTCTGAATGATCATTTGAATCATAAGTTTGGTGGTTCAAACTCACCAGCCGCTCCTTGGAAACCCTATACTGTGTCACTGTGAGTCAGGACCGACTCAATGACACTTAACAACAACTGGGTTTCCAAGGAGCAGCTGATGGAATTCAACTGCCAACCTGGTGGTTAACTGTTCAGTGTTTATCCAACAACTTTATTAAGTAGTAGTAGACAAACTCTGGGGCCCTGGTGGCAGTGTGGGTTAAGTGTTGGGCAGCTAACCACAAAGTTAGAGGTTCCCCCCACCAGCCACTCTGAGGGAGAAAGATGAGGCTGTCTGCCCTCATCAAGACTTACAATCTAGGAAACGCTAGGGAGCATTACATCTCTGTCAGGTAAAGGGTCCCTATGAGTATGAACCAGCTCAATGGCAGTGGTCAGGTCAGCCACTCTCGAACTCTCCCAAAGTACTGCTAAAATATTATGGGAGATTGGTTTAAAACTCTATTTGGGGTTATGTGCTGTGGAATCGGTTCCAACTCATAGGCATCCTGAACAGGGTTTCAGAGGCTATATACCATTACAGGAGCAGAAAACCTCATCTTTCTCCCACAGAACAACTGGTAGTTTTGAACTGCTGACCTAGAGATTAGCAGCCCGACTCGTAACCACTAAGCAACCAGAGCTCATTAAAAACTCTAATTAGCAGGGAGGATCTGAAGAAGCAATGTCAACCACCAAGAATGGAAAGATGTGTTATGGAGGAAAAGATCCGAAAGACTAGGTTAAGCACTAAGATAGCACAGTTAAGAAACCAAAGAATTGGCTGAGGACATGCGCTGTTTCTTCTTCTACTTGGTTTCATAATCCTAACTTTTCTCCTTAGCTTTAGGCTTAAATTCTCAGTGCCTCAGCTTCCCGATCTGTTGTTATTGTAGACTTGCCTCGTAGGGTATCCTAGACTGTGATCTTTAAGGGACCAATTCAGCAGGTCTTTTCTCTTGTGGAGCTGCTGGTAGATCAGAACTGCTTGGGGTTGTCCTTTCCATTGGCAATGGAGCACTGGACCATTGTTCTACCAGGTCTCCTTGCTCGCTTTGTAAAGTGGGAATAATAATGTTATCTGTGCCTCACAGGACTGTTGCAAGGAGGCAATGAGTTAACTAGATAAAGTGCTTAGCACAGTGCATGGCACATAGTAAGAGCAGACAGCTCTTAGCTCTTATTATTACCCATGGGAAGTCAAATTCCTTCTTCTCTTTCAATTTAAGCTCATATTCTCCAATTCTGTCATTCCTAGGGATAGGAAGTAGTCGGCAACTCTTCTCTCTATAATGACCCTTCACCACTGAATGATTCCACGTAATCAGAAACATTTGTGGGTGTAGAGCTCTTCAGGGAAACACAGATCCCAATCTAATTTCACAAAGTAATGTCAGGAAGGAAAGAGTCAATGAGGTTGTACCAAGTAAAAGCACTTTATACACAGTCTTTTCATCTTCAGGCCACTAAGGCATGGAGAGAGAGAAGCACTGATGTTCAAAAGGCATGTATGAAAGGGATCCTTCCATCTATATTTTTTTTACTATATTTAAACTTTAAAATATAGAGAAAGGTCTAATTCATTAAAAATGATCGATTAGGGTCAATTTCTACATTACAGTAGGATTTTAATGTTAAATTTGTGACTTTCATGACACATGATTTTAGTTTATTCTAATCTTGGTTTTAGCATCTATGAAGCACTGGTAGGATAAGCATTGGACTGCTAACTACAAGGTTGGTGGTTCAAACCCTCCAGTTGCTCTTTGGAAACCCTGTACTGAAATGCTATGAGTTGCAACCGACTCAATATCACTTAACAACAACAATCTTGGCTTTAATCACCTATGTTTTCATTTGTATTGTATTTCTTGTTGTTGTTGAGAGAATATGAACAGCACAACATAGAACAATTTAACAATTTCTACACATACAATTCAATGAGGTTGACTGCATTTTTCAAGTTGTACAGCCTTTCTAACCTTCCTTTTCCAAGTTGTACCTCCCCATTAACACCATCTATTTGAAATAGCAACTTAAAGATATAAGACACTGCAGACACACATCTGAATTCTCACAAATCAAGTGAATGGTTTTACCCAGGAAAAAAGCAAACTCATTTTCAACAATTCAATTCTGACTCATAGCAACCCTGAGGGGCAGATTAGACCTGCCCCCAGGAGGTTTCCTCTTTATGGGGTCCTGGTGTGGCACTGTGGAATAAACACTGAACTGCAGGGTGGGTTTTCACAACAAGGTCCGTGGTTCAACCTTACCAACCACTCCTCTCAGAAACCCTATTCTGGATCACTATGAGTTTGAACCTCTCTTTGGAATGAAACGGCTGCAATCATACATTGACAGAGAACTTCCAGAGGTTCAAGCTGGATTCAGAAGAGGCCGTGGAACGAGAGATATCATTGCTGATGTCTGATGGATCTTGGCTGAAAGCAGAGAATATCAGAAGGATGTTTACCTGTGCTTTATTGACTACGCAAAGGCTTTCGATTGTGTGGATCATGACAAGCTATGGACAACATTGAGAAGTATGAGTATTCCAGAACACTTAATTGTACTTCTAAGAAATCTGTACCTAGACCAAGAAGCAGTTGTTCGAACAGAACATGGGAACACTGAATGTTTTAAAATTGGGAAAGGTGTGAGACAGGGTTGTATTCTTTCACCATACTTATTCAACCTGTATGCTGAGCAAATAATACGAGAGGCTGGGTTCTATGAAGAAAAACGTGGCATCAGGATTGGAGGAAGACTCATTAACAACCTGCGATATGCAGATGATACAACCTTGATCGCTGAAAGTGAAGAGGACTTGAAACATTTACTTATGAAGATTAAAGAGCACAGCCTTCGATATGGATTACATCTCAATGTCAAGAAAACAAAAATCCTCACCACTGGACCAATAAACAACATTCTTATCAATGGAGAAAGGATTGAGGTTGTCAAGGACTTCATTCTTCTTCTTGGATCAACTATCAACACTCGCGGAAGTAGCAGTCAAGAGATCAGACGACGTATTGCACTGGGCAAATCTGCTGCACAGGAACTTTTTAAAGTATTGAAGAGCAGAGATGTCAGCTTGAGGACTAGGGTGCGCCTGACCCAGGCCATTGTGTTTTCAATAGCCTCATATGGATGCGAAAGCTGGACAGTGAATAAAGAGGATCGTAGAAGAATTGATGCCTTTGAGTTGTGGTGTTGGAGGAGAATACTGAAAGTGCCATGGACTGCCAAAAGAACCAATAGATCTGTTTTGGAAGAAGTGCAGCCAGAGTGCTCCTTGGAGGCCAGGATGGCTAAGCTTGGTCTCTCCTACTTTGGACATGTAGTCCGGAGGAAACAATCGTTGGAGAATTATGTCATGCTGGGTAGGGTGGAGGGTCAGAGAAAAAGAGGAAGACCTCCAACGAGATGGATCGGCCAGGTGGCATCATTGATGGACTCGGGGGTGGCAGTGGTGGTGAGGTTGGCCCAGGATCGAGCATTGTTTCGTTCTGCTGTGCATGGGGTCGCTATGAGTCGGTTCCGACTCAATGGCACCTGACAACAACAACAACATGAGTTTGAACTGACTGGACAGCACTTAACAACAACAACAACAACAACAACCATATTTTTGGAATCAAGCTGTTACATCTTTTTTCCTGTAGAGAAGATGGTGGGTACAAAGCTCTACAATACTTATGTCACCAGGTTTGTTATCCCATTCTTGGTGTTCATTAAGTAGTAGTGCTTAATGAATCATCATGGGCCAATTAGGAATTTAGGAGCTAACTTAATTTCTGAGTTTTGTTTATTAGAACTTTTTGTTTGATTTTTGATTTTTAGGTTTTTGTTGATCATGCCTTGCTCCAAAGAGATTTTTTTTGTTTGTTTCTTCAAGAAGCTTAGAACTCTACAGGTCTGGACTACTTTGAACCAATTTCTTAGCCTGGCATTTTGTCAGATCAACTAAGTAGTGGATATTTGTTCTGCATACCCATGTAGGGATCATAATATGGTTATTCATTATCAGGGAGATAAATACCCACAAATTGAGCCAGGTTATTACAGAAAATTTTTCTAACCAGTCCAATTTCTGAATTCCCATCTTGACTTACACATTGATTTACGCTCATCAATGCGTTAAAACATAGCAAATGATATAAGTAATATATTTTATCCAGAATTTTAGTTGTTTTGTAGAAATGTTGTTGAGAGTACTATTGTTCCATATTACCAATAATGAAAGTCACATACTTAAACAATGATATTTTGTTACAACAATCGTTGTTGTTAAATGCCATCGAGTCGATTCTGACTCATAGCAACTCTGTATGGTTTGAACTTCCGACTTTGTGGTTCACAGTCCAGTTCTGATCCACAGTGCCAAACCAGAAGTCCCAACAATTAGTAGCATGAGAATTATGCACAATATATTTGGAGTACAAAAGCTAGTATCCTGCTATTTATATAAATCAATAAAATGTAGTCTAGAGCTTCCATATTGTAGGGTTGAAAGTTAAATGGAATTACAGATTTGACACTGCTTAATTACATGACTTTTGACCAGTGCAGTGTCATGAAGATGCACTGTTCAGATCTTCTTTCATAAGAATTTGTTGAAGGTTTGTAGTTGACTACAAAGTTTGTAGTTGACTGATGGTCTCCAGCTTCTATACCTCTAGATCTGCCCTCAGATTCCACTTGAAAACCACACTTTCTATAGGCTCCGCTACCACTATGACCCCCTGCCTCCAGTCACTAAGTACTAGAGCTGGCCGTGTCTGCTTAATGCAGAACTCCTCTAATGGGAATTCTTTACTCTAGGAGAAACCCTACCCCTTCCACCTAGAGCCTATGCTAAAGATAGCCTGACCAAGACTCTCAGAGCTGCACTGCATGCTGAGTTTCTTCCTACACAAACTTATTTCCTGCTTATTCCCTCTCTGTTTCCACAGGAGTTAGTACTGTACCAAAGCATGAAGGTGCTCCCTATACTCACCTGCTCTCTCTTTCTTTATCCTCCACAGGAATTTAGTCTAACAAATCTTATGAATCTCTGTCTCATCTAGTACTTGCTTGTCAATAGACCCAAACTATCATGGTAATTTACTGAGCTTTTCTGCTTCTAACTTGCTTTACCTACAAATGAGAATCATGCTGCTTTCATTACTAAGTTGGGGCGAGTGCGATGGCTCCATACGATAAGCACTGTACTTCGAAACACAAGGTCCATGGTTCAAGCTTGTCAGCTGTTTCACTACAAAGATGAGTTTTGTGTTCCCGAGAAGATTTAAAGTCATGGCAACCCTATATAGGATCTCTATGAGTTGGTACCAACTCAAAGGCACTTACCAACAAAAACAATACTTACTAAGTTGAGTTTTTCTAAGAGTTTTTTTTTATTTTGTTGAGAATGTACATAGCAGAACATACACCAATTCCACAAGTTTGTATGACACTGCTTGTATTCCCCAAATTGTGCAGCCTACAAAGTTGCTTTAAAGATGAAAAGCATACTGTAAATAAAGTGAATACCATAGATTCCAGGATATTGTAAGGACTCAAGAAATGATTTGTTTTTAAGTGCCTTTGAGTCCAATCCAATTCATAACAACCCTGTATAGGCTTCCCAAGGAGTGGCTGGTGAGTTTGAACCACCCACCTATAGGTTCAAACTGACCTTGTAGTCCATTGCTTTACCCCCAAAATGCTACACCAGAACCACCATAATTGCATTTGGGGATGGGGGAAAGAGCAAAAAAGCAAAGGATAAACAAATATATACTGGACTAGGGTTGATTTTTTTTGGTCATCTCTGTACTTGTCCATATTTCCCCCAAAATTTTTAATGAAACAAGTATAAGAAGCTCAGATATTAGATTTCAGTGACGTTAAGTTCAGGATTTTTGTCAATGCATTTGACAATGTTCAATTTATAATTTCAAAAGTGGTAAATATCTGCACATTAATTTTCTCAACTATAATTTTCCATTTCTACCTACATTCTAAACTGCTCATTGTTTACCATTGTAAATTTAAAAATAGATCCTATAAAAAAAGATGGTTTCCTAAGCAAACCATATTTTAGATTTTTGCCAGAGTCACTATGTTCAAAATTTTACACCTAAATAAAGGACTAAATAAGCTTTAAAATTACATATAATTTTGTTTCTTAAGGAGCCCTGATGGTGATATAGGATAAACACTGAACTGCTAACCACAGATTCTACAGTCCTTGGATAAAAGATGAGGCTTTCTGCTCCCATAAATATCTACAGCCTGAGAAACCCTATAGGGCTGGATATGAGCTACACTTCACTGATGGCATAGATTGGGATTTGCTTCTCACAACATCTTTCATTCATGTTTGTGTTTAATGCATCTGTTTCAATGGCTCCATCACCCTATGACTAAAGTATGTCCTTCAATGCTGGCCACTGTACTTCTGCACTTCAGTTAGCAAAATGGTACTGTTGTTAGACACCGCTCAGTAAATCTTATCAGTCTTGAAAGTTGTGTCCATTTTTCCTCTTCTTTTGAGTCTAGCACATATTAAAAACATTAACTGTATTATCTCCAGAAAGTATTTTTGCTTTTAACAATTTTGTAATATCTAAGGTGCGTCTGACCCAAGCCATGGTATTTTCAATAACCTCATATGGATGCGAAAGCTGCACAGTGAATAAGGAAGACCGTAGAAGAATTGATGCATTTGAGTCATGGTGTTGGAGGAGAATACTGAAAGTGCCATGGACTGCCAAAAGAACCAATAGATCTGTTTTGAAAGAAGTGCAGCCAGAGTGCTCCTTGGAGGCCAAGATGGCTAAGCTTCGTCTCTCATACTTTGGACATATTGTCCGGAGAGAACAGTTGCTGGAGAAGGATGTCATGCTGGGTAAGGTGGAGGGTCAGAGAAAAAGAGGAAGACCCCCAACGAGATGGATCGGCCAGGTGGCATCATTGATGGTGTCAAGTGTGGCAGCGGTAGTGAGGTTGGCCCAGGATTGGACATTGTTTTGTTCTGCTGTGCATGGGGTCGCTATGAGTTGGTTCTGACTCGATGGCACCTGACAACAACAACAATATCTGAAACATTTTTTATTTGGATAAAAATTCAAGTATGGATAATGGTGGAAGCTAAAAACAAACAAAAAACAAATCATACGATTTTATGTGGGCTTGTGTTACTGACTTGTAATTGATCAAAGTGCCTTAGAGTGTGGGGCAACCCCAACAGCTGCTATCTATTACCCTTTCCCACTTTTTATTGTTGCCATTAAATACGAGGGTTGTGTGTGTGTGTGTGTGTGCATGCATGTGCGTGTGAAGTCAATGTGCTCAGATAAAACTCATTTCCCATACTCTCTTGCAACTAACTGTATGCATGTGATATGAGATAAAAGCTTTGTGGAGTGAGGGTGGTCTGAGAAAGCATATTCTTTCTAAAGAATAAAAAACAGGTGACAGATGTAGATGGTGTTATTCATCCCTGTTTTCTTTTTAAAATTTACATGTATATGTTGAGTGGCACTGTAGGATCAGCACTGGACGATGAACTACAAGGTTAGCGGTTCAAACCCACTCAGCTGCTCCTCAATATCCTAGGTAGGCTTGCTATGAGTCGGTATCAACTGGATGGCACTTAACAACCACAACCACCTTGAGTTTTAAACACTGGATTGTGAACCACCAGATCGGCTGTTTAAGTATACCAGCCACTCCAAGGAAGAAAGATGAGGCTTTCTGCTCCTGTGAAGATTTAAAAGCTACAAAAACTCTATACAGGGTTGTTTGATTCATAGCCGACTCTAAGGCACTTAACAGTAACAACTTGAGTTGTCACAGGCATTTGTGACATGAACCATTTGTGAGAGAAGCATAAAAAAGAAAATCAGCATGGAACATAAAGATAAAAGAATTCTTGGTTTTTGATGGCATGTAAAATAACTAGACATATTCTTAACTGATTGATAGTTTCTTCCTAATGGATAAAGACACTTTGTTTCCTAGGGTCAGGCATTACTTGTTTCCATAGAAGTGTCATCATTTTAAGGTCTACCCAGACTTCTTTTCATTCTCATTAAATTCTGATGTTGTTTCATTAGATTTTTCTAATTTCCATAAGGACTGCTGGTGTGGTGCTATAGGATAAAGCACTACGTCGCTAAGTTGGTTTGAACTGCAAGGTGAGCAGTTCAAACTCACCAGCCACTCCTTGGAAACCCATACAGGGTAACTATGAATCAGAACCAACTCGACAGCACTTAACAATAACAACAGTATAATAATAATTCAGAGCCTTTGATGAGACAGACCCCAAATTCTTCAAGTAGTGCTACAACATATTAAACATTAATATGTGCAATTCTCTTATTTCCCACAATATAGAATTGGGAAGATATATAACAAAAGAAAATCAGAATATTTGAAGGTGATGTTTTTTCCTTTAAAGCCCAAAATAACTTTTAATTTTGTCTTACCACTCAAAACATCTCTTATATGTGTCCTTTGCAAATGGGCAAAAATATTTAACTTATTTGTGATTATACAGTGTGAAGTTAGAAATTTGGAACCAATGATTACCCAACTCTGAAATATTAGAATTATACCTTTACAATAATCATGTAGTAATTGTACAGGTGTAAGATGTTCTCCTTCTCATTTGAATATTTTAATACAAGCTTATTTAATATTTTCTATGTTCTATAAGCTAATTTCCAAATGTAAAGTTTAGGTAACTTCCTACTGAAATGCAGTTTCTGGGTGAAGTTGACAACTGACTACTGAAGACATCTGCACTGTAGAGAAGAGCTGTCGTGTGGATTGTGATCCTGGGAACCCTATAAGGCAGAACAGAACTCTTGTCTAGATGTGCCTAAGTTGTCATTTTACATATCCAGGGTTTGTTTTTCCATGGAGGTACTGGGTAGGTTTGAACTGTCAACCTTTGGTTAGCTGCCAAGCACTTAACTGTTGTGCCACCAGGGCATCTGCTATAGAGAACATGTTAAGTGCTGCTGAGTAAGTTCTGACTCATATTGGCTCTGCCTACCATTTCCGAGGAGCAGCTGGTGGATTTGAACCACAGACTTTGCAATTCAAACTGACCTTCCAGTGCAGCGCTTATTCTACAACACCATATCAGCACTCAGAGAACATATGTTGTTGTTGTTGTTATGAAGTGCCATCGAGTCAGTTCTGACTTATAGAGACTCTGTATAGGGTTTCCGAGGAGTGGCTGATGAGTTCGAACAGCCAACTTTGCGGTTCCAACTGACCTTGAGGTCCAGCACATTATCCTGTAGCACCACACCAAGACTCATACAATGCCAAAAAAGTTCTTTATTTGCATGAGCTTTCCATTCCATTTAAATTAAAATATTAATCTCCAGAAATCACCTGTTAAAATCCAGATGTGATACTTAGAATAAGTAATATTTTAGGCCATGTGCTGTGGGTTAACGCACCAGAGTGCAAAGCCATTTGAACTGCAAGGTCGGTGGTTCAAGCTCACCAGTCGCTCCTCAGAAACTCTATACAGGGTCACTATGGGTCAGAACTGACTTGACAGCACTTAACAACAACAACAACAACACATCTTTTAGTCAAATCAGTTAGTATACATAGTTCACTGAACCTTTAGTGGATATGCTTTACAAACAAATCAATCCCTCTGTTGATGAATTTATTATGTTTGAATGCTACTTATTAAGAGAATTGTGTTTTAACTTTTGACTAGATTACAGCATGTCAATATATAACTCCTTGTATGGTAATAAGCACTTATTTCAGTTCTAGAAATTTTTAAAAGAAGATTGAGATGAAGAGACCAAGAAATTCGCTTAAACCTTAATGGTATTTACCCAAAAAAAGTAATATAAGCTTAAAAAACTGGCTCAGGGATCAAATACTAAAATCTGAAATGAAAATTTAGTATCTTCTCTTCAACTGTTTCAAATTAATCAATAGAAGAGGGGCAACAAATATAAAAGCTGCTTAATTAAATAATTAAAATGAAATGTAGACTAAAACAGGCACGTGATACCTGGGTCTTTTATTCCCTGTCATATTATCATATTTAAAAAATCAGTAACCATCATCATGTTAAAGGTACAGGGTAAAAAAGGGCCTTTCTTTTTTTATTGATGAAGACAAGCTTCATTGATAAAAGTCTTTTTGGCAATTGGGTGAAATGTTTCCCAACTTTTCTGGCAACTTAGAAATATGTACCAAATATTTTGAAATCTATACTTATCGAGAAAGGATTGAAGTTGTCAAGGACTTCATTCTTCTTGGATCAACTATCAACACTCGCGGAAGTAGCAGTCAAGAGATCAGACGACGTATTGCACTGGGCAAATCTGCTGCACAGGAACTTTTTAAAGTATTGAAGAGCAGAGATGTCAGCTTGAGGACTAGGGTGCGCCTGACCCAGGCCATTGTGTTTTCAATAGCCTCATATGGGTGCGAAGGCTGGACAGTGAATAAAGAGGATCGTAGAAGAATTGATGCCTTTGAGTTGTGGTGTTGGAGGAGAATACTGAGGGTGCCATGGACTGCCAAAAGAACCAATAGATCTGTTTTGGAAGAAGTGCAGCCAGAGTGCTCCTTGGAGGCCAGGATGGCTAGGCTTCGTCTCTCCTACTTTGGACATGTAGTCCGGAGGAAACAATCGTTGGAGAAGGATGTCATGCTGGGTAGGGTGGAGGGTCAGAGAAAAAGAGGAAGACCTCCAACGAGATGGATCGGCCAGGTGGCATCATTGATGGACTCGGGGGTGGCAGCGGTGGTGAGGTTGGCCCAGGATCGAACATTGTTTCGTTCTGCTGTGCATGGAGTCGCTATGAGTCGGTTCCGACTCGATGGCACCTGACAACAACAACAATACTTATCGAGATAGAAGTTCCTCTCCAAGAAATTTGCTCTGAGAAAATAAATAATGGTACCTGCAAAAATTCAACAATATTAGAATCGGTGAATGCCCAATAGTCAAGAATTGGTTAAATGAATCAGTGCATTCCATAAATCATCGAATAGCCTTTCTAAATGATCATATTCAAACATATTTGTTGACATTTAAAGTTATTCAAAAGTGTTGCTTATGGGGAAAAAAAAGCAGCTTTGTAAAAAAATTTGAAAAATATGTATGCATATAAAATATAAATAGATATAATTTTAGGAATATATACCAGTGTGGTAGGAGTTTGTGTGATAACCTTTTTTTTCATTTGCCTCATCTATCTATATTTATAATTTTTGTACAGTGAGCATGTACTTGACAACGTTTTAAAATGTATTCTATTAATTAGCAAATGGATATGCTTCAAATATATCCTCCAAACACATCTTAATCTTTGATCCTTTTTAATGAAAGGAAATTGGAGAATGTATTAAAACTCCTGAACCATACACTTAGCACTGATGCCCCGCTTCACCCCTAGTGGTAGAGTTCCACACTTAGGTTTGTAATTGGTTACAGCTGGTGGGACCAGGCATGAACCTATGAGTTAGCAAAGCCATTCAGAGACTCCTTCCCCATAATCTGGAATTGGCATTCAAATTTCCTAGTGGGCATCACTTAAACTGAAGAAAAATAAGCCATCTATGGGCAATCATGACAGGAAGCCAGAGAAAATTGATCTACTGGGAAAGAAAGAAAGAAAGAAAAGGAGGAAAGAATAGTGAAGACAGGAAGCTGCCTAATTTCAAAGAAACAAAAAAAAAAGAGGTCCCTTCGTTACAGGATCTTTCCCAAAGCTTACAAAGTCTGGTTGTACTTCCTATCTCTGGATTCCAGAAGATACTGATGTTTTTATGGTAAAGTCTGTTATTTGTTTTTAAAAAAGAACATGGAATAAGACCTAGCGTATCAGTCAGAAAAGCAGAAATCACACCAGTTATTTTAACAAAGAGAATTTCATCTAAGGAACAGGTTTTACAGGGACTGGAGGATTGGAAAAACAAAGAGGAACAATGAGATATCACAGAGGTAGCAGCTGCAGTAAGCTAATATCACCCATTTATTGTTAAGTGCCATCGAGTCGGTTCCGACCCACAACAATCCTGTATAGGGTTTCTGAGGAGCAGCTGGTGAGCTTGAACCGCCAACTTTGCAATTGAAATGGCTTTGCAGTCTGGCGCACTAACACACAGCGCCACATCAGGACTGCAAAACCATCCACAAGGCTAAGGCAATAGAGGCAGGAGACTGAGAATACTAGAAACTATCTGAGGAGTGACTACCTGACTGGTGCTTGTACTTCCGGTTCTTAGAGGAGGGGTCCAGCCCCCTGGGACTCAGCTATTTGAAAATAGAATGCCATCCAACTGGTGCTGATCTCTCTGAGAAGGCAAAGAGCTGTTAGTTACAAGAATTAGAGGGAAAGATCTGAACCCTGGAACCAACTGTTACTGTTACCGACTGTCACTTCCCTGCTGAAAAAAATACCTGACTCAAGTGATGTGGAAAGAAACCGAAGGAAACAGGAAAGAGTTTTGGAACTGAAGCCATTCCCGAGGCTACCTTTCAACCTATACAAGAAACAAGAACACCCGGAAGGTATGTACTCCTTAGAACAATCAACTGTATAAGACCAAATGGACAACATTTGCCCTAAACAAAAATGAGAAGGCAGGGAGGAGAAGGAAACAGAGGGATGGAAAAAGGGAACTCAAGGTAAAAATGGGGAGACTGCTGACCCATTACAGGAATTGCAACTAATGTCAGGGGAAATTTTCTGTATGAAATGCTGAATGGAAACCTAATTTTCTGTGTGAAAGCTAATGTGAAGCACAATAATAGAGTCAAAGAAAGAGGGAAAAGCCAATCCACCCTTTTCTAGAAGTTCTAGATCTGAGCAATACACATGTGGCTGTGTAGCTTTAAAGAATACTATAAAGAAAGCTGTCTCCATTCATAAATCAAAGTCTGTAAGCCCCATGACACCCCGCCCCGACCTCTACCCCAAAATGCCCTTGCCATAACGACCATACAGCAGCACTGCCTTGGTTGCAAGTGCTCCAGGGTCAGACTCTGGGGTGGATCAGGAACCGGACAAGGAAAGATGGAGAGCGGAAGGAGAGGTGAGTGAAGCGTAGGGCCAGGCGCTCAGGAGATGAGATAGGAGACCTATGGGCACCCTGAGCAGGCATCTGTAGATCCTTAGAAGAGCACTTTCCAAGTCTCTTGTTTTCCATTATTACTCAGTTGTTTTTCTTCTAAGAGTCCCAGAGATCACCACTTATTATTAACTTGTTGTTGTTGTTGTCAGGTGACATTGAGTCAGAACCGACTCATAGTGACCCCATGCACAGCAGAACGAAACAATGCCCGATCCTGGGCCAACTTCACTACCGCTGCCACACTTGAGTCCATCAATGATGGTACCTGGCTGATCCATCTCGTTGGGGGTCTTCCTCTCTTTCTTTGACCCTCCATCTTACCCAGCATGACATCCTTCTCTAGCGACTGTTCCCCCCTGACAATATGTACAAAGTATGAGAGACGAAGCTTAGCCATCCTGGCCTCCAAGGAGCACTCTGGCTGCACCTCTTCCAAAACAGATCTATTGGTTCTTTTGGCAGTCCATGGCACTTTTAGTATTCTTCTCCAACACCACAATTCAAAGGCATCAATTCTTCTACGATCTTCCTTATGCACTGTCCAGCTTTTGCATCCACATGAGGTTATTGAAAATACCATGGCTTGGGTCAGGCGCACCTTAGTACTCAAGCTGACATCCTTGCTATTCAACACTTTAAAAAGTTCCTGTGCAGCAGATTTTCCCAATGCAATATGTCGTCTGATTTCTTGAGTGCTGCTTCCATGAACATTGATAGTTGATCCAGGAAGAATGAAGTCCTTGACAACTTTAATCTTTTCTCTGTTGATAAGAATGTTGTTAATGGTCCAGTGTGAGGATGTTTGTTTTTCTAACATTGAGATGCAATCCATACCGAAGGCTGTGTTTTTTTATCTTCATCAGTAAATGTTTCAAATCCTCTTCACTTTCAGCAAGCAAGGTTGTATCATCTGCATATCGCAGGTTGTTAATGAGTCTTCCTTCAATCCTTATGCCACGTTTTTCTTCATAGAACCCAGCTTCTCGTATTATTTGCTCAGCATACAGGTTGAATAAGTATGGTGAAAGAACACAACCTTGTTACTAACTAGTCCATGACAAAAGTTATCTGTACTCTGGACTCTAAATTGAAATCAGTCTTTAATATCTGCTAAGGGTTCGCTATGAGTCGGTTCCGACTCCACGGCACATAACAACAACAACAACAACAAAGGGTTCTTAGGACTAGCAAAGATGAGAAAAACACAGGGTCCTTCACCAACCCATATCCTTTTTTTATTTTCTTTTAGAAACCAGGAGGACAAACACTGTATGAGATCAATGCTTTAAGAAGTTAAAAAAATATTTTATTGCTAAAAGAGACATCGCTATAATGGTTACCAGGGGTGGGAGGAAATGGAAAATTATTCACTAACTTGGAATCCTGGTGGTGGTTATATGCCGTCGCGTCAGTTTTGACTCATAGTGTCTCTGAATAGGGTTTCTGAGGAGCGGCTGGTGAGCTTGAATCACTGACCTTGCGGTTCAACCCGACTCTGCAGTCCAGTGTATTAACCCACAGAGCCACACCAGGACTCTCTCTCTCTCTCTCCATGTAGATATGGAGAGAGAGAGAGAGAATGCTCTTGATGAGACTTCATCTATCATACTTTGAACATGTTATAGAGGGACCATCCCTGGAAGAGGACATCAATCTTGGTTAAGTTAAGGGTCAGTGAAAATAAGGAAGGCCCTCAATGAAATGGGATGACACTGGAACAGCAGCAGTGGGTCCCAATAACAATTGTGAGGACGGCACAGTGTCTCTTATGAGTTGGAACCAACTCAACAGCACCTAGTAACACAAGAAAACATAGGGTATTGAGACTCTCAAAGATGAGTTTGGTGTTTGAATCAAGTATGCATGCAAATGCATTGGGCTTGATTGTTTTTAAAAGATAAATAACAAATCTAGGATAAATATTTCCCAAATGTATACATTTGCATACCATTATCATGATTGTGACCATATCTATGAGTCAAGAAGTCCTGGTATGGAGTTGTAGGCTAATGCTGGACTGCAAAGTTGTTTAAACCACAGGGTCGGTGGTTCAAGCTCACCAGCTGCTCCTTGGAAACCCTATACAGGGTTGCTATGGGTAGGTAATGATTTGACAGCACTTAACAACAACAACAACAACATGTATCAAGATGTTGTGCTGGTGTGCAGCTGCAGGTTAATGTACTGGACTGCAAGGTTTGTTTGAACTGCAAGGTCAACAGTTCAAGCTCACCAGCCACTCCGTGGAAACCCTATACAGGGTCACTATGAATTGGAACCAACACAATGGCACTTAACAACAACAGCAATGTCTCGATTGAAATGTCACTTTATAAAACTTTTAAAATATATATTAATACTATAATTGAAATAGGAAAGGTCATAAAAATAAACATTCTTATTATAAAAACTAGAGGAAAACTAAGAAAGAACATAGTCATTCTTAACTATTTGAGGCTTCCGGTCTCCCTTTAGAGTTCCCTGCTGTCACCGTCTAACAGGGAGGCAACTGGCATAGAAAAAATGTGGTAAAATAAAGTTCCAGCCCTTATAAGACAACACAGAATACAGGGAAGTAGGGCTGAAGCTTAATGGCAAGCAAATATGGAAAAAATAAATGTTATTTTGCTTCCTAATTTCATGTTTCATGTCAATGCACAATCCGAAAATGCTTGCAAAAAGGAACCAACAACACAGTAGAGAAACTACAGGGACCCTTTCAGTAGATAATGCGTTTGGGGTTAAATTTGCTATTTTGGAAGCCTGTGTTCTACTAAAACAGTCTTTTAATTAACTTTGTTTAGTCCTTAATATAATTAGTTTTATGAATTTAGGAACAATTTTGTATGTGTCTGCTGAACAAAAGTGAGCATCAATTTGCTACCATTTTGGTTCAAATATTGAATTTTGGCAGCACTTACATGCTAACATCTATCTACTGTGAGATTTATCAATTAAATCATTCTATTTTATAAATTTTAAAAAAAGGTTTGTAGAAAAACTTAAATAGTATTGTTGTTGTTGTTGTTAAGTGCTGTCAAATTGGTTCCAACCCATACTGACCCTGTATAACATTTCCAAGGAACCACTGACCTTGTAGTTCAAACCAACTTTGCAGTCCAGCACATTAGCCCACAGCATCACACCAGGACTCCTAAATAGTATTATGGATTTACAATTCTAGAAAAGATATAGTAGATAGAAGCAGTTCAAGCTACCAATGAAATACCTAAAAGGAAAAAAAAAAAAAAAATTACAAATGCTATATATTTTTGCACTGCTCATTTATCAGTTTGTTTTACTGTGGTGGCTTCTGATTCTTGAAACCAGGCCACCTGTATTTCAAATATCATAGTTTAGAGGTTTCAGAAGAGCTTCAATATTAAGAAAGATATGGAAGAAGGGAGAGGTTATCCATTTCTCAAAAAGAGTCACTGAAAACCTTAGCAGAAGAACTTTGTCTGAGATAGTGTCAGGAGATCCCCTAAGGTTGGATGACACAAAATATGACTGGGATAAAGTTACCTCCTCAAAGTAGAGTCATCCTTAATAAATTAACGAATAATATGACTATTGAAATATATGCACCAACCACTAAATTCAAAGAGGAAGAAATTATCGTATATATCCACAAGAAATAAGAGTCAGTACACGAGTAGATACATACACATCAATACTCATAGCAGCATTATTCACAATAGCAAAAAGATGGAGACAGCCTAAGTGCCTATCAGTGGAAGAATGGATAAACAAACTGTGATTCATACACATAATGGAATATTATACAATGTTGAAGAATAACGATGAATCTGTGAAACATTTCATAACATGGATAAACCTGGAGAATATTATGCTTAGTGAAATAAGTCAATTAACAAAAGGACAGAGAGTGTATGAGACCGCTATTATAAAAACTCAGGAAAAGGTTTGAATACTAAAAGAAACATTCCTAGATGGTTACCAGGAGTGTGAGGGAAGGGAGAGTGACTCACTGGCTAGAAGGCAGACACATGTTAACTTGGGTGACAGAGAGTTCAATATACAAGAAGTGCAGAGGGTACTATACAAGAAGAGGGAGGTTAACAGAAGGATGATGCAGATACGTGAAGACACAGGGAGCTAAGCCAGGGCTATAGGAGATAGGGGTAAATAGTGATATATACACAACCTTGGACTTGAGGACTAGGGTGCGCCTGACCCAGGCCATTGTGTTTTCAATAGCCTCATATGGATGCGAAAGCTGGACAGTGAATAAAGAGGATCGTAGAAGAATTGATGCCTTTGAGTTGTGGTGTTGGAGGAGAGTACTGAAAGTGCCATGGACTGCCAAAAGAACCAATAGATCTGTTTTGGAAGAAGTGCAGCCAGAGTGCTCCTTAGAGGCCAGGATGGCTAAGCTTCGTCTCTCATACTTTGGACATATTGTCCGGAGGGAACAATCGCTGGAGAAGGATGTCATGCTGGGTAAGATGGAGGGTCAGAGAAAAAGAGGAAGACCTCTAACGAGATGGATTGGCCAGGTGGCATCATTGATGCACTCAAGTGTGGCAGCGGTAGTGAGGTTGGCCCAGGATCGGACATTGTTTCGTTCTGCTGTGCATGGGGTCGCTATGAGTCGGTTCCGACTTGATGGCACCTGACAACAACAACAACAACACAACCTTGGAAAATCAGTGTTCTGTGTAAGGAGGGAGAGTGGGGTATATATATATTTATGTTGTTGTTGTTATGTGCTGTGGAGTCGGTTCCGACTCATAGCGACCCTGTACAGGGTTTCTGAGGCTGTAAATCTTTACGGGAGCAGAAAGCCTCCTCTTTCTCCCGCAGAACAGCTGGTAGTTTCGAGCTGCTGACCTTGCAGTTCACAGCCCGGTTCATAACCACTATGCTATCAGAGCTCCCTAAATATATATTATATACTTTTTATTTATAAATATATATAAAACATATATTTATATATCCCACAAGACAAATGAGTTTAAAACAGAATATTTATACATGAGTAACCACAAGGAGGAAGCAGGTAAGTGTTGTTCCATGGAGGGGATTGTAATCACTGAGATGAAACAAAGCATATGATTTGTTGAATGTAAAACTGATGATCTTGCCTGTAAACCTTAACAATTTTTAAAAAGTAGGGAAAAAGTGGTATGGGTACAAATGCCCCAAAGAAACTGGCAGATTGCAAATGAATAAGGGATGAGACAATGCTGAAGATGAAGCCTGCAGTAGTAGCAGATCATTCATGTCAACTTTGGAAGAAAAAAATTAATCTTGTTCATGTCCTGATTGAAGAGGACTGACTATTAGCAGCAAAAACAATAGCTAACACCATAAAAATTTCAATTGATTCAATTTGCACTATTGTGATGGAAAAAATCAAAGTTGAACAAACTTTCTGCTCCATGGCTGTTAAACCTCATGCAGTTAGATGTTTTGTACAAGAGAGGTTTTCATTGAAATTTTAAACAAATGGATCCAAATCCTACAGCATTTCTTGGAAGAACTGTAACAGGAGATGAAACCATGGCTTTACCAGTATGATCCTGAAGACAAAACACAACCACAGAAAAGATTACCAAGAGATGGAAATGTTCCAGGCAAAGCAAAATGAATTAGTCAAGAGCAAAGGTAACAGCAACCATTTGGGAGGATGCCCTAGGTATTTTATTTGTTGGCTTTCTGGAAAGCCAAAGAACGATAACATCTGCTTATTGTGAGAGTGTTTTGAGAAAGTTAGTTAAAACTTTAACAGGAAAATACCCAGGAACGCTTCACTAGAGTCCTTCTTTGCCATGACAATGTTCCTGATCATTTGTCTCATCAAACAAGTGCAATTTTGCAGGAGTCCCAATGGGAAGTTAGTAGGCATCTACTTTACAGTTCTAGTTGACTCCTTTGGCTTCTTTTTGTTTCCTAGTTTTAAAAAGTCTTTAAAGAGTACTCCTATTTCTTCAGCAAATAATGAAAAGAAAGAAAGAAAAAAAGACTACATTGTCATGGTTCAATACCCAGGAATCTCAGTATGGGGGATGGATTAAATGACTATAATCATTTGTAAAAGTGTCTTGAACTTGATGGAATTCAAGCTTATGTTGAGAATAAAATTTATACATTTTTTTAAAAAGAGGATGAAATTGACAATTTATACCCATTTCTGTGTTCTAAAATTGATGAAACATGCAATCAAGATGCATGGATAATTCCCTATGATTGGAATGAGAAAGTTGGAAGCAAAAAGGAAAGATACATAGTTAGAAAATATGGCCATGGTGATAGAAATGACACTGGAGATCTCATAACAGAATTTTGTGATACCAGCGGTATATTTATTGCAAATGCCATTTTCTCCACAGTATAAATAGTGATGGACTTCACCATATGGCATACACAGGAATAAAATTGACTACATCTGTGGAAGTAGACAATGAAGAAGCTCAATATTAATATTATCAGTCAAAACAAGACCAGGAGTCAACTGTAGAACAGACCATCAATTGCTCATATACAAATTCAGATTGAGGCTGAAGAAAATTAAAACAAGTCCATGACATATTCACAGAGGGCTAGAGCTGAGAGTCAAGCGTCCAGCTGATATGAAGTGAGGAGAGACACACAAGAGTGCCCAATCTTGTAGATAATACCTATTCGACCTAGCTTCAATGACTTGATGATCAGAACTCAACTAGAGGAGGATTAGGGGGGAGGGGAGAAGAAGAAGAAGAAAAAGAAGTTTTTGATAAAGGAAACAAGTGTAAATTGCTACAATTTGATGAACTTGACCTATACTTATAGATGTAGTAACTCAAAATACCAACTGAGAGGGAAGGAGTCTTCACGTCAAGTATCAAGCCTATCCCCTCTGTATAAGGGTTGATAGGAATGGGGCGATTGGACATTGGCTACCTAAAATGGGGGCACAATAAAGGCACAAAGTGACTGGCTTACAAGTTTTCAAGAATGAGTTTAGTTTCAGAGTGTGCAGGGGAAGGTAGAATCCCCACTGAATAGTTCTCATCTTGTCTAGATAGGTCTGGTAAAAGATAAAGAGATAAGATTCTCATAATTCAATAGTGAATAATTGTTATCATGACTAATTGCAACCGTTACAACAGTAAAGGTAGATGTTCTGTAACAAAAAAAAGGGGGGAGGGGGTAGTTAATCATACAGTCCAGGAACAGAGAACCCTAGGACCATCAAGTGAGAAGAGGATGAGCAGAATGTGGAACCCTATCCAGAGAAACAGCGACACCAGAGATGGAGGCAGAGATGATGACATGGAGAAAAAAAGCATCTGAGAATTCTAGACTCATGGAAAGAGAAAAGGCTGTGGACTAGTGGCCAGAGGCAGGCTTGCAGAATGTGCCCTTTGGTTGTTTAAATGATTATATATTCCTGAATGTTTTTGTGTACATCAAAAAAAAAAAAAAAATCAGGGAATAGAAGCAAATACTGTTTAATGACGATGTATGGAGGAGATTATAATCATTGCAATGAAACGATGAATGTAAAACTGATGTTCTCCTGTGTAAACTATCACTCAATTCACAATAAAAACTTAAAATAAGAAAAAAAGATTGTAAACGAGTCCATGAGGGCCAAAATATGACCGTTAATATCATCCACCTGAATTTAGAGACCATCTCAATAACAGATTTGACTCAGCGAACACTTACCTTTGATGATCAAACAAGTTGTGGGTTAGCATCGAGAATATCATCCGTAAAGAAAACAAAAAATCCTTTAAAACACAAGAAGGAAAGAAAAGACAGAACCAGATGTCAGAAGTTTGTTATTAAATTCAGAAAAGCTTAAGCAAATGGAAGAAATGATAAAGTAAAAGAGCGAAATGGAAAATTTCAAAATGTAGCTCAAGAAGACAAACTGAAGTATTGTATGAAATGTGCAAAGCCCTAGAGTTAGAAAACCAAAAGGGAAGAACACACTGGGCATTTCTCAAGCTTAAAAAGACTGAAGAAAAAAATTCAAGCCTCGTGTTGCAATATTGAAAGATTCTAAGGGAAAATGGAGTCCTTATGTGATGCTGTAGGGTAAGAATTATACTGTTATCCATAAGGTTGGTAGGTCAAACTCACCTGCCACTCCTTGGGTTACTATGAGTCAGCACCGACTCAACAGCACTCAACAATGTTGTTGTTGTTAAGTACCGTGTAGTCGGTTCCAACACATAGTGACCCTGTACAGGGTTGACGAGGCTGTAAATCTTTGCGGAAGTGGAAAGCCTCATCTTTCTCCCACGGAACAGCTGGTAGTTTTGAACTGCTGACCTTGAGGCTAGCAGCCTGATTCGTAAGCACTATGCTACCAGAACACTTAACAATAATATGGGCAAAATATTGAATGATGCAGAAATTATGTTGAGGAAAACGTCTCCAGTCTTTTCCAAAGGAATCAATGGCCATTTACAGGAACGAATAATTGTATATTGTTGCTGTTGTTAAGTGCCGTCAAGCCGGTTCCAACCCATAGCAACCCTGTATAGGGTTTCTGAGGAGTAGCTGGTGAGCTTGAACTGCAAACCTTGCAGTTCAAACTGACTTTGCAGTCCAATACATTAACCCACAGCACCACACCAGGACTCCAACTGTATATTGGGAAAGGGAAATATCTAGACTTTGTTGGGAGCATTTTTGGACACTAGTTAGGAACCAATTCCAAAATCAGGAGACCTAGAACATCTTTCTAGTTAACTAGGTCACATGTAATATAGGGAATTTTATCCCAACTCTAACACATAAGGGACCTAGAGGGTCCCCCCCAAAATCCTATAAAATTTCCCAAGAGCTTATATATGTAGTTGAAATCGATATACTTTGCACCTGAAATTTCAACTAGTCTGGTCACACTACTACTGTGTCCTTAAATATATCATTGTTGTTAGGTGCCGTTGAGTTAGTTCTCACTCAGAGCAACCTCATGTATAACACAGCAAAACTTTGCCTCGTCCTCTGCTCGTCTCAGAACACTTAGTAAGTTTGAGCCTATTGTTGCAATCACTGTGTCAGGTCGTCTCATTGAGTGTCTTCCTTTTTTCCCCCTGACTCTCTACTAAGTACCATGATCCATGAACTGGTCCCACCTGATAACATGTCCAAAGTATGTGAGACAAAATCTTACCATCCTCCCTTTTTAAGGTTCATTCTGCTGTACTTCTTCCAAAAAAGATTTGTTATTCTTCTGAAAGTCCATAGAATATTCAATATTCTATACTAACACCATAATCCAATGCACTAGTTATTATTCATCCAGCTTTTGCATGCATATGAGGTGAATGAAAATACCATAGTTTAGGTCAGGCACACCTTATTCAGAGTGACATCTTTACCCTTTAAACACTTTTAAGAGGTCTTTTATGGCAGATCTGCCCAAAGCAATATGGCATTTGATTTCTTGGCTGCTGCTTTCACTGGCATTGTGAATTCAAGTAAAATGAAATCGTTGACAACTTAAATCTTTTCTCCATTTATCATGATATTGAGTGCAGGTACAGTTGTGGAGATTTCTGTTTTCTTTATGTTGAGATATAATCCTTATTGAAGGCTATAGTCTTTTATCTTCATCAGTAAGTGCTACAAGTCCTCTTCACTGTCAGCAAGTTAGGTTGTGTTATCTGCATATTGTAGGTTATTAATGAGTCTTCCTCGAATACTGACGTTGTGCTATTTTTCATATCGTCCAGCTTCTTGGATTATTTGCTCAGCATACAGATTGAATAAATATGGTGAATGCATACAAATCTGAAGCATACCTTTCCTGATTTAAAACCACATAATATCCCCTGTTCTGTTCACACCATTACCTCTTGTTCTGTCTACAGGTTCCCCAGGAGCACAAGTCAGTCTTAAGGACCTCACTGTCACTAAACTTTACATTTCAGATACTGATGATTATTTCTCTACTCTTATTATCACATATTAGACACATGCCAAGCCTCTATCCCATATAATTCTATAAGTTTCAATAAAATACATGTTGAGACTGCAAATTAAAAAAAAAAAAAAGATTGCCGTTTAGTTGCTTATAGGATGACTGTGTCTTTAACTGTTCTGCTACATGAATTAAATTAGAATAGTTTTGTTCAGAATAGTTCTGGAAAGTTCCTGTGTATCTGACCAGGCCTTGAGCAGAAAAGTTAAATTTTAGTTTTGTCATTTTCTTTTCTGTAGCTCTCTATCATAATTAAGAGCAGCGTTTTATTTCTCCCACTCTTTATATGGCAGCAGTCTGTCTGCAAAAACTGTACCTTCCATAGGCAGGTTTCCAGTTGAACACAGGCAATAATACAAGTTCTCTTTCAACCCCTGTAGGCCATAAACTACTGGAGCCCTGTGTAGTTGGATGCTTACTACCTAAAAATAGATATAGGGATTGGTATTCCAACACATATTGTTGGAGAACCGAATTCAATCCATGATATCTATATTGGTTCCACAAATTCCATTTTTAATATAGAGTCTCTTATTTGCAATCAAAAACCTAAATGATGTAATAGAATAGTCAAAGAATGTTTTGTTGACTTGGAGAAAAATTTCTAACAAATTATTCCCCCTGCCCCAACCCTAATAGCCTGAAAAAACAAATGAAAAGTTGAACAAAAATTAACACATTGATACGTTTATATAGAAAGATAATTGAAATGGATTTATTAAACAACCATGACCTTTCTCTGGGAGATGGTGTTATGGATGGTTTTTACTCTCTTCTAATTCTTACCTCTCAAATATTTTTCATATCATGCACCAAATTTTAAATAAATACTTTTGAAAGGGAAAAAAATATCCTTCAATCTGATCTTGATGTTAAATTTCAATTACTTAATTAGAAAAAAAAAAAAACTCATGAAGAATGTTGACTAAATTCAAAACTAAAGGAAAGAATAACACCATTTTCATTATTCAGATAAGATCTAAAACTGCAATGTGGAAAACCACCTTGATTCCAGCCAGTGTATGTGTGACTTAGCCAGTCCTAAGTGTATGGGTGTAGCACTGTAGGATAAGGTAAGTGCTACACCTCAACATTGGTTTGAACCTCAAGGTCGATGGTCCAAACTCACCAGCTACTCCTCAGAAAGCCTACATAGGGTTGCTAAGAGTCAGAACTGACTCGATGGCACTTACCAACAACAAAGATTTATGGGTGGAAGAGTGCAACAAGAGCGTTTAGAAACTTTAAGTCCATCCTTGCACTCTGGGCATAGCTGAGAACACTGGAATTGTCCTGTTACTGCCCGTTGAATGCTTTCAATTTCTTCTCCTTTTCATATTAAGGCCATTTTCATTTGCAGCTGGCAACAAACCCAACTCAAATTATCTTGAGCAGACAAAAAGAAGGGGGCAGAGGGGCTTTTACCTTCAGTAATAGGAATGTCCAAGAATGCAACCAACTTTGTACATAGTGTTCAAATAATGTCTTCAGGACTCATCAGCTCTACTTTCCTGTGTTGACTTTGCACTCATAAAGACTCTCTTAGTAGTGCTCCACAGCTTCAAACTGTCACCTTCTCTGCTTGAATCCAACATAATTAACATAAAAAGCTCCTTTTTCAACAATTTAAGTGAATCACCTAAATTGTGTTTCTTTGATCTAATTAATGTGACTAGGAGATTCTGATTGGCCAGGCCAGAGTCATGCATGCTTGGGGCCAGAACTGAGTGTCAGCCTATCCTATCATGTGACTCAGGAGTAGGATGGATACCCACAGGCAACATTTGTTCTCTTACGGGAAGATGGTGGAATCCATGGTGAGCAGACACATGCAGCAAGCTATATCAGCACCATTTATTTTCAAAATCTATATAATTATGGGGAGAAATCCTGCCAGCTCAGTGGTTAGGCACTTGGCTTCTAAATGAAAGGTCAGTGAATGGTTCAAACCTAGGAGAAAGATACAGTAAAAAGATTACAGTCTTGGAAACTCTATGGTGTAATTCTGATGTGTCCTATAAGGTCACTTTCAATGGCAATAGATATGAAAGTGTTTTATTTATCTAGCACTAATGTAACAGAAATATCACAAGTGGGGAGCTTCGACAAGCGGAAATTGACTTTCTTACAATTTAGAAGACAAGAAATCCAACATCAAGGCACCAAAGACTTTGTTTCTCTGTCAACTCTGAAGAAAGTTCCTTGTCCCTTCAGCTTCTGTTTCCTGATTCTTTGGAGAGCTCCATGTGAAAAGAACCAATGGATCTGTGTTGGAAGAAGTGCAACCAGAGTGCTCCTTGGAGGCCAAGCTGGCCAAACTTCGTCTCTCATACTTCGGACATATTGTCAGGAGGGAGCAGTCACTGGAGAAGGACATCATGTTTGGTAAGGTGGAGGGTCAGAGAAAAAGAGGAAGACCCCCAGCGAGATGGATTGGCAAAGTGGCAGGATCTATGGACTCAAGCATGACAACAATAGTGACGTTGGCCCAGGATCGGGCAGTGTTTCATTCTACTATGCATAAGGTCGCTATGGGTCAGTACCGACTCAATGGCACCTAACAACAACAACAACATGTGTCTTGACACCCATCTCTGCTTCCTTAATCTGCTCCTTTTAGATCTTGTTAGACATTAACACAGACTTTTCTTACACTTGTCCTGTCCCACTAGCCAACAGGATTTGAAGCACATCTTGGGGACCACACAATTCAGTTTGTAGCAACGAGTATGGAAAGATGGTGCAGGAATTGAAGTTTTGAAAACTTGCCATTTCCCGTGAAGTCCTGACTGTGAACCACAAGGTCTGAGGTTTGAGTCCACCAGCCGCTCAGTAAGAGAAAGATGAGGCCTTCTGCTCCCATGTAGATTTAAAGCCTCGGAAACCCTATTCAGGGTCTCTGTGAGTCAGAACCAACTCGATGACACTTAACAACAGCAACAACATGACCATTGACACAGGCAACAAAAGAGAGCCCATCTTCAAAGATTTAAATACTCTACAGCCTATTAAATACTGAACAATAGTGAATACAAGACACAGATAACATAGGTCACCAGGGTGACAGAAATCATAGACACCATGGTGAGTTTCCAGCATTCTGTCTCTACCTGGTGACCATTTACAAGGCACAGAAAACAAAGCAATCTCCTCCCACAGCCCTGACTGGTGGCAGCAGCCATGCGTCATATATGCATGCTGGCCTATAGAAAGCAGGGAGGGGCCTATTGTAGGTAGGAAAACTGACAGTCTCTGCTGCTGTCTATATATGACATCACAACCAGACACACATTAAGGGATGTGTCTAGGGATGTTACTATGAGAGCTGACTGGGGGAAGTGGTCCCAAGAGCTACTTTTAATTATATTGTTTCTAACTCTAGCAGTTCAACTATCAGAGAAGCATGAGACACTCCAGGAAAATTGCCATCTGAACACTAGACTACAAACCACAAGGTCAGCAGTTCAAGCCCACCAACTGCTCCTCAGGAGAAAGATGAGGCTTTCTGCTACCATAAGGATTTAAAGCCTTGGAAACCCTACATAGGATCTCTATGAGTGGAAACTGACTCGGTGGCGCTTCACAACAGGCTGGAGCTGTTCATAGGCAAAAAGCCTTCAGTTGCATGATTTGAAACACCACTATGATATACTGGGATTTAAGAGTTGTGAGCTTTGGTCCAGTGGCATCACCAATAGGGGTACTGACCACACTAGGAGACACAGGCAGAGAGACCAACACCAAAATGACTGTCTGTAAAAATATGTGTGCAGTGTTTCAGCAGAAATGTATTCTTTTTAATAAAAATATCCCTTTAGTCAATTGTAACCCAGACATTTTTCATAAGTGCAGCTTGTTGTCGTTGAGCGCCATCATGTTGGTTCCGACTCACAGCAACCCTGTATACGATTTCCAAGGAGAGGCTGATGGGCTTGAACCGCTGACTTTGTCGTTAGCAGTCCAGTGCTTATCCTATGACACCACACCAGGACTCCTATCAGTGTCAAAATCCTGGAATCCATGATCTTTTATTTCAGAAATTGTTGTTTTTAAGATATCATGCTTATTTTTCAGTTCTATTCCATTGAACTCATCATATTGTCTGCTACTAGGATGTGAGTAAAAACTTATGCTATACAATGACCAACATATAAGAAACATTTTTTAATAGAAATATGGATACACATTTTGATCTCGTGGCATTTCAGATCTCTTACATGTTTTGGATGCTTTTGTGGATAAATGATAATGGATTAGGAATAGACTAGAGCCCATTATAAAAACATGTAGCATTAATGTCAAGTACAGAAAGTGTGCCGTCAGCATCCAGGAGATAGTGCCAAGCAATTTATAATGATGATTTCTCAGTGATCTCTAAACAAGCTGCTATAGAACCTTTGATAGAAAGATAATAATAGCTCCTCTTTACTGCACACCTGCTATGTGTCAGCTCTATTGTGTGTTTCCCATAACACTCTATTGTAATATAATACCATTGTAGTGTTATAGATGGTGAGTACAAGGTAAAATATATGTATGAGGCCATGAAAAGGACATTAGGGCTCCATTACCAGATCTGTGAATTTACTGAGTTCACAGATCAAGTCATCAGCAGAGGTGGATGTTTTTTCCTGTCTTAGACCCTCTGAACTCATTGTCCTTCCGGCTTTGAGACCATATCATGTTACGATCTTCAGAGATGAAAGGACCTGCATTTTCTCCTCATATCTGGAGACCATCTCTTTCATATTTGAGTCTCATGCAAATATATACCAAATGAGGGAGAGTGTCTATAATAATGCAAAAATAATATTAATAAGTTTTGTCTTATTTTAAATTGCTGAATATTCCTAATGGGGAATATAACATGTTGACATAGAAAAAAAAGAAAGAAAGAAAAACAAAAACACAAGAAAAAAACAGCTTTGACTTTTCTTTCTAAAACCATTAATGCAATTGGTAATGATCTTGCAGGAACGGACTTACTAGAATGTCTCACAAGAACGTGATATGTGGTTAATAAGTTAGAATCAATTGAAAAATAGCAGTATTCATTTCTCTTTGTTTTTCATCCAGAGTAACTGTCTTGTTTGGAGGAAGATACCTCTGAAGTCAGAAGCAAAACTAACTTAGCATTGGAAAGTTTCCTATTCTTAAGAATGGTGATTGTTCCTTTATTAAATCAGTGGACATAGCTCAGCAGAGCTGCTTCCAAAGGTAATTTCAGTGGAATCAAGCCCTGTGGGAATCAACACATAGGTTTCCTATGTGCATGTTAATTTGAGTAACAGCAGTAAAGGCAGTAATGGGACCTACAGCAATGAACATGCTAATAAAGTTGCTGGATGCAGGTACCAGGAAAGAAAGGCCAATAGGTCACCAGTCAGAGTTCAGTTACTAGACTTCTTTCTATTTTAAATTTCCATAGCAAAGTGATTAAACAAGTTTAGGTAAATCTCAAGAGGTTGAATAATGTTTCACAGGCCAATTGGAAGGCTTCCATTTCAGACATAGTAGTCATTATTTTGGTAATGCCATTGATTGCTTAATCCTGCTAGTTTCTTTAACAGTGAAGGGAAATGGAAACCATTTCTGTAATTGTCAATACACAGCTTTGCACAGAAACCAGTTGAACTGGAATGAAAGCTGTGCCAGGGTTTCAGTTAATGAGATTTCCCAATCAATCAGCAGTAGTTGCTGAAAGAGTTCTCCAGGGATGCACTTCTCCAGGTCAACCCTGTGTTAGAAGCTTCTATAGAGCCACAATGAGTGCCTCCCAAGAATTCAGAAGTAGGAGAAATGAGTTTGCCTTAAGAGACAAACTTTGAAATCAATGCATAAAGTAGCAGTAAGGAAATTGGCCTCAAAGAAATTGAATGGCTCCTCTGGCTAATTGTAACCTGATTGAATGAAATAGCCACATATTTAAAGAGAGCCGGTGTTAATGAAGGGAAAATGAGTTTGAGAAAAGGAGAGATTGAGGCTGTAAAGCAAAGGTTTTTTGCTTGTTGTTGTTGTCTTTGTTGTTTTATTTAACCAGTTGCCACCCATATCTGTCACAGTAAAACTGTTCCCAGTGGCTGACACTTCAGAAATAGATTGCTACCACGCAGGGTCTCAAAAATACAAAGGCAGGAAGCATCAGTGTAACCACCCGAAGAAAGAATCCTGCCAACAGGAATCTTCTTGACCATTCTAACTGCTTTGGAGACGACTGAGCCCAGTGTGGCACTGCAGGATAATGTGCTGGTCTGCAAAGTCTGCTGGAATCGCAAGGTCAGGCGTTCAAGCTCACCAGTCACTCCTTGGAAACCCTGTATAGGGTTGCTGTGAGTCAGAATCGGCTCAATGATACTTAACAACCACAACAACATTATTACTTGACGCAAGTTAAATACTGGAATATTGCGACTTCCGTTGCTGGAATCCATGCTAGTTCAAAACTCCAGATTACAATAATAAGGTTATCCCTAAAAAGATAGTGTTTAGGATTTCTTCCTTCTTTACTGAATTCCTCATAATAGTGTGTGCTTCTATAATGATTGTGATACATATTTGAAATTGTCTTCCTATTGTTGTTGTTGTTAAGGGCCGTCGAGTCAATTCCGACCCATAGCGACCCTGTACAGGGTTTCCTTGGAACCGCTGGTAAGCTTGAACCGCTGACCTTGCAGTTCAAATGGCTTTGCAGTCAGGTGCATTAACCCACAGTGCCACACCACATCTTCCTATAGGTATTTCTAAATTCTTACTAATCTCTTTTTTTTTTGAAAGTTGCTAAAAAAAAAACCCCACAAATGCACTATTTCATCCTATCTTGTTGCTTAGTGCCAGCGAGTGGGTTCCGACTCATAGAGACACTGACTAGGGTATCCAAGAAGTGGCTGGTGAGTTTGAACTGCTGACCTTGAGGTTCAAACTGGCCTTGAGATCAAGTGCTTATCCTACAGTGCCACACCAGGACTCTACTAAGGTTGCTTTGAGCTCTTAATTATATATGGTTATCAAAGCATTGTTGTTGTTGTTGTTGTTAAGTGCAGTCAAGTCACTTATGACTCGTAGCCACCCTTTATAGTGTTTCTGAGGAGCGGCTGTTGAGTTTCAAACCTACCTTGAGATCGAGTGCTTATCCTATGGCGTCACACCAGGACTCCTATCAAAGCATAGAAGTAATATTCCGAGCTTCACTTCCAAACAAGCCCATCAGATTTTCAATCAATCTTCAACTCTAAAGCTTTTTGTAATAGCCTTAATTATGCATTTTGTATTCTCCTCTTCAATACTAAGCAACCAAATTATACATAAAGAACATGTTTTTGTTGTTGTTGTTGTTAAGAGTCAGTTCTGGCTCCAAGGAGCAGGTGATGGATTTGAACTGCTGACCTTGTGGTTATCAGTTCAGGCTTATGCTACAGCACCACACCAGGACCTATAGAGAGAATAACTCTCTTAATTAAAACATGGTCTTTACATTATTATCACATAAGGAATCCAGTTTTTTGCAAAAAATAAAAGTAGGCAATTTTGATTGAAATAATGAAATTGTATTATAGTAGTTAAAATGTCATTTAATCTCACATTGTTCTAGAGAATGTTGAAATAATACACTCAGTCATCAAGACAGGAGGTGAAATTTGGAATTAAATTGAACTCTGATAAATAGGAACATTCGTTGGCATTCAGTAATACCCGAGGTGCCATGAAAACCAGAAGATCAAATTATTTTCTTATTTTGTCTTAGTATACCTGGGGCTTAGCTACAAAAGATTCAAATAATCATGTCTGATTACTTCAGTTCATTCTATGGTAGAGCATAAAATCGGAAGGCTTTTTGCTTGTAAACAACTCCAGCCAGGCAGAGCTTAATGCCATCTTTTGCCTACATTTAAGTATTTGGATACCAACTTTTCTTGAATCCCTCATGCACCTGTGACAGCCAAGTTGCTAGAGTTAGAAGAAGAGATATTTAAAAGTGGGTCTAGGGCCACTTCCCCTAACCAGTCCTAGTAAGAACATTCCTGGATACATCCTTCAATGGTCTCCTGTTTGTGATGTTATACCCCACCCCGAGAGCCTATAAAACAGTCTGTAAGCTCTCCTGTCTGCAATAGTCCACCCCCTGCTATCCCAAGGTAAGGCATGTGTATGTGACACTTTGTTCCCATCAGTCATGGTTGTGGGAGGAGATTCCTTTGTTCCTTGTGCACAATAAAAGGTCACCACTGGAGACAGAACTTTAGGAATTCATTATAGTGCCTGTCATTTTCCTCACCCAAGTGATCAATGTTTATCTTTGTCTTGTTTGTGCTTGTTTTTAGTTCATTTTCTAGTGGAGTCCTGGTGTAACTTTGTGGACTAATGCACTGGATTGCGAAGTCCGTATGAACTGCAAGGTTGGCGATTCAAGTTCACCAGCAGCTCCTCAGTTGCTATGGGTCAGAACCAACTCAACAGCACTTAACAACAACAAGGCTTTATAAAGAATCTCTATAATATTTATGTATTTGAAGATGGGGGTCTCTTTTTTTCCCCTACAATTCTCATACTGACTGAATAAACTCAGAAAAAATTACAGAAATAAATTGTACCCTTGGGATGATTTTTTCTCAAGGCCAAAGCATTAAGTTGTGTATGCACAGCTCTGTTGTGAGATGTCCTGAGTCAATTCCAACTCATGCTGAACTCATGTGTGCAGAGTCGAATTGCAGAGCACCAGACCTGTCATATGAGGCATCTGTGTGTGAGTTCAAACTGCCAACTTCTTGGTTAAAGTCAAGTGCTTCATTGTACCACCTGGGGATTTTATGCAGAGCTCTGGGGGATGGTCATTCATAGTCATGATCCCACTAGACTTGTGTTCTATATATTAACACAATTTTCCTCAGTAGACTGTATAGGTCTTGAGAATGAAGAGGTTTTCTCATACACTGCATAAAAGTGCCATTCCAGCTACACTAGGTCTAGATTTTTCTTCTAGATACATACAGTTAGCCAAAATCTCTACCTGATCAAATGATATTTTTTCATAAACCTGCATCTTTGTGGAAATTTAAATATATCTCTTCCTTAATAAAATTGATTACTGTTAATGAGGATACCATATTCTGAACTAAAATAGTAAAAATAATGGTTAGTTTTTACAGTATAAAATATTTACAGAACACTTAATGAGTCTTCCCTATTGCAGTCAGGCGTAGCTGATTTCAGTCAAAATTTGGCTAAGGATTTTGAACATATTAAATGGGATACAATTAAACAAAATACTAGAAAATTAAAAATGAGTCATGTACAAGGTTGAGTCCCAAAGTATTACTATTAAGGTTGCAGTTCATATATGTACAATTTTATTCCAAACAAAACATGTCTAAACATGTTTCTGTGATCTATGGATGACTGCAGACAAGTTCTCTTAGTAATTCATTTGTATCAGGCACACAGGGTGCCTTCAAAAAATAAAAGCTCCTATCAAAACGGTGGATTTGGAGGAGATCTGCTTGGCCAGTTAAATTCAAGGCGAAGAGGTCAACTCAGAAGGTTAGAATGATGGTTTGCTGGAACTCCAAAGGGGCATTATTGATAGATTTTTTTTTTTTTTGAAAGACACAGGATAATTAAGGGGCCTATTAAGAAATTTTTTTAAATTGGAAACTGCATTGGTGTGAAAAACGCTGTTTTGAGGATCTTCATCACGACAATGCATCTGCTAAAATTATAGCAAGGACTGTCCTACGAGAATTCAATTGGGAAACTTTATCCCATCCACCCTACATCTCTGATCTTGCCCCTTCCAATTTATTTTTGTTCCCCAAACTCAAATAACACTTACAAGGAACATAATTTCAATCTCTCAAGGAAACTGCCGTTTTGACGTGGTATCATTAGAAGAGCACAGAATATTTAAAGAGGTGGAAACATCACCTTCAGAAATGTACAAGCTTTGTTTGAGGATATGTTGAAAAATTATAGCTTCACATTTTGATATTTTTGTTTAAGAAAGAGTTCTTTGATTTTGTAGCAATACTTTTTGACTTACCTTTGCATATTAAAAAAATATATAACAAATAAAGTGAAAATACAAGTTCAGCCAGAAAAGAAATGTTACCTTAAAATTCTTAGGACTATTTATTACAAAGAAGAATAGGTGATTGTTGTTAAGTTCCATTAAGTCAGTTCTGAAACACAGCGACCCTCTATAGGATTGCTGAGGATATAAATTTTGGCAGAGGCAGAAAGCCTCATCTTTCTCCCATGGAGGGCTGGTGGGCTAAAACCACCAGTATTGTGGTTGCAGTCCAGTAGGTGGTCCCCTATTAAATGTTGAAAACGACTACAGAACAAATGGCAGTGAACTAAAAAACTGTTAATATAAAGATGAGGTAAAATATGCACATGCATTAACATGGCTTCAGGATTGGAAGGAGACTCATTAACAACCTGTGATATGCAGATGACATTAGCTTGCTTGCTGAAAGCAAGAAAAAAGGACTGAAAATACTTACTGATGAATAGCAAAGATCACAGCCTTCAGTATGGGTTGCTTCTCAATGTAAAGAAAATGAAAATCTTCATCACTGGATCAATAAATAACATCATGATAATAGAAAAAAGATTGAAGTTTTCAAAGACTTTATTTTGCTTGGATCTGCAATCAACACTCATGGAAGCAGCAGTCAAGACATCAAACTGAACAGGAAAAGGTAAAAATAATTAATTGCCTCTCCCTCTCAGAAGGCAAGCAAAAATGCTAATCAGGTCACCATATGAGACCAATCCCCCTGGTCCACCACCACCCCCCCATGCCCCTCCAGCCCTCAAACAGGTATGCAGCTTGGCCACTCCCCAGACTCTGACCCCATATAGGCCCATGTTGCCCTCCATTTAGGGCTCAAAATCTGGAGAAATAGCTCCTCTGAGTCAGCCAGCTTAATAAAATCTAACTCTGCTTCACCTCTCCAAGTGGCCTCGGTTTCTTCGACCATGAATCTAAAACGGCTGTAACAAAATGACACATTGCATTAGGAAAACCTGCTGTACAAGACCTCTTTAAAGTGTTCAAGAGCAATGATGTCAGTTTGAGGACTGAGGTACGCCTGACCTAAGCCAGTAGCTTCACATGTATATAAAAGTTGGACAGTGAATTAGAAATACCATAGAAAATTTGATGCATTTGCCTTAGGATGCATAACCCTGATGTATAACCTTACCATTATTAAATCATTTTTTCCAAGAACTGACTCTTGTTCTATGAACAAGTTCTGCATTAGCACAATTAAGTGTTCTAGAATTCCCATTCTTCACAATATTATCCAGACTTTATTGTGATCCACACATTCAAATGCCTTTGTGTAATCAATAAAACACGGAGAATTATATTTCTGTTATTCTCTGTTCAAGCCAAGATCCATCAGACATCAGAAATAATGCCCTCTTCGGAATCTGGCTTGAATTTATGTTGAAGTTCTGCTGTAACTTTAAAATTTTTTTCTTCAACAAAATTTTGCTGATGTGGGATATTCATGATGTTGTTTGATAATTTCTGCATTCTATTGAATCATCTTTATTTGGAATGAGCACAACTTTTCCAGTCAGTTGATCAGGTAACTGTCTTCCAGATTTCTTGCAACAAACGAATGAGTGCTTTCAGCATTGCATCCATTTGTGGAAGCATCTCAGTTGGGATTCTGTCAATTCCTGAAGTCTTGCTTTTCCCCATGCCTTTAGTCAGTTTGAACTTCCATCCGTACTATCAGCTCCTGGAAATGTTGTTGTTGTTAGGTGCCATCGAGTCGGTACCAACTCATAGCGACCTTATGCGCAGCAGAACAAAACACTGCCCCATCCTGGGCCTAACTCACTATTGTTACCATACTTGAGCCCATTGATGCTGCTACTTGGCCAATCCATCTCATTGGGGGTCTTCCTCTTTTTCTCTGACCCTCCATCTTACCAAACATGATATCCTTCTCCAGCGATTGGTACCTCCTGACAATATGTCTGAAGTATGAGAGACGAAGTTTGGCCATCCTGGCCTCCAAGGAGCGCTCTGGCTGCACTTCTTCCAAAACAGATCTGTTGGTTCTTTTGACAGCCCATGGCACTTTCAATATTCTCCTCCAACACCATAACTCAAATGCATCAATTCTTCTATGGTCTTCTTTATTTACTGTCCAGCTTTCACATGCATATGAGGTTATTGAAAATACCATGGCTTGGGGCAGGCACGCACACCTTAGTCTTCAAGCTGACATCTTTGCTCTTCAGTACTTTAAAAAGGTCTTGTGCAGCACATTTGCCTAATGCAATACATCATTTGATTTCTTGACTGCTGCTTCCGTGAGTGTTGATAGTTGATCCAAGAAGAATGAAGTCCTTGACAACTTCAATCTTTTCTCCATTGATAAGAATGTTGTTTATTGGTCCAGTGGTGAGGATTTTTGTTTTCTTTACATTGAGATGTAATGCATACCCAAAGGTCTTCGATCTTCATCAGTATATGTTTTAAATCCTCTTCACTTTCAGCAAGCAAGGTTGTATCATCTGCATATCGCAGGTTGTTAATGAGTCTTCCTCCAATCCTGATGCCAAGTTTTTCTTCATATCACCCAGCTTCTCAGATTATTTGCTCAGCATACAGGTTGAAAAAGTATGGTGAAAGAATACAACCCTGTTGCATACCTTTCTTAATTTTAAGCCATTCAGTGTTCCCATGTTCTGTTGGAACAACTGCCTCTTGGTCCAGGTATAGATTGCTCATGAGCACAATTAAGTGTTCCAGAACACTCATACTTCACAATGTTGTCCATAGCGTGTCGTGATCCACACAATTGAAAGCCTTTACGTAGTCAATAAAGCACAGGTAAACATCTTTCTGATATATTCTCTGCTTTCAGCCAAGATCCATCAGACATTAGCAATGATATCCCTCATTCCACGGCCAGCCTCTTCTGAATCTGGCTTGAACCTCTGGAAGTTCTCTTACCTCCTAAAATGCATGACTATCAACCAGCTCATTTTGTTTCAGTGACTGTGTACATTACTTTCGTATTCTTTTGAGGCTTCCTGTGTTGTTTAATTTTTGTCTATATCATCTTTCAATATTGCAACTTGATATTTGAAAATGTATTCCGTTCTTTCAGCTTGAGAAATGCCCAGCATGCTCTTTTCTTTTGCTTTCCTAATTCCAGGTCTTTTCACATTTCATTATAGTTCTCTGTTTTGTCTTCAGGGGCCACATTTTGAAATCTCTCTTCAGTTCTTCTTTTTCTTCATCATGTCTTCCATTGGTTGTAGCTATTCAACTTCCCAGAGCAAGTTTCAATGTTTTTTCTAGCATCCAGTTTGATCTTTTCTTTTGTTCCTGTCTTTTTAATGACATTGTTCATTCTTCATGTATGATGTCATTGATGCCATTCCACAATGTGCCTTGTCATCAATCTTTAGTATTCAATACCTTAAGTTGATTCTTAAGACAGTCTCTAAATTCAGGTGGGATATATACCCCAGTCTTTGGCTTTCATTGACTTATTTTAAATTTCTTCTGCTTCAACTTGAACTTATATACAGCAATTGATGGTTTGTTCTGCACTTGACGCCAGTCTTACTGAGATTATATTAATTTTATGATTATATTAATATAATGAGATTATATTATGTTTTTGCTGTTAAGTGCCATCGAGTTGGGATCTGACTCATAGCCACCCTGTACAGGGTTTCCAAGGAGCAACTGGTGAGTTAGAACTGCTGGCCTTAACGGCCCACACCGACATTGCAGTTTACCGCATTAACCAGCAACACCACACCAGAAGTCCAATGAGATTATATTAATCTTATAATATTATTATTAAATATATTAAACAAATATACTTATTAAATACATTAAATAAATCTATCTTACAATATTAATAAAAATATTGAAATATTAGCTGTTACTATTATTAATGATGTTGTCATTAAACTCACTGCCATGGAATTGATTCCAACTCATAGCAACCCTACCGGACACAGTAGACCAGCTCCCTAGGCTTGCTGAGACAGTCAAGCTTTGTAGGAGCATCATCTTTCTCCTCTAGCATGACTACTGGATCACCAGGACTAACTTTGTTGTTATTAGCTCCTGAAATTTTAAATTTTCAGTGTAGATATTTAGTTTCAAATAATAATGAAATATGTTTCAGAGAGTAAGACTGTGGAATTAGATATCTTTGGGAGGAAATGCAGGTAATTTTATATCTGAAAATTAACAGTATTAACAAGAAGCATTCATGAGCTTTTTGTTCAGAGGCCATCTTATTGCAGCGAAGCAAGAATGTATTTTTAGTCCATTTTTGACCCATCATTTAAATTCACTGAAGGTTATCTTCAGGCTATTAGCCTATGCTTATCTTACTGTACAATTCTAGAATTCAAATAAACTGTTGATAATGACGGAGGAGAATGTTTATAGTATTTTAGTCTTTATTTAAAATGCTGCATGCAAACGTTCCCAAATTTTCATGCATAAAATATCTTTGTGGATAGCATAGGATTTTGAAAGGTTTAGGTAAGAGACCACACACTAAAAATACTGATTATTTGCTATTGTAAATAGTATTGTCCCACAACTCTTGCCTTCAGCCATTATCTCCTGAATTCCAGCTCTTGAACGTTTGTGGGTGTGGGCACATGTGTAGGTATAATTGTGACAGAGGAAAATTTATTTATTTATGGCAATGCTTCTGGATGAAAAATCTCCAAATAAACAAATTCTATTAGTATTTGAAAGAATCTAATGTGACTGTGTTTATAGTTGGTTCTTTTAATATTAGTCATTTCAAATATTCAAGATGGATAAAACAGAGGAGCTGGAACTAATAGAGACTTACCTAACAGAAGCTCAATAACAACTTTTGGTTGAAATACCAAAAAATAGAGTTTATTTCAGAAACGGATCTTTAGCATCTACTCTGTTCTTTTTAAACTTCATATGTAGGAGAGGAAAGCAATGTCAAGTTGAAGATTCAAGTGTGCCAGTTATGAGAGGGAAATAACTAGAAACCTGCAACAATCTCCTCAGAGATGTGCTAAATGAGGTCTGAATTCCATGTGCTTTTGTAAGCACTTAAATGTTACTGTGTCTTTGGGAGTACTTTCTTTGAATTCTAGAGACTGTGTGTGAAATGTTTAATTCATTTTTTTGTCAGTTCATTCAACTGCTTTAATGGAAGGATATGTACTAGTATTTCTAATGTTTTCATTTTATATTTGAGAGTTTCCAAATTAAAAAAAGAAAATCCTTTTGTATAATCAGCAGTTTCTACAATGATAGACTTTTTCATTTAGCAGAGGTGAGGAGGGTAAGAACAGAGGAGAAAAGAAGAAGGGAAATTCAAGGTGGACTCAGAAGAGGACATGGAACTAGGGATATTATTGCTAACATCAGATGGATCTGGGCTGAAAGCAGAGAATACGAAAAAGATCATTTACTTTTAATTTATTGGCTATATAAAGGCTTTTGACTGTGTTGTTGTTATTAAGTGCCGTCGAGTTGCTTCCAACTCATAGCAAACCTGCATAAAATTGGTGTCCAAGGCACAGCTGGTGAGCTTGAACCACCTACTTTGTGGTTCAAATTGACTTTACAGTTTAGAGCATTAATCCACAGTGCCATACCAAGACTGTGTAGACCATAAAAAAAACTATGGATAACATTGCAAAGAATGGGTATTCCAGAATACTTAATTGTGTTCGTGAGGAACTTGTACATAGACCAAGAAGCTATTGTTAGAACAGAACAAGGGAATACTGAATGGTTTAAAATCAGGAAAGGTGTGTGCCGGGGTTGTATCCTTTCACCATACTTATTCAATCTGTATGATGAACAAATAATCCAAAAAGCTGGATTCTGTGATAAAGAATGTAACATCAGCATTAGAGGAAGGCTCATTAACTACCTATATTATGTAGATGATATAACCTGTTGAAAGGGGTGAGGACTTAAAATGCTTACTGATGAAGATCAAAGACTACAACCTTCAGTAATGATTGCACCTCAATATAAAGAAACAAAAATCCTCACAACTGGACCACTCAATAATATCATGATAAATGGAGAAAAGTTGGAAGTTGTTGAAGACTTTGTTTTGCTTGGATCCACAATCAATTTTCATGAAAGCAGCAGTCATGAAATCAAACAACATTAGGCATACCTGCTGCATAAGATCTCTTTAAAGTGTTAAGAGCAAAATGATCAGTTTGAAGACTAATGTGGACCTTACTCAAGTCTTGGAATTTTCAATCCCCTCATATGCATGCAAAAGTTGGACAATGAGTAAAGAAGACTGGACAAGAATCGATGCATTTGAATTATGGTGATGAAGAAGACTATTAAAAGCACCTTGGACCGCCAGAAGAACAAACAAATGTCTTGAAAGACGTACAATCAAAATGCTTCTTAGAAGCCTGGATGGCGAGTTCTTGCCTCTCAACAAATATTTTGATACAGACTGATTTATAAGTTTTGTTCTTTTATGGCTAATCCTTTTGACATCCTATCTAAGAAATAATTGCACAGCAAAAGTTAGAAAGATTATTTCCTATATTTTCTTACACAATTTTTTTAATTTTAGCTTTTGATCTAATCACTATCTGTTTCATGTTAATTTCTCATGTGTGGTGTGAGCCCGTGGCCATTGTTCATTATCATCATCATCATGAAAATTGCACATATATTCAGTTGTTCCAACAACATTTGTTAAAATTATCTTTTTAGAATAGTCTTGAGATTCTCTACTAATCACAATTAATTTTTAAGGTTCAGCAATATTATATCCATTTGCAATGAATGTCATTTTCCCCAGTAACTATGTAATACCACAGAGGGGGTTCCGTACCTTATCTAAAATTTTTTAATGAAGCTTTTAGAAGTAGGAGAAAAATGTAGTGTGATGACCTTTTGCAAGCTTCCATTTTTTACTATCTCTAATTTTATCCAATGAATACTGTTGACCACCTTTCTTGTGCTATGTATTGTGTTAGGAAGAGACCAATAAAAAGCATTTCTTATTCTCAGAAATTTTCACTCTATGACACAGGCATATAAACCTGCTACATACAATTCTGCCACTGCTATAATGTGCTGTGTTTGGTACCATTAAGTCATAGTGTCCCGCCGCACAGCAGAATAAAACACTACTCAGTCCTGCTCCACCCTCACAATTGTTGTTAAGTTTGAGCCCATTGCTGCTGCTACTATATCCGTCCATCTTGTTGGTGGGGGGTCTTCCTCTTTTTTTCACTGACCCTCCATTTTACCAAGAGTGACATGCTTCTCCAGGGACTGGTTCCTCCTGATAACATGAGAGACAAAGTCTTGCCATCCTGGCTTCTTCGAAGCATTCTGGCTACACTTCTCCCAACAGTGATATGTTTGTTCTTCTGGCAGTGCATGGTGCTTTGAATATCTTTTCTGACATTATCATTTAAATGCATCAAATCTTCTCTGGTCTTCCTTATTTATTATCCAATTTTCATGTGCACATGATGTGATTGAAAAAACCTTGGTTTGAGTCAGGCACACCTTAGTCCTCAAACTGGCATCTTTGCTCTTAAACATTTTACAGAAGTCTTGTGCAGCAAATTTGCCTAATGCAAGACGTCATTTGGTAACTGCTGCTTCCATGAGTGTTAACTGTGGATCTAAGAAAAATGAAGTCTTTGACAACATCATATTATAATATAGATTTCAAAAAAGAATATTAACAATTACAGAGAAGAGACTAATTTCGTAGAGAAGTTGGAGAAAACTTCCTGGAGGTTGTATCACTTGAATTGTTGTTGTTGTTAAGTGCCATTGAGTTGGTTCTGACCCATAGCAACCCTGTAAAGGGCTTCCAAGGAGTAACTGGTGAGCTTGAACCACCAACCCTGCAGTTCAAATGGCTTTGCAATCTGGCGCATTAACCCACAGCGCCACACCAGGACTCATCACTTGAATTAGGTTATCCTTTTTATAATTCCTTTTGTGTTATCTCAGAAAGGAAACATAACCTCTATAAAAATCTAGGAAGTATGAATAAGGAGATACTTACTTCCTGTGTGGCACTGTAGGATCAGCACTAGACTGCAAACCACAAGGTCAGCAGTTCTAACCCACCAGCGGTTCCGTGGAAATCCTAAACAGAGTCACTATGAGTTGGAACTGACTTGATGGCAGTTAACAATGGCTTACTTTATCAAGCTGGCCCTTTTGGTTCTTGCAGTTTTATCTGGACAAGAAAGAACAATGACGAGGCGTGCCATTGTTCTTGTTCAAAAGTACTGTGGAGTCAATTCCGACTCATAGAGACTCAGTATAGGGTTTCCAAGGATCAGTTGGTGGATTTGAATTGCCAACCTTTTGGTTCAAATAGACATTGCAGTTGAGTGCTTAGCCTATGGTGCCACACCAGAACTCCAAATTTATTGCTATTAAGTCAATTCAGACTTGGTGGTGATAGTTGTGGTGGACCATTGAATCAGATTCTAATCTCAGTGACCCTGTATAGGGTTTCCAATGTTGTAAATCTTTAAGGGAGCAGAAAGCCTCATCTTACGCCTGCAGAGCGACTGGTAGATTCTAACTGTTGACCTTGCAGTTATCAGCCCAGCATATAACCACTACAATACGACGACTCCTAAAAGTGCCAGAAGTCAATAATAGTAATGACAAACACCTGCCTGACTGCCTGACTGTCTCACCCATAGCTGAGTCATTTACTGATATAGTCCCAAGATCAAGCCTCACCTAAATGTAAACTCTAGTCTTCTTTTCAGAGAGAACAATTTATTGCTACCTTAACTCCCCACTGATATTTGGGGTGGCGGTGGTGGTGGTGGTTTGTTTTTATGCTTCTTAATTAAGTGGTAGAAGGGCTCTGAGCCCTGGTTACAGAGATTGGACTGGACTATGATCCCCAAGGGTCCATAGTTCAAGCCTATCAGCCGCTCCACAGGAGAAAGATGAGGCTTTCTGCTCCTGTAAAGATTTAAAAGCCTCGGAAACCCTATGCAGAGTTGCTATGAATTTGAATCAACTCCACTGCACTTAACAACAACAACAAACCATGCCTCTACTCATATAGTAAACAAGTTTTTTCAGACATCAGAAATAATCAATCTGCCAGTGAAACAACTTTTATAACTCAAGAGAAAATGTAGGTTTGGAATTAAGAGTTTATATTATTAGCTAATGTCCTGAGCTAGACCAAATCTTTTAATCACCTCTGTGCTTCCCTTATAAGACTACTGTACAGTAAATAGTCTATTACTTCCTAATAAGGTCTTGAAAGACGTACAGTCAAAATGCTCCTTAGAAGCCAGGATGGCGAGACCTTGCCTCTCAACAAATATTCTGATAAAGACCTATTTATAAATTTTGTCCCTTTATGGCTCATCCTTTTGACAGCCTATCTAAGAAATCTTTCTCCTATGAGCGGCTGATGGGATCGAACTGTGGACCTGGTGGCTCATAGTCCAATCTAATCTCTGCAACCAGGGCTCAGAACCTTTCTACCACTTAGTTAAGAGGCATAAAAACAAACTACCACCCCAAGTATCAGTGGGCAGTTAAAGCAGCAATAAATTATTCTCTCTGAAAAGAAGACTAGAGTTTAAATTAGGTGAGGCTTGATTTTGGGACTATTATCTGTATATTACTAATAAAGTAATAGCTGGTAAGTCCTTTGAAATGTTAAAGTTGGTATGGAAATGCAAACTATGAACTTTAAAAAAACTTTTTATTGTGAATTGAGTACAGATTTACAGAGAAGATCATCAGTTTTACATTCAACAAATCATACACTTTACATCATCTCAATGATGGTAATCCCCTCCATGGAACAACAGTTAGCCCACTTCCTCCCTATAGCTCCTATGTCCATTCTACACTCCTTCCTATCCTTTCCCAACTTTGTCCTTAGATAAATGTTCACTTTTGATCTTGAATGATTGACCACTCCATGGTAAACATAACTTGCTAGTGTTAATGTACCCCTATACCTATCTGGGGAGTCCTGGTGTGGCACTGTGGGTTAATACTCTGAACTGCAAAGTAGGTTTGAAGCACAAGGTCAGCAGTTCAAGCTCACCAGTCCCTCCTCGGAAACCCTATACAGGTTCGCTATGGGTTGGAACTGACTCACTGGCATTTAACAACAACAACAATACCTATCTGGAAGTCTTGGTGTGGTGCTGTGGGTTAATGCCTTAGACTACAAAGTTGGTTTGAAACACAAGATCAGTGTGGTTCAAGCTCACCAGCCACCCATGGAAACCCCAGACAGGGTCGATATCAGTCAGAACTGACTCTACGGCACTTAACAACAACAACAGTGTATACCTATCTAGGACTCCTGATGTGGCTCTGTAGGATCAACAATGAACTGAGAACCACAAGGTCAGCAGTTCAAACCCACCTGCTACTCCTCAGAAAAATCCTATACAGGATCGCTATGAGTTGGAACCAACACTACAACACTAACAACAATATATACCTATTTATGCTTAGCTAAAAATTGACACATGAGAGTGAGTAATGTTCCAGACCCGAAGGGTGGATGACAGCCATAATCTCAGTTTCCTCCAGTTTCTTTCTGACCAGTAATCCCAGTTAAGTTTTGCACTTTTAAAAAGTCTGTTTTTGTCTCCTGCGGCATTCTTAATGCCTAACATAGTGCCTGAAGTCCTGGTGACCTAAGACATGTGCTATCAAGACAGTTGTTGTTAAGTGCCATCGAGTCAATTCTGACCCATAGCAACCCTGTATAGGGTTTCCAAGGAGCAGCTGGTGAGCTTGAACCACCGAACTTGCAATCAAACAACTTTGCAGTCTGACGCATTAGCCCACAGCACCACACCAGGATTCTGCCAAGAGAGTGGGGTTCTATATACACAAAATCACAAAGATGAGCTTTCTAAGTTGATTCTCAAGTCTGACTGGTTTTAAAGGCACTGATATAGGTGGAGACATGTCTGACCTCCATTTCACAGGACTTGGCCTTTGGCTGATTTTGAGATTGGTCCTCTTTCCTTCTTGTGGAATCAGAGGAAGTCAGGCAGGGTCCCCATTTGGTTTAAGCAGTTGGTGCTCTGAGCAGGATTCATTGCAATGTCTCCAGGCCTATGAAATTATGAGGTTTTGTAAGAGAAAGAACGAAGAGGCATGGGATAAAATATGTCAGTGGAAAGAAGAGCTGCAGATTCTGGAGTTGTCTGGAGCCAATGACACCCTGTTTAAAAAGGGTGGCTGATACAGGGCCTAGGCCTACATACAGGAGTCCAGAGGCCCAAGGCCATGTGCATATGAAAGGGGTTCATTCAAGGGAAAAGAATGAACTTGAGTGTTTTTTTAAACATTTATGTGTTTTACTGCCTTGCAGATATTGGTTTCTCCTGCATATTATTGAAAACAGACATACATGTGTTATAGGAATATTGAGAATTATGATTACAGAAGAATTTGTAAGCCTGCTTTCAGCCTATACGTGATTGGATTTGCTAAAAAGGAAGTTAGAATTAACCCAGAGAAAATAGGCTTATAAAACTTTGTGGAGAATGGTATTTTAGGTAGACTCTTGAGCCCCACCCAGAACCTTCAGAGGTGGGACATTTGCGTTTGAAAAGAGATGCAGACCAACCCAGAACTTCTAGGAGAACAGGAGATTCAAGCAGAAAAAGAGGACTACTTGGTGTTTTGAGTATCAGAGGCATCAAAGCAAGGCAAATCAACCCATCAGAGAAAACTCTTCTAGGACTAAAAGTTAAAGGAAGCCGGTGAGCCATATGCTTGCTGGTGACCATCTGCATGTGTGTGAGTGGAGTTGGGGGAAATGCAGCAATGAAAACTCCAGCTGAGTTTGGACAAATTCTTTTGGCACCTGTTGACCTTGAGATAATAGGAGCAGAAAGGCTGGCTGGTTTGAAGTTTAGGGAGTTGTGTGAATTCCTGAGCCCATGGGCACTGACCTAGCCCATGGCGGTAAATGGTGGGGGAGTAGGACTGAGAGTGAAGGGCAGCTGGTTTGAAGTGCAGGGAGGTGTGTGTGTGTGTGTGAACTCCCAAACTTGCAGCCGGTACCCATTTGACCTAGCTTGCTTGGGTGACTATGGTTGAGCTGACCAGAACCTACCCAGATGTAGATAAAGATCTTTGATACTCTATGCAAGTGTCAGATTTGCTACATTTTGATGAACTGACTTTTGCTTAAGGATACGGTTGCTCAAAATTCCAATCAGAATGGAAGATTCTTCAGATCAAGGAACAAGCTTGTCTCCTCTGTGTACTGGGTTGATTTTTGTTATTGTTAAGTGCCGTTGAATTGGTTCCCACTCATAGCCACCCTGTATAGGGTTTTTGAGGAGTGGCTGGTGAGCTTGAACTGCTGACTCTGTTGTTCAAACCAACTTCACAGTCCAGCACATTAACCCACAGCGCCACACCAGGACTGGGTTTATGGTGGTGGTATTGGTGTGCCATGGAGTCGTTTCCGACTCATAATGACCCTGCATAGGGTTACCGAGGCTGTGAATCTTTACAGGAGCAGAAAGCCTCATCTTTCTCCCATGGAACAGCTGGTAGTTTCAAACTGCTAACCTTGAGGTTAGCAGTCCGACTCATAACCACTACACTAACAGAACTCCTTTGGGTTTATAGGATGAGCGATTTAGATGTTAACTATCAGAAACAGGTGTCCTCGTGTGGTGCTGTGGGCTAATGCACTGGACTGCAAAGTCAGTTTGAACCACAAGGTCTGTGGTTCAAGCTCACTCGCTGCTATGAGCAGCCAATCAATTGAAGAAATGATCCCTTGGGGGTGTGGCCTGCTCCCAATATAATGAATGCTCCACAGGGACTCTCTCCTTTCTCTCTTCTGGTGGGGACCTGGGACAATTGCAATGTGATGAATAT
>NW_006408550.1:19977836-20002305 GCF_000296735.1 Chrysochloris asiatica | reverse complement strand
ATATATATATTCTGGTTTTGCTTCTCTAGAAAACCCTGCCTAAGACACCCTTTCAAAGGGCAAAAGTTAACAAATAAATCCTTTATGTTATGAGGAAGATATCAAGACTAAAATGGCATTTGAGAAATCTGATAAAAACAGAAAAAGGTTTTTTAATTAAAAAAGAACATTTATGAAGATTTCCAGCAAGATGACAGACTAAAAGCAGACATATTACACAAACCTAAGAACACACCAACGTATAATCATTGTTGTTGTTGTTAAGTACCGTGGAGTTGGTTCCAATTCATAGTGAACCTGAACAGGGTTTCTGAGGCTGTAAATCTTTATGGGAGCAGAAAGCCTCATCTTTCTCCCGTGGAACAGCTTGTAGTTTCAAACTGCTGACCTTGAGGTTCGCAGCCCGATTCATAACCACTACGCTACCAGAACTTAAATGCAAATAAAACAACACCACAGTGTCTCTGAGACAACAGACAATTTTAGTTAACAGGAAGAAACAAGACAGTGTGACTCAAACAAGTGACAACATTGCAAAGCCAGAAAACATTTCTGAGGGAAATATGGTACTGTAACTCAATGACAGAGAATTAAAAGAATCCTATTTAGGGACCTCAGTGGCTTGAGAAGGAGCCCTGTTGGCCCTGTAGGATAAGCACTGACAGACTTTAAGAATCACAAGTTTGTCTCAGAGACATTGTGGAGTTGTTTTATTTGCATTCAAGTGATGATTGTATATTGATGTGTTTGTAGGCACTTACCACCTTCCATTCTCTATGGGATAGAGAATGGTGTGCTCAGTTCTCCCTTTACTGTTTCTATCTCAGTTCAGGACAGGTCTGGCTAGTTTGGGCTGCTGTCAATCATTGATCAATGATACAAGAGCTGTTAATGGCTCTTAACCCAGTGGGTGGGACTGAAGGAGGGAGATACAGTTGTAGTTGTGCTGTATGTGCATTTCTTGTTGCCAGCTACTAGTGTGCATTTGTGTTCTTAGGCCACTGTCTGGAATGAACACTGCTTGCAGATTTTCAAGATAGCTCTGCCATATCAGGCCAGTCGACAGTTTACCCATCTCTCTCCTCTCTCGCCATTGTTGTTCAGCTTCTTCTCTTAGATGATGTTGAGTCCACTTCTCTATCCTTTATTCTGAAGCTCAGAGTGCCAGGGATCATCTTTATCTGTTTCATTTAGACTCTTGTATCTTTGTTGTAGAGGGTCTGTGTCTGCCTAGTCAGTATCTTGCTGGAAGTCTTCAGCACTGTTCTTTTTCATAAAAAACATTTTTTTTTTATCAGATTTCTTAAATTCAGAAATTTCCAGGTAAACAGAAATTAAAGGAATTTGTAAAAACTAGGCTAACCGTACAAGAAATACTAAAGGGAATTCTTTGAACAGAGAACCAACAACAACAACATTAGACAAAAACCTGAGATTAACATACATGACACCAGAATGCAGAAGTCAACCCAAATACAGAAGTATCCAAAGTAAACAAACTGCAAGTCAGGAAAGAGAAAAGCAGAGAGATCATAATGCATAAGAAAAGAGGATCCATAAGTATGTAAGAGACACACCTTACACATAAAGTGAAACTAGAATAGAAATCAAAAGATGGGAAAATGCTAATGACCATCAAAAAAGAGCAGGTGTGGCAATATTAATTTCTGATCAAAGACTTTAAGACAAAAACCAGCATAAGAGACAAAAAGGACATTATATAATGATTAAAGGGTCAATTGAAGAAGAGGATATAATAATAAAAAGTATCTATGCACACAATGAAATAACCTCACAATATATGTTGCTGTTGTTAAGTGTCGTCCAGTCAATTCTGACTCATAGCGACCCTGCATAGGGCTTCCAAGGAGCAGCTGGTGAGCTTAAACCACTGACATTGCAGTTCAAGTGAATTTGCAGTCTGACACATTAGCCCACAGTGCCAGCAGATAACTCTACAATAATACTTGTGGTGTTATTGTTGTTGTTGTTTTTAAGTGCTGTCGAGTCGATTCTGACCCATAGTGACGCTGTATAGGGTTTTCAAGGAGCAGCTGGTAAGCGTGAACCACCGACCTTGCAGTTCAAACACCTTTGCAGTCTGATGCATTAGCCCACAGTGCCATTCACTGGTTGTTGTTGTTAGGTGTTGTCAAATCAGTTCAGACTTACAGTGAACTTATACAGGATTTCCAAGGCTATACCCCTTTATATGAGCAGAAAGTACATCTTTCTCCTGCAGAGTAGCTGATAGGTTTGAGGTGTTGACCTTGTGATTATCAGTCCAATGCTTATCCTACAGAGCCACCAGCACTCCAATATTTGTTTAGTTAAAATAAAATGTAAGGCTCTAGTTTACTAGTACCTCAGTGTGTGTGTGTGTGTGTGTGTGTGTGTGTGTTATCATTATTTACTTTTGAAAATGAAACTCGATGGTATTGTAAGGGTATGTAAATTAATGCAAAAACATATTTTACCCTCAAATACCCAAGTTGTTGTTATTATGTGCCGTGGAGTCGGTTCTGACTCATAGCGACCCTGTACAGGGTTTCCGAGGCTGTAAATCTCTATGGGAGCAGAAAGCCTCATCTTTCTCCCGTGGAACAGCTGGTAGTTTCAAACTGCTGACCCTGAGGTTTGCAGCTCGATTCGACATGCAAATTAATACTAGATTGGTTTGAGCCACAAAGGCAGTGGTGGTTCAAATCCACCAGCCACTCCTTGGGGACCCTATACAGGGTCACTATGAGTTGGAACTGACTCAACGGTACTTAATAACAGCAACATATTATTTTATGGCCCCACTGTGAATCTCTATGTGTGCAGTAAGCAAGTTAATAATAATAGTAGATTTGCACACACCACTTTAGATGACGGGAGAAACAACTAGAAAGAAGCTCAAAAAGCCACAGAAGAGCAAAATCAAACAATAATCAATTTGATCTTATAGACAGCACACTGAACTCAACAAAAGCACACTATACATTCTTTTCCATTGCATGTGGAACCTTCTCCAGAATAAATCATATATTAGACCTTGAAGCAAGTCTCAATAAATTTTAAAACATCAGAATACTACAAAGCATCTTCGCAGATCAAAGCATCTTCTCAGATCACAACACAATAATACTAGAGGTCAACAATAGGAAGATCAAGGGAAAAAAATCAAATACATGGATATGGAATAACACTCTGCTTGAAAACTAGTGGGCAATAGAACAAATTTAAGAAATTTAAAAATTCCTTAAATAAAGTTGGAACAAAAACAAAACATACCAAAACTTTTGCTCAAAGAGCAATTTGTTGCAATAAATGCACACATTCAAAGAGAAGAAAGAACCAAAATAAAGACCTTAATGTCATGTCTCCAACAGTAAAGGAAACCTATCATAACCAGAAGAATAGAAATAACAGATTACAAAGTAAAAAGAAAACAATAGAAAGAATCAGTAAGGCATGAAGTTGGTTTTTTGAAAGGATTCATAAAACTGACAAACCACTGGCAATTCTCACAACGTAAAAGAAAAAGAAGATGCAAATTGACAAACCACTTTAACAGGAATGAGAAATAGAATGGGTGACATTGCAACGTAACCAATGGAAACAAAAAGGATAATAACAGAACAAATATGAAGAACTATACTCCAACACACTTGAAAATCTAAAATAAGTGGGCAAATTTGTAAAAAAAAAACCCACTCTCCCTAAACTAATACATACTGAAGTAGAAAACCTGAATGAACGCACCTATAACAAAAGATAAAGTTATCAGGCTATTAAAAAACTCCCAACAAAGTGTTCTGGGCCCAAATGGCTCTACCATTGAATTCAACCTAACATTCAGAGAAAAGTTGATACCGATTCTACTCAAACTATTCCAGAACATGAAAGAGAATGGAAAACTCTCTGATCCATTTTGTGAAGTTAGTATAACCCTGATACCCAAACCAGGGAAAGACATCACTAAAAAGGAAAATTATAGACCAACATGAACATTGTTGTTGTTAAGTGCCTTCGAGTTGGCCCTTGCTCATAGCAACCCTGTGTTGGGTTAACAAGGAGTGACTAGTATTAATTCAAATTGACCTTGAGGTCTAGTGTTTATCCTACAGCACCACACCAGAACGTAGAAGCCAAAGTTCTTAACAAGATCGTAGCTACTAGAATCCAACAACATATCAAATAAATAAATAACACATCATGAACAAGTGGGATTCATAAGCGGGAATGGTTCAACATTAGAAAAATAATCAATGTAATCCAAAAATAAATAGATACAAAGAAAGTACCACATGATCATATCAACTGACACAGAAAAGGCATTTGACAAAAATCCAATACACTTTCCTGATAAAAAAAACACTCAGCAAAATAAGAATGGAAGGAAAACTCCTCAACATAATTAAGGGCATACAGGTTCTCTATGAGTCGGAATTGACTCAACAGCACTTTACAACAGCATACATAGCCAATGGCCAACACTACTCTCAATGGAGTGAAACTGAAAGCATTCCCCTGTGCATGGAAACCAGACAAGGATGCCCTTTATCACCACTTCTATTCAATATTATACTAGAAATCTTAGCCAGAGATGTGAGACAAGAAAGGAATATTAAAGGAACCCAAATTAGCAAAGAAAAAGTAAAACTCTCTCTATATGCAGATGGTATGTGCCTATACATAGAAAATGCCAAACACTCAGCAAGAAAATTATTGGAGCTCATTAAAAGAATCAGTGAAGTGGTAGGCTATAAGATCAACACAAAAAATCAGCTGGGTCCCTTTCATTAACAAAGAGAACTCTGAAAAACCATTTAAAGATTAAATACTTAGGAATACATCTAACCAGAGATTTTTTTAAAAAGACCTACACAAAAACTTATGAAATACTGCAAGAAGCCAAAAGAGATTTATATAAATGGAAGAAAATGTCGTGCTCATGCATTCGAAGACAAGACATTGTGAAAATATCAGTACTACTACCCAAAGTGATCTGCAGATATAATGCAATCCCAATCCTGATTCCAACATCATTTTTGAAAGATATGGAAAAACTAATCCCCAATTTTATAAGCAAAGAGAACCCAGAAAAGTAAGGTATTACTAAAGAAGAAGAACAAAGCAAATTTCTCACTTCCAAATCTCAAAACACAATAACCATCTAATGAACTAATAGAACATGTGACCATCAGTCTCTAAAACTCTGAGACCAGAAGAACTAAATGGTTTCTGTCTCCCACTACCAACTATTCAGAAAGGGATCACATTAGAAGGTCCCTGATAGAGTAAGAGACAGTGTGGAACAAAACTCAATATCAGAAAATACATGGGCTTACTGGTCAGAAACAGAGGATGGCCGTCTTCAGATCTGGAGCAGAACTCACCCTCATGGCCAAATTTTCACCCAAGCAGTAGATAGGTATATAGAGGACAACAACTCTAGTAAAGTATGCTCACCATGAAATAATCAACCATGCAAAATCAAAAGGGCAACGTTTAACTAAGGATGAAGTTCAGAAGGGTTGAGAAAGAGGATAAATGGAAATATGAACCACAGGGAGAAAGTGGGATAACTGTCGTTACGTGGAGGGGATTGCAATCATTGAGATGAAACAGTGTATGATTTGTTGAATGTCAAACTGATGATATTCTCTGTGAACCTTCACTCAGTGCATAATAAAAAGTTTAAAAATAATAATAATAATAAATGGCTGCCATTATAACAAGAAGCAGAGGAGGAGGACTGGTGATGTCATCTCTGAAGAATGCAACTTAGGGGATCCATATTTATTCAAATGTTCTACAACAAAACATTTCAAAAAGAGAGAAGCAAGACATAATCACAATAGTCAAAACAGCCTAGTATTGATACAGTGAAAGACACAAGGAACAATGGAAGAGAACTGAGATTCCTGTAAGTTCATCCATCCGTACAAAGGACATATATATGGATGTTCTTTGACAAAGGTTCAAAATACATTAAATGGGGAAGAGAAACTGGATGAACATTTGCAGAAGAATGAAACAAGATCCACCTCTCATACCCAAACAAAAGTGAACTCAAGTTGGATGAAGACCTAAATGTAAAATCTAGACTATAAACAAGAAAATAGGAAGAAACTTAAGGACCCTATTGTTGCTGTTGTTAAGTGCTGTCAAGTTGATTCCAATTCATAGCCACTCTGTATAGAGTTTCTGAGGAGTGGCTGGTGAGTTTGAATTGCCGACCTTGTGGTTCAAACCGATCTTTCAGTCCAGTATATTATCCTTTAGTGCCACACCAGGATTCCTAATAGCCCGGTAGATGATATAAATATACTGTCAAACAAAAGTGAAAACACACAAACATAGAAGACAAATTAGATGACTCAGACCTCTGGAAAATTAGACACTTTGTGCATCAAAAGACTTAACTCAAAGAGTAAAAAGATAAGCTACAAACAGGGAAAAGGCTTTGGCAATGACAAATCAATCAAGGAATTAAATCTCTAAAATTTATGTAAGACTTCAACACCTTAACAAGAAAAAGACAAATAATCCAGTTATAAAATAGCAGAGGGCATGAACAGACACTTCACTAAAGAAGACATTTGTTGTTGCTAAGTGCCGTCGAGTCGGTTCCGACCCATAGTGACCCTGTATAGGGTTTCCAAGGAGCGGGTTTTGGATTTGAACTGTCAATCTTGCAGTTGAAACCACACTTCCAGTCCAGCGTGACTTCTTCACTATTACTCCCATAAACCTTGATTATGGATCCAAGCAAAACAAAAAATTTGACAATGTCAATATTTTCTCCATTTATCATAATATTATTTATTGTTTTCTTTACATTCAGGTGAAATTCTTACTCAAGGTTTTAGTCTTTGATCTTCATCAGTAAGTACTTCATGTTCTCTATGTGTCCAGCAAGCAATGTTGTTTCATATGTTCACAGCAGTTTGTTGATGAGTCTTCATTCCGGACGCCATGTTCTTTTTCCATATCATTTAGCTCCTCAGATGATTTGCTCAGCATACAGATTGAATAAGTGTGGTGAAAGGATACAACCTTGCCATACAACTTTCCTGATTTAAAACCTTCAATATCCCCTTGTTCTGTCTCTTGGTCTATGTACAGTTCCTCATGAACACAATTAAATAATCTGGAATACCATTCTTCGCAATGTTATTCATAGTTCGTTATGATTCACACACAAAGTCAGTAAAGCACAAATTAACATCTTTCTGGTGGTCCGTGCTTTCAACCAAGATCCATCTGATGCCAACAATGATATGTCTCATTCTACTTCATTTTCTGAATCTGGCTTGACTTTGTTACAGCTCCATGTTGAGACAATTTAAAAACCATTTTTTAATTATCTTCAGCAAAAGCTTCATCTTTCGCGGGAACCGGTGGTATTTTCGAACTGCTGACCTTGAGGGAAGCAGCCTAATTTGCAATCACTACACTACCAGAGCTCCTTAGAGATATGTAAGTCAAAACAACAATGAGATAGCATCTCTCCAGCATTATTAACAAAGTTAAAAAAATAAAACAGAAAACAACAAATGCTGGTCAGGATGTGGAGAGATTTGAATGCTCATATATTGTTGGTGGACTCTAAAATAGTGCAACTACTGTAGAAAACAGTATGAATAATTCCTCAAATGGTTAGGAATAGAAATACCATATGACCCAGTAATCCCTCTTCTTGGTATATGTCCAAGAGAGATAAGACCCATGCCGTGAATACATGCCCATGTCTCTAGCAACACTATTCATAATAGCAAAGAGATGGTAACAATCTAAATGTCTGTTCATGGAAGAATGGATATGCAAGCTGTCATACATACACACAATGGAATACTAGGCCACATCCTAATTTACATGCATTGATTCTTCTCCACTTTTTCACATGCTTAAGAAGTTATTGAAATGATCCTATCTTGAGCCAGTGTGATAATTATCCTTTACCATTGTTGTTGTTAAGTGTCTTGCCATCTAGTCGGTTCCAACTCTTAGGAATCCTGAATAGGGTTTCTGAGGAGTGACTGGTAGGTTTGAATTGTTGGCCATGTGGTTCAAACTGATCTTGCAGTTGGCCCAGCGCGTTATCCTACAGTGCCATACCAGAGCTCCTCTTTACCATTACTATCACCAAGTAGAGATTTCTATCTTTGAGTTAGTTATTGATGTAAGAGATATAAAGCTGGTTTCCTTCACAAGGTGACACTATTCAAAGAAAGAAAGAATTCTGAGCAATAGAAAGGAAAAGAAATCTATAACACTAAATATATCCCCAAATTATGGAGTCCTGGTGTGGTGCTATAAGATAACGCACAGGACCACAAGGCCATTTGAACTGCAAGACCAGAGATTCAAATTCACCAGCTGCTTCTCAGAAACCCTATATAGGGTTGCTATGAGTCAGAACTGACTGGAAGACACTTAACAACAACAACCCCCAAATTATAGCAGTAAAACATTGTATGAGGTTAACATGTAGTTATGTGGTAAGTTCCTTCCTTGGATGCACCTATATACCTGTAGTGCTTTTCATGGCTCCAAAGCTTTCCTGCCATGAACACATTTTTCATTGTCACCTCCACCACAGTTCCTTTGGTATAAGCTTGCTCATCTTAAAAACGAGTATCATATGACCACATTCAAAGCACTCTGCTTATTAAATCTATTTATGAATAATAATTAAGCAGGAAATGAAATATTGCTTCTCTTAACTGCATCACCCTGAATCAGAAATACATTATACAATTAGCATTTCTTAAATTACCTTTCCGCACTGGGTAAATAACTTTACTATATACAGAAAATTATTGAGTTAATTCCTTTACCATTCTGCATCTGAAAAGGATTGCTTGCATGCAATGTCATTTCTAATTTCCATCAAACTGTAGGTTTCAAAGCACTTTTAAAGATTAATATTGACCTTGGTAGAAATTGATACTGTGTATAATTCAGCTGCTTCATTTGTTTAAAATGGTATGTACAAAGAGACTGCTCCCAAAATGCCAGTTGAAATGCGAATTTCAATTCTTTTTTTCATCTCCAGTTGGCAACTAAAGCTGGAGCAAAGGTACTTCAGAGATTGTATGCTTTCTGAAAAATAAGTTACTATAAAGCTTTGATTAGACATACTGCTGCTGTACAGCGTAAGACTTTGAAGATTAACACTAACCCTGTCTTTTTACTACATTTGTGACACATGTATTTTAGCATTCAACTATCTGAACAAATTAAATGAAAGATACAGCACCATCTTATGGATACTTCTATACTTGTAAAGTTTGGAAATACAAACATTGTTTTGGGTTTAGAAAAATCTTCATCAGTAAAACTGATATTGTATGAGGAGAATATTTTAATTTAACAAGGAAAAATGATGCAGGATTGAATAACATAGTGGTGGTGGGGTGCACATGTGATGGCAGCGAGGTGAAAAAAGACATAAAATAGAATTTGTCTTCGAAATTAAGAATTCCACTAAGGAGGCAAATGCACAGCTATGGTTATAATACAAATCCATGGATTTGTAAAATGAAACAGGGCACTGAGAGAACTATTAGTGTCTCAAAGACACTGGGGTGTCATTGAACATTACCTTGAAAAACACTGCTGTCGAACTGATTCCCACTCCAAGAACGCTTATTGGACTGAGTAGAAGTGCTTCATTGGATTCCTGAGACTCCAGTCTTCATGGAAGCAGACAGTCTCATCTTTTGCCTGGAGAGTGGCTAGTGGGTTTGAACTGCTGACCTAGAGGTTTCACCTTGAAACAATGTCTTAAAACTAAAAAAAAACAAAACAAAAAAAAACAACTGAGAAGTAGAAGCGAGCCCATAATCGTAGCCTGCGTCACACTTCTTAAAAAGTGTTCAGAAATCTATACCTGCTAATACACCTGTTTGCTGAAACTGTATGTTGTTGTTATTAAGTGCTGTAGAGTTGATTCTGACTCATAGCAACTCTGTAGAGGGTTTCTGAGAAGCAGCAGGTGGGTTTAAACTGCTGACCTTGTAGTTCATAGTCTAGTGCTATCCTACAGTGCCATGCCAGAAATTATATGTTGTTGTTTTTGCTAAGTGCTATCAAGTCAGTTCTGATCCATAGCGACCCTATATAGAGTTTCCAAGGAGCTGCTGGTGAGTTTAAACCAATCTTGTAGTTCAAACCAACTTTGCAGTGTAACACATTGACCCACAGAGCCACATGGTCATAAAGTCTCCTTATATTTATGTACCACTTAAATTATTTTCGGCAGTGGTATTTGTCCCTGTTATTACTATTCACAGGTGTCCTGGTGGTGGTGTAGGAAATCTACCAGACTGTTAGCCACAGTGTTTGTGATTCAAATCCACCAGTGTCTGTTGGCTGTCAACTCTTGTAACAATTTACAGTCAGGGAAACCCAACATATGAGTCAGAACTGACTCGATGGCAGTGGATTTGGGTTTATTGTTATCCATCTTTAAGATATAGATTTCAAAAAATAAGTGCTTCCTGATAATCCTTCTTATTAATTTTGAAATGCAAATTTTGAGTTCTGTAAATAAAACCAACGCATAGAATCATTTGCAACTTTAGCTACAGTATTTCCAAAAGTTCCTTAGTTAAAAGTTAGCTTAACGATAAAGTGATTATATAAAAAGTAAAAGACCTGATATTTATTGGTAACTTAGTATATGCCGTAGAGTCTTTGAAGTTCTTTACATGTATTCTCTTAAACTTTCTAATAAACCTTAGAGTGTATCTTGTGTGTGTGCATGTACATGTGGTCTCTTATTACTGGCCAATTTATGGTAAGCCTCACTATACATTTTCTCCCATTATCTCTAACAGGTAGGATCCTACAATAGTTCTCTGCCAAAAGTCAGATTCTAACAGAAGATAAGAAATAGAAAAGCTAAACAAAGGGAAGAAAGAGATTTAAATGAAATTTCAAGCAGGATTATTGTCCAGTAATAAAAAAAAAAAGATTTATTGTCTTTATCTTACTTTTGTAAACATATTACTTCATTTATTATTAGCAGCCCTAGTAAATGGGTAATTTTTCCATGCTTTCAAAACTGGTCTTTCCAATTGAGCTGAAAAAGATTCTTCAATCTGTTGTAACATAACTTTAACTGTAACTGTTTTTGTTGTTAAGTCCTGTTGTTTTGGTTCTGACTCATAGTGACCTTGTATAGGGTTTCCAAGTAGCAGCTGGTGAATTTGAACTGCTGACTTTGTAGTTCAAATCAACTTTGAAGTCCAGTGCATTAACCCACAGCGCCACACTAGGACACCATAATTAAGTAACAACAGATTGAAGAATCTTTTTCAGATCTTACCTCCTTCTAGAATCTGAGTTTTAGCTATAACTAGAGTGTGGCGCTGTGGGTTAATGTGCTGAATTGCAAAGTTGGTTTGAATCATAAGGTGGTGGCTCAAGCTCACCAGCCGCTCCTCAGAAACCTTGTACAGGGTTGCTATGGGTCGGGACCGACACAATGGCATTTAACAACAACAACAACAGACTACAAAAGGAGTCCTGGCGTGGTGCTGAAGGATAAGCACTGGACCATAATATCAGTTTGAACTGCAAGGCCGACAGTTCAAACTCACTAGCCACTCATGGAAAACCCTATACATGCAGGGGAGTCGGAACCGACTCGACAGCCCTTAAAAACAACAGACTACAAAAAGGATGCTGATATGATAGTGGATTAAATGCTGGGCTGCTATCTGAAAGCTTGGCAGTTCAATCCTTCCAGTCACTCCCCAGGAGAAAGACTGGACAGTTTGCTTCCATAAAGATTTACAGTCTTAGAAACCCTATGGGGTTTTACTCTCTTCTATAAGGTTGCTATGAGTGGGAATTGACTCAAAAGCATTAGATTTGAGTTTGGGTTAGACTACAAAAGATAATAGATTCTCTTTTTTCAAATCACTTAATAGATTTTTTTGTGAATTTCTTATTACCTCCACAAGAGCATATATTATCATAATTGCTTATATTGTGTTTGTCTGGGTTTCCTGTCATCCCTTCTGGGATTTAAGTTGATTGTTTTTATCTACTCAGAAAAGCACATAGCCAAGTGTGGGTGCCCTAAAAAGCCCCTTTAATGACAGAATGACTTGGCCTATAATGTAAAAGAGTTAATAGTTTCTTTTCAGTCAAATGCACAAATCCGTTCTCAGCCAGAAACAGGCTACCTATAGGTATTCAGGTCACACACCTGTTTCCTTAACTATCATTGCCAAAACACATTTTATAATCGATTGTATTTCTGTGCCTCCATCTTTCTTTAACATTAGAGGTGTTTCATTAGAAAGCAATATAAATTCTATTTGTTTTTCTCAACTTGACAAAAGAAAAAATTAAAGTATATTCTGTATATTTAAGAAATGGTACAAAGTCATGCTAGACTTTATATTGGACATTATTGATTCAAGCATCCCAATGTTATCATTACCTGAAAAAGTAATGTTGATGTTTCAGGTAGAAATCTGACAAGAACAATAATGTAACATACATATGAGAATTTTAAACTAAAAAATATTGTTGTTGTTAATAGCAAAACTGTGCAGGGCTTCCAATAAGCAGCTGGTAGATTTGAACTTCCGACCTTGTGATTAACAGTCCAGTGCTTATCCTACAGTGCCACACCAGGCACAATTAGTCTTTAGTGATCAGGTTTTCTTTGTAGGTCTTTTTGTCTTAGAAGTATCCCTTAATTAAGGAGCTCTGGCAGCGTAGTAGTTACAAGTCACACTGCCAACCACAAGGTCAGCAGTCTGAAACTACCAGCTGTTCTGCAGGAGAAAGAGTAGGCTTTCTGCTCCCATAAAGATTTACGGCCTCGGAAACCCTGTGCAGGGTTGGTACTTAACAACAACAACAATCCCTTAATTACTTATGCCCATTTCAAAGAAAGATGACCCAATGGAATACAGAAATCATTGAACAATATCATTAATCTCTCATGCCAGCAAAATTTTGCTGAAGGCAATTAGAAAATAGTTGTAACAGTACATAGAGAAGGAGCTTCCAGAAGAAGATGTGGAATGAGGGATAGAATTGCTGATGTCAGATATCTTTTAGCTAAAAGCAGAGAATACCAGAAACATGTTTGCTTGTGCTTTATTGGCTATGCAAAAGCATTCAAATGTGTTGATTATAACAACCTATCAAAAGCATTACTAAAAATAAAAGTACCAGAACTCTTAATTGTGCTCATGAGAAATATGCACAAAGACCAAGAGGCATTCATTCTTACAGAACAAGGTAATATTGAATAGTTGTAAATCAAGAAAATTGTGTGTCAGGGTTGTATCCTTTCACCATACTTATTCAAACTGTATGCTAAGCAAAGCATCTGAGAAGCTGGGTTTTATAAAGAAGAACAAGGCATCAAGGTTGGAGAAGACTCCTTAGCAGATGATACAACCTTCATTGCTGGAAGTGAAAAAATATTTGATGAAGAGCAATGATTATAGACTTTAGTATGGATACCACCTCAATGTAAATAAAAAGAAAAACATTATAAATGGACCATAAATAATATCAAGATAAATGGAGAAAAGAAGTTGCCCAAGACTTCTATTTGGTTGGAACCACAATTAATACTCATGAAAACAGAGTCAGAAAATCAAACAGGCTGGAACAAACAAGATGGCAAATCAGGTAGAAGTGCAGTGAGGAGCTCAATCAGCAACAACACAGAATACCAGACCAAGCAAACTCAGGGGATGGTGCCAGAACTCAGAGCCACATATAAAGGAATATTTAGAAGGTTGGAAGGCTTACAGCTAGGGGAATTTGTAGCAGAAGCAAGAAATCCAGTGCTTTCTAATTCAAGATGCTTAGCTGCTCCCAGAGCCACCATCATGGGAGAGACTGAGCATGGGAAGGATCAGAGTAGCCACAGACACTTGACAGAACCAAAGAGATAAAGATGTGGACATTCTTTTTTTTTTTTTTTTTTTTTTGGTATCTGTTTATTGGTCTCTTGCTGCCTGTGCACCTCCATTCTGGTGACTAGATGGGGTGCCTGAGTGACTGGTCACCCCACACCCACCCCTGGAGGGTTCTACTATGCATGTGCACATTTGTCCTTGAAATTTAAAGTAACAGTTAAAACCAAATGGCAGCGCAAAATGGCCACAGCCGGCCCTGAACTGTTTATCACGAGGACAAAGGCCTGAACAGGGATTGTGGAGCAGGACAGTCATACTAAAAAGGAAATAGGCTGAAAATTAAATCTTGAGTTATGTCACAATGACCAACAGTGGCATCTTGAAATTTCTCAGGAAGAAGAGTTAAAAAGAAAGCCCATCTTCTGATCATATCTACCTGGAGGCAATCAGAAAGCATAAAAAATTCCAAAATACACACCCATTTTAGTATTAAGGCCACAGATAACTCCTGAATATGCCGCCAAAACAGAAACAGATGACCATATCAACACATATCCAGAAATGAGATAAATTGACTGAGTCAAATGATCTGGAAGTAGACCTACACTCCATACTGGAAGATGAACAGGATTTGGAAATGCCTGAGAAGGAATTCAGAAAAATGATTATAAAATGTATCAAAACCATATACAATGGAGTTGAAAAACATAAGGAAGAAGTCAGGAAAGCACTACAGGAACAATCAAATAAGATAGATACAGCATTGGAAACAATTCAAAACCTACAGAAAGAGGTCCAAATGATTAATAATAGAATATCAGAAATGAATAATACACTGAAAGGGCAAAGGAGTAGAATTGAAGAGATAGAAGTCAGAACTAGTGAGCTAGAAGATAAATGTCTCAACACTACTAAGATAGAACAGCAAGCAGAAAAAAGAATAAAACAGTCTGAAGAAGGCCTAAGATTCATGTTAGACAACATGAAGAGGAATAACTTAAGAATTATCGGCATTCCGGAACAGGAAGTATCACACAATTCCACAGAGGAGATAGTTGAAGAGCTTCTGGAAGAAAATTTCCCTAACATCCTGAAAAGCAAAAAGATAAGTATTCAAGAAATTCAATGAACCTCATGAAGGATAGACCCTAAAAGACAATCACCAAGACATATTAATCAAAGATAAATATAGAATCCTGAAAGCAGTTAGAGAAAAGAGAAGTATAACATACAAAGGCAAGCAAATCAGATTAAATTTGGATATCTCAACAGAAACCATGCAGGCAAGAAGGCAATGGGAAGACAAATATAAAACTCTAAAAAAAAAAAAAAAAAAAAACTGCCGACCAAGAATCCTCTACCCAGAAAAGCTGTCAATCAAACACAATTGTGTAATCAAAACATTCCAGGATAAACAGAAGCTAAGGGATTTTGCCAAAGCCAATCCTGTAATGAAAAACATCCTAAAGGAAGTTCTGTGGAGTGAGAACCAACAAGAACAGACAACAACCAGAGAATGACATACATGGCAGCATCACCTGGAACTCAATCGACAAATGGAAGAGTCAAGAACAGAATAAAATTATAAGAACAAAGGATCTGGGAGGTCAGTCTATGATCAAAACAATTACAATGTGAAAGAAGGTAAACATGGAGATATAGGTGATGAGAAGATCAGGTAGATTATAGGATAAAATAGACTATCTTAAATAGAGGGAAGAGTTAATGGAATACAAGGTAACCACAACAGCGGGGTTGGGGTATGGGGTTTAGTTTGGGTTTGGGGAAGGACAATACAAGAAGGGGTGAAGAGATGGAAGAACAAGATACATAGGAGAACACAGACAGTTTTGCGTGGCCTAAGTGGGACAGAGGTAAATAGTGATGCATGCTCAAACTTGGAAAAATAGGGCTCTGTGATACAGGGATTTAGGCATAGTTTGAAGAGGGGAAATAAAACTAAAATGCTTGACTATCTTATGAATATTAGTTTCACTTGCCTACTATTGTAAAATAGACACTTGAGTGGGATAGAAAGGAATGTTGGGAAACATGATTAGAGAAAACTTGTAAGCCCATTTTCAGCCTATAATTGATTGGAATACCTAAAAGGGGTTCTAGAACTTGCCCAGTGAAATAGGCCTCTTGCAAAGCCTTTGCAGAATATAGGACCCTAGGTGGAATCCTGAGTCCTATCCAGAACTTTATGAGGTGGGACATTCCCATTAGCAAGAACAAGCAGACCCGCCTGGAACAACTAGAGCAACAGAAGATAGATACATCTTCAAAGAAAGATCATCAGGAAAAACTCAAAACAAAAATGTCAGCATGACTGGCTACTGCATGAATAAGCAAGCTGTTTGACAGGAAGTCATCAAGGCAAACAATCAACTTCCTTCAGGACAAACTCCCCTCTAAGACTGAAACTCAAAGGCAATGCACGAAAAGGCACAGAAGCTTGCTGGCGACCACATTGGTCTACTGCTGAGTGGAAGAGGGGGAAAGGCAGCAATGAAGAAATGGGCTGAGTTCAACCACAGTCCATTGACTCCCATTGACTTGGAGATGAGAGAGAGAAGAGGAAGGGCTGGTTGCTCCAAATTGTGGTGAGACTTAGGGACACTTGAGCCCATATACAAGATCATAGCCACAGAGGGCTAGAGCTGAAAGTGAAGCATCCAGCTGATATGAAGTGAGGGAAGATGCACAAGAATACCCAAACTTTCATACAGTACCCATTTGACCTAGCCTCAATGGTTTGATAATCAGAACTTGACTAGAGGAAAATTACAAAAAAAAAAAAAAAAAAAAAAATTTATAAAGGAAATAAAGGTAAATTGCTACAATTTGATGAACCTGACCTATATTTATGGAGGTAATAACTCTAAATACTAACAGAGCAGGAAGGAGTCTTCACATCAACTATCAATGCTATTCCCTCTGTACACAGGGTAGATAGGAACAGGCAACTTAGACACTGGCTACCTAAAATGAGGGGACGAATAAACACAGGATAGTTTCAGTGCTGGGGGCGGGGGCATACACTAGAAGGGGAAGGGGAAAGGAAAAACAAGGCGGACAGAAGAATAACTAGGCAGGTTTACATGGGCTAAATAGGACAGAGGTAAGTAACGATGTAAGCACAAACGTGGAACAACAGGTCTCGTGGATACAAAAGTTGAGGCATGGTAAAAGTAGGTAAAACTGGGGAAATGATGTTAAGATGCTTGGCTGTCTTTTGAATCTTGGTTTCCCTTGCCTACTATTGTAAAATAGACGCTTGAAGTGGAGAGCCAGGAATAGCCAGAAATATCACCAGAGAAAGTGTGTAAGTCTGATTTTAGCCTATAACTGATTAGAATACCTAAAATGGGGATACAAATTGCCCAGTGAAGGGGGCTGTCTTCAGAGCCTTTGCATTTCACAAGACCATAGGTGGAATCCTGATCCCCATCCAGAATCTTCTGAGGTGGGACATTTCCACTTGAAAGGACAAGCAGACCAGTCTGGGGCAGCTAGAAGAACAGAAGATAATTCTAGAAAGAAAGACCAGCAGAAAAAAATTTAAAAAATAATAACAGCAGTCCAATTGATTACTACAAGGACTGCAAGTTGTTCCCCAGGGAGCCATCAAGGCAAGCGATCAGGTCCCTTCAAGGTAAACCCCCTTCCAAGACTGAAACTCAAATGGAATACACTAGCAGGCATATGGTCCTGCTGCTGACCATGTTGGTCACTGATAAGGGGAAGTGGGGGAAAAACAGCAATGAAGTTGTGAACTAAGTCTGACCACATTCAATAGACTGCTGTTAACCTGGATTGAGACCTGGTTAACCAGCAGTATGACAAGACCTGGGGACTCCTAGACCCAGGGCCAGGGACATGGCCCCAGAGGACTAGAATGGAGTGTGAAGCATCCAGCTGATGTGAAGTGAAGTGAGGGGAGATGCACAAGAACACCCATACTTGCAGGTAGTACCCATTTGACTTGGCATCAATGGCTGGATGATCAGAACATGACTAGAGGAAGAAAGAAGAGGAAGAAAAAAAAAAAAGAATGCAGTTTGACAAAGGAGCAGACAAATCTGTACACTGAGGATCATTCCCACCCCCTTGGTACAGAGGATTGACAGGGATGGAGAACTTAGACATTGGCTACCCAAAAGGGGGGACTACAAAGGCAAGAAGTGACTAGCTTTCAATAGGGAACCTAGCTCCAGAGGATGCAGAGAAAAATAGAACCTCCACTGAATTGTTTCCAACCTGTCTGGCTGGGGTTGATAAAAGGTGAGGGGGAAAGGACTCCTGTGGTTCAATAGAGAATGATTGCTATCAGGTCTGACCACCATGAGTGTTGGAAAGGTAAATGTAAATGTTTGGTAACAAAAGGAGGGGAGTGGCTGATTTTACAGTCCAGGAGTGAAGATCCCTGGAACCATCCGGGAGAAAAGCAAAGTGTGAGACCCTGTCCAGGGAGGCAGTGACACTAGGGATGGAGGCTAAGAAGATGAGGTGAACGAAAGGAGTGGCTGGGGACTCCGGACTCCGTGGGAGAGGGGCTGTGTGCTGGTGACCCAGGGGGTCAGGCATGTGGGGTATACCCTTTGGTTGTTTAATGATGCATGCAGGGCATTGTGATCATTACAATGAAACAAAATACCATAGGATGAATGAAACGATAATGTTCACCCATGTAAACTAACATATAATTCACAATAAAAACTTAAAAATAAAATAAAATGAGGGGGCAATAAAGGCACGAAGTGACTGGCTTTCAATGTTTCAAGAGGGAGTTTAATTTAAGAGTATGGTGCGGGGGAAGAAAGAGTCCCCACTGAATAGTTTTCATCTTGTCTAGATGGGTCTGGTGAAAAGAGATGGGGATAAGATTCATATGATTCAATAGTGAATAATTGTTATCATAACTAATTGCGACAGTCACAATTGTAAAGGTAGAAGTAACAAAAACAGGGGAGTGGTTAATCTTACAGTCCAGAAACAGAGGACTATGAGTTGGTGGCCTGGAGGCAGACTTGCAGAATGTGCCCTTTGGAGGTGTAAATTATTATATATGCCTGATGTTTTTTAAAGCTAAAGTGAATAGAGAGAAATACTGTTAACTGATGGTACATGAAGGGGATGATAATCAATGTAATGAAACAGGGTGTATGATATTTTTGAATGTAAAACTGATGATCTTCCCTTTAAACTTTCACTCAATCCACAATAAAGCCCTTAAAAAAAAAAGAATAAGAATTCCAAAACACTGTATTGCAGAATTGTACATGAATCAGGATGTAATTATTCAAACAAACCCGGGCAACTGCAAAAATAAAAAAAAAGAAAGAAAGAAATCAAGCAGCACATTGTTGTTGTTGTTGTTGTTGTTGTTGTTGTTGAGTGCCATCAAGTCAATTCTGATCCATAGTGACCCTGTATAAGGTTTCCGAGGAACAGCTGGGGAACTTGAACCACCGACCTTGCAGTTCAAACGGCTTTGCAGTCTGGCACATAACCCATAGCGCCACACCAGGACTCCTAAATAGCACATTACATTAGGAAAATCTGTTGCGCAAGACTTCTTCAAAGTATTCAAGAGCAAAGTTATCAGTTTGAGGACTGAAGCTATTTCAAAACCAGTTCTTTTAGTTGCCATAGAGTTTTTAATTGCCTCATCTGCATGTAAAAGTTGGATAATGAAAAAGGAAGATTGTAGAAGAATCCATTCATTTGACTTATGGTGCTGGCAAAAAATATATATTGGAAGTATTATGGAATGCCAGAAGAACAAATCTGTCTTGGAGAAGTACAACCAGAATGTTCCTTAGAAATGAATATGGCGAAACTTGGTCTCTCATACTTTGGAATGTGTTGTCAGGAAAGACAAGTCTCTGGATAAGACTATCATGCGTGGTAAAGTGGAAGGTCAGTGAAAAAGAAGTAGACCCTGAATTAGATGAATTAACACAGTGGCAGCAACAATGGGCTCAAGCATAACCATTGTGAGTTGTTAGGTGCCATCGAGTCGGTCCTGACTCATGGCGACCCTATGCACAGCAGAACAAAACACTGCCTTATCCTTGGCCAACCTCACTACTGTTGTCATGCTTGAGTCCATTGATGCTGCCACTTGGCCAATCCATCTCTTTGGGGTCTTTCTCTTTTTCTCTGACCCTCCACCTTACCAAACATGATATCCTTCTCCAGCGACTGGTCCCTCTTGATAATTTGTCCAAAGTATGAGAGACGAAGTTTGGCCATCCTGGCCTCCAAGGAGCACTCTGGCTGCACTTCTTCCAACATAGATCTGGTTGTTCTTCCAAAAGAGATCTATTGGATCTTTTGACAGCCCATGGCACTTTCAATATTCTCCTCCAGCACCATAACTCAAAAGCATCGGTTCTTCTACGGTCTTCCTTATTCCCTATCCAGCTTTTGCATGCATATGAGGTTATTGAAAATACCTGGGTCAGGCGAACCTTAGTCCTTAAACTGACATCTCTGCTCTTCAACACTTAAAAAGGTCTTGTGCAGCAGATTTGTCTAATGCAATACATCATTTGATTTCTTGACTGCTGCTTCCATGGGTGTTGATGGTTGATCCAAGAAGAATGAAGTCCTTGACAACTTCAATCTTTTCTCCGTTGATAAGAATGTTGTTTACTGGTCCAGTGGTAAGGATTTTTGTTTACTTTACATTGAGATGTAATCCATACCGAAGGCTGTGCTCTTTGATCTTCATCAGCAAATGTTCTAAGTCCTCTTCACTTACAGCAAGCAAGGTTGTATCATCTGCATATCGCAGATTGTTAATGAGTCTTCTCCCAATCCTGATGCTGTGTTTTTCATTGTGAGTAGGCAATATTTTATTCTGATGTTCATAAAGTCACAATGAGTCAGAACCAACTCAAGGGCACCTAACAATAACAATCTCTTAATTGAATAGGCATGGAAGCTTTCCTGGGGATCCATCACTGGCCTCCTTTTACATAATTTCTTGACCACATGATCCATGTATGTACCTTCAGCTACCACCTCCAAGCTAGTAACTCTCTTAGCCAGACTTGAGTAACAGAGTTGCATTTCCAGCTGTTTCCAGGACCTCGCTGATGTGTTCCATAGATCTCATGACACTTGATATTTCTCAAAACCTGCGTTTCTTCTGTAACCTCACATTTTATCTCTTATCATCCATATCCAAACTTAGCTCCTTCTGGCAGTCACCATTAACCCCATGCTTAAACTCCTCAGATATATTCTGTTAATTCCTTTGTCCATCTCTTAGGCTTTCCCCCTCCTTTTTCCATCTGTATTAAATTCAAGACCAAATTGTTTCTCTTCCAGATTTCTTTAAAAATCTCATGACATCTTGTCTGTGGTTTCATTGTCCTTATATTGCTCCAGTTAGACTCTTAAGGGCTACAAATCACATTATGTCATACCTTATTTAAAGATACATCCTTCTACGGATCTCTATTTTGCTCAGGAGATGGGTTAATTTCCCAAGCATGGCACTCAAGGCTACTCCTGAATTTGCCTTTGTTTGTTCTCTGTCTCGTCTTCCAACATCTTCTCATGTGTGTCTTCGTTTCACACATAACAGTTTACTTGCAATTCCCCAACTCTGGCAAACAATTTCATGGCTTTGTGAATGTTGTTCCAATAATTCAGAATCATCCTTCAAAATATCTGGATGCAACTTCTTTCTGGATGCCACCCTCTCCTGTACAAGGTATTACTTCTTTGTTATTATGATCTCCTGTGTTATTGGGTTGATCAGAAGATTGCAATGCAATGTCATTATCAGTTTACTTTGAAAAATAATTGATTTTCTCATTTATTATTCCTTAACCTGTAAGTTTCTTACAATCAGGGACTGCATCTTTCTTCTTCTAAATTAAATATACCCAGCATAATTTTTTTCTTTCACAAATTAGTTTCTTAACCAGTATGTATTTAATCCTTAAACATCGTCTTTGTTGCCTTTTGGACAGTTCTTTAATTTATGACCCTTGAACCATTTTCATCTTCATGGAGAAAATTCTGCATATATTATTTTATAAACTATTAGCTGTTTTCCAGTGGCAACTCCAAAGCTTAGAAAGTTTTTAATTTGATAATTGTTTTTAATGGAAAGAACATAGAAAGTTATCAAGCAGTATCAACTAATTAGTAGAGTACAAAATATACCTTTGATTATTTAAGAATGGAAGGGTAATAAACTACTCTCTTTACAATGCACTTTTATGTCTCTTATTTTAGTTGTCACTTTAATAAACCTCAAGCATTTAATATATTCATTTATTAGCAAAGCAAATTGTAGCTAACCCTCCCCCATCCCCACACCACCAGAACAATTTGGAATTGGAAACCTTTGCTAAGTCCTTATTTCATTGAGATAAAGGATTCTTTGTTTCAGGTTCCTCATCTGTAAAATGGGACTTAATGAGATAATGTATGTACAAAGTATATTGCAATGCCTGGTACAAAGCATGGAAATAGCAGGGATATTAAGATTTCCTTGCATCAGATGATAACTTTGGTGATTGCATTAGAGAAGTACTTTCAGAGAACTTTTGCACACTGTAAAGCAGTTGTGAGCAGCCATCTAAGGCGTGGATGATGGAGTTTCTCTGTCCAGAGGAAAGAAGGATGATGAAAATAAAACGTATGGAAGCAATTAGCCCAATGGACTAATGGACCACTCCAACATCTGTCTCCATGACTCTACAATTGGAAGAACTAGATGGTGCCTTATAGGATCAACAATGGTCTGAGAACCACAAGGTTAGCGGTTCATACCCACTGGCTGCTCCTTGGAAACCCTGAGTTATAACTGATTCTACAACACTTAACAACAACCATTACCAACTGCTCTGAAAGAGATCACATTAGAAGGTCCTGGATCCAGTGGAAGAAAAATGTGAGGTTGGCGGTTCAAGCTCACCAGCCGCTCCTTGGTAAACCCTATACAGGACCGGCTGGACAGCACTTAACAACAACTCAAGGACAAAGTTCAGAAGGGTTAAAAAAGGAGGAATGGAAACAGGAAACGCAGGGAGGAAGTGGGAATAGTGAATTTTAGTCAGTGGGATTGAAGCAAAACGTATGAATTGTTGAATAAAATGTTTTTTAAAGTGCTGTGTAAATAATCACTATTATGATTTGAATGATTATTATTTATTGTTTGTTTACCTTGTCAAAAATAATACGCTGGGTTTGAAAAACATCCATTTTTGAGATTTGTATCCGTTGGCAGTTAGCCATTAGCCTGCAGTCAGGCCCTCCTGAACACCTTTTATGTAAGCGGGATGCTGGCAGGGTAGGCACCAATTAAGGTGCGACAAATAAGCAAGGCTCTCCAGGAGTAATGCCTCCTTGTCTTTTACCCCATCTGGGGAGAAGGTCAGTCAATGCGGAAAGAAAGGTTCTCTCATGTGTACCTAACTGTGCAAGTGGCCTGGAAAAGCAAAACCTACTATTTGGCCACGGGGGTAGATGAGCTCAAAGCTGGTCCTTGTTTTATTTGCCCGCTGCTGCTTCCACTGAGTGTCCACACCTCCCAGATATTCCCGTCACTGCACACTCCCCCTTGTATTGAATGCATTGTTGTGCGCATTTCCGAACCGTCAGGACTCTGGACACTAGAAATAGAAACACAAAAAGAAACTCTAGGGGGTCCTGGCGTTGGGACTGAGAAATCTGCGCAAATAGGCAGCTACCAGACGCCCACTGGAGGCCAGAGCCAACAGTGACCAAGTGCACCGCCTGCACTGACCAACGCTAACAGCGCGGGAGATCGCGCGTCCGCGCAAATATTTGCACTACACTACACAACCTGTCTGAGTCGACCGCATCCCAACCTAGAAAATAATAGAGCTCCGTTTGAACTGAATCGGAGTGTCATTTCGAAAACATAAAATCGATATTGCTCACGCATCTCCAGGAATCAATCAGTTTACAAAGAAAACCCCATTTGTATTTTTGTTGTTTTCTTTTTGATGAAGGGGCACCTGACTCTGATCATTATGGACTTCGGCACAAGAGTCAAACCGCAGCGGAGCAGGGGAGAGACTTTCTGAAAGTCTCACCTCAAAGTTATTTAGAGGTGAAGCCTTCCATTCCCACTTTTTCGCTCTCTGGTTCAACCCTGGACCCCAAGGTCGGGTCTCAGCGATCTCCGGGCCGGCTCCAGCCTTCCAGCTGGAGGACAGCTGCCCATCTCTCTGTCATCCAATCCCTGAAAAGCTTGTAGGAGAAAAAGAGGCCAGGTGGAGGGATCCTTGCAATCAGAGTAGCCCCAGGTGTGCGCCCTCAAAGCCACCACTCTCTCGGCTCCCTGCCTGGTAAACTGCGCGGCGGGCCACCCGGGCTCCGGGTCGGGGCGGTGGCGGCGGCGCGCGCACGCGCAGTCTCCGGCCCCGCGCCCGCTCCTCAACATTCCATTCCACGTGTTGCTTGTTGGAGGCGCCACAGGTTCCCCACCTGCGCCTGGCGCTCGCCGTTTCCGCCGCTCCACCTCTGCTGGAGGGCGCGGGGGCACCGTGGGGCCGGGGGCCCGGACTAGCCGCGCG
>NW_006408550.1:19943048-19977736 GCF_000296735.1 Chrysochloris asiatica | reverse complement strand
GCTCCCCTCTCCCCCGCCCGGCGCTTCTCTGGCTCCTGCCCGCCCCCAGCGCCCTGGTGGTAAGAACACTCCGGTCTCCAACTCGACGTGTCCGGAAAGCCCCGGCCACTTTCCCTTTCGGTCTGCGGCCACACTGCTGGCCCCGCGCTCGCTGGGACCCGAGGGCGCAGTCGCCGGGGTGAGGCCCCCCCGATCACCATGCTGGACCCGTCCTCCAGCGAAGAGGAGTCCGACGAGGGGCTGGAAGAGGAGAGCCGCGATGTGCTGGTGGCGGCCAGCGGCCCGCAGCGACCGCCGCCGGCCCCGGCTCGGGAAGGGCGGCGGGACACGGTGGGGCGCTCAGGCGGCAGCGGCGTGGCCAGACCCCGGAGTCCGAGTCCCTCGGTGCTGAGCGAGGGGCGAGATGAGCCCGAGCGACAGCTGGACGAGGAGCAGGAACGGCGGATTCGCTTGCAGCTCTATGTTTTGGTGGTCCGGTGCATCGCGTACCCCTTCAACGCCAAGCAGCCCACCGACATGGCCCGGAGGCAGCAGAAGGTGAGTTGCTGAAGCAGGCGCTTCCTGCTGGTACTTCTACCTGGGTTCTCTCCTGGGAGAGCTGCGGGACCGTCTGGTCACAGTCCTTTTGCTAGGCGCAGGACACGGTGTGTTTGTAAGGCTTTGAGGGCAAAGGCATCTTTTGGGGGCGGCGGGGGTGGGCAGAGGATGCTTTAGCTGGCCGGGAGCGGGTTGTAAATGTTACATCTTCTCCCCTTGGTTGACAGAAGTTGACACATCATCCGTGAGACCAAGATGGACTGTCAATGCCCACCACCGAGTAGGGACTTGCTCCCCGCAGTGTGGACTCTAGCCGGATTAGAATACAACTCCCTGTAACTTTCATTTCTTTTCAGACACAGCTCCAGCAATACCTAGCCTGACTGGGTGGTGCACCCCTGCCACCTAGCCTGGCTGGGTATTACAGGAGCTGTGTCTGGAAACAGAACCACTAGATGAAACAGGTGCTGTCTGACTACTTTCTCCAGTAGGGTAAACGGGTTGAAATTCTCTGGGAATAAAAAACAAAGTTCAATTGACAAGTTTCTTAAACAAACATAGTATCAAATCCAAACATAAGGTATGCAGCTTTGTGGAGGTGCTCTGGGGTAGGCCTAATGCACCCCACTGTTAATACAAGAATAAAAGATTGGTACATAATCACTTGTAACAAATGTTTTCTCTCTTTTCTTTCTCCCTAAAGAGGGAAGGGGTTGGCTTCTCATGAAATGTGTGCCAACTTTAGTTTTAACACAAGACCCCAGAGGTCTAAATGTTCTGTAGCAGACAAACCTAAAGAAGGTAAATGGCTCTAATTGGGTAAATGTTTACAATGGAAATTGTCTTAAGAAATCGTTTAAAATAGAATGTTGAACCTGAAAGGTTTTGCAGAAATCTTTAATAGTCTCAGTTTTCAGCAAGAGGAGAGACCCAGAGAGATTGTCCTCTGCCCTAGGCATACTGAGATGCACAGGTGCTTATTAGTTTTCTGCAATATTAACTCCAGAATCTGAGCCATTTTTAGAAAGTTGGAGAGCCTTTGAATGCTCTTGTTGAAATGTAACTATAGATCTGAGTGAAACAGTTCACTCCTCTTTGCCTTGACGGGCGGAAACTGGGCAGTGTATTGGAACCAGTCGCCATTTAATGGCAGTGTTTATGGGATGATTCCTTTTTGTTGTCAGCTAATCAGGCAGAGCCTCCAGGTAACCTCCTCCTTCACCTAGTTTAGTTCATGGAGTCAGAGGATGTTGGAATTGACGAGACCTTGGAATCTTCTAGGCAGCCTCCTCATTTTGGAGGACAGAAGAATGTCCGAGTAGCGTTTTCAGTTCCATACCCAGTTGGCATGCTGTAGACACCATTCCTCCAGGTGAATTTTGCATGCCCTATGGAATTTGTCTGGTGTACCACTCACTGTATTGCTAACTGCAAGGTCAGCTGTTCAAACCCACTTCAGAAACCCTAAAACAGGGTCCCCATGAGTTGGAACCCACTTGACGATACTTGTTAACAACAACAGCATGAAGTTTATGGTCCCTTTGCCACCGTTAGTGAGTGCTGTACATTCCAATCCAATCTGTGCCAAGCAGTCACCATTGTTAATGACTCAACTGTATAGGTCAAGCCAGCTGTCAACTTCAATAGTCATTCTTAAACGAAGTGTATGTAATTTTTGACATATATTGATTTATGACCATATACCCTGGTAGCTAACCACAAGTTCAGCAGTTCCAATCTACCAGCCTCTCTGGGGGAGAAAGATGAGGCTTTCTGCTCCCGTAAAGATTTACAGCCTTGGAACCTTATACATAGTACGTGTGAGTTGAAACTGACTTCACAGCATACAACCACCACTGCCACCAAAGTATATGAATGTCATACAGTCTCCAGTTTAATCATCCATATGGTATTTAAGCATAGTCTCAGAGCCTTAAGGGATGAAAATAATGCCTGGTGAAATTAAGGGAGATTTTTATTTGGACTATTATCCTTAAAAATATCTTTTTAAAAAAAGTCATTTACTGGGAATTTATTTACAGTGTTAGGAGCACTTGTTGCTCTTTGTAAATAAAACAAACTCCCTTCCTTATTCAAACAGCACTGATCTCTCTGACTCCTCCTGTTTAAATAAAATGTTTGTGTCTCCAGAAATTATTTGAGTTGGCATACAGGTGCATTCATAATGCTATGGAGGAAACTATTGTTCTAAATCTTTTAGGTAGTGATTGTTTTTGTTAAGTGCTATTGAGTAGGTTCTGACTCATAGCGACTCTATATAGGGTGTCTGAGGAGCTGCTGGTGTGTTTGCAATTAGCAGTCCAATTCTTATCCTACAACACCACACCAGGGCTCCTAATTTAGGTATCCCAGCCCAAATAATTCCAAGTGGTTACGAATCGGGCTGTGAACCGCAAGGTCAGCAGTTTGAAACTACCAGCTGTTCCGTGGGAGAAAGATGAGGCTTTCTGCTCCCGTAAAGATTTACAGCCTCGGAATCCCTGTACGGGGTCACTATGAGTTGGAACCGACTCCACGGCACATAACAACATCAGAAATGCAAAACACTGCATATACGAGGGGGCTTCAGAAAGTTTGTGAGTAAATGCTATCTTTTAATTCCATTTATCCATGAACTTTTTGAAGCCCCCATGTCTTATTCTATGCAAGAATATTTAGAATGCTTGGTAATTTCTATTTTCTATAAGTGGAGAGATGTCAGACTAGCTTTTGTGAATCATTTTCATTTTTATTAAACAGGAGGTCCCATAACAACTTAAGTATTTACTTTATCCAAAACTTGTTCAAAAGCCTTCCCCAAACTCCCCTTTTTATTTTTAATGTGCTGTTTGCTTAAGGGAACTGGAGAATTCTCAGTAAAGTTTCCCCCTAGGACAAAATGATGTGGGAATTTAACTGTGTTCATTTGAATTTGATGCACAGCCAATAATTAATGCCAAAAAGCTTACTTTAAGTCTTGAATCATACATACAGTTGGGTTATATAAAAGGAGTAACAGGATAATTGCAAAATCACTAATCCATTGTATATTTTTATTCCCTAGCTTCAAGTAGTAAGACATCTAGTAAAAAGGATTTAATAGCTTAAATTGTTGTCACTGAAATGCAGATCGCTGCCTATTCACTTTTCTTCAGCTTTTAGAATTTGGAAAGTCAGAAATTTAGTTTTGAAAGAAAGGGCCCTCATCTTGGAGGTAAAAAAACTTAATCACAACTAGATAAGACACTTGGAGTCCTGGTGTGGCGCTGTGGGCTAAATACTGGACAGCTAACTTCAAGGTAGGTGGTTCAAACCCACCAGTCACTCTTTGGAAACCCTATGCAGGGTTGCTGTGAGCTGGAACTGACTCGATGGCGCTGAACAGTAAGATCAGAAACTTAAAGACTCAGAGCTCACATCAGTTACAACCCTCTATTATCAAGGCTACTGCCTTCTTTGGACAGAGCAGAGCTTTAGTGGGTTTTCCCCCCCACCACTTGGCTAAAAGTAGGTCCACAAAGCTAGTAAGAGGTTATGGTGGTGGGCTCCTTGAGAAAGATTAATAGCATTACATTAATGTTAACCAACCATGCATTTCTTTACTCTTGGAAATATTACGTATAGCAATATTCAACACAGAAGAGTAATTGTGGTCAGCATATTATGCCATTCGTGCTCTCTGGTCAATGCTGATGACTTTACAGGGAACTCTGAGGGTGTGCGCAGACCAGATGATATGATCAGAGCCCCATGCCAGGTGGCCACACCACCTAAGTGAGCATGTCCATGACCTCAGCTTGACGTGAGGAGGAAGTGTCAGAGTTCTCCAGTAAGATGACTAAGAGTGAGTAGTGCTAATGCTTATTACCTTGGTTACCATTGGCCCATTCAGCACCACATAGCCATACTTGTAAGCCTTGGGTAATTGTAGAGCATTGGTTATGGTGGGATCAGAGTCTGATCATCAGTTTTGAAATGAGAGCAAACTAGTTATGATTAATAAAGGCAGTTTGTCAAATATTTAGAAAAATGCAAACTTTGGAAAACAATAAAAGGGGTTCTTGGTGGTGGAAAGGCAGGAAGAATCTGATAAAACTCATGACCACCATACAGGAAGATAAGTTTGCCCACTTCTGTTGAATGCGGGTTTCCTGTCTGCACGTTTCAGCCTGTGACTATGTTTCAGGTGACTGTGATGTCATGTGGTAATTGTTTTATTTAGCCAGTGGTCTGGGGTTTCTAGTCAATGTTTACTCTGTTCATCGTCAGTATCATTTTTTTTTTAATTCAGTAAAAGCCAATTAATTTGTTGCTAAGAAGCCAACTCTTAACGTTTTCAACAAGAAATAATGAAAATGGAATTACAGAACTTAAAATGGTATCTAAGAACTTTTCATATGATTTATATATTTGTGTTCTCTTGGTTTCTGTGTGCCTTATAACTGTAATCACACTCAACAGTACCTTATTAAACCTTTTCATATAATAATCACTCACACCATGATTTGCTATGCTAATACTTAGTGTGAGAAATGTGTAAAAATAACATCCTGGAATTGCAAATGGTAGGCCAGTAAGCTTCCAAAGCAAAATGGATCTAGAGAAGAGCATTGTTGTTAAATAGTATTAACTGGATTAATATACAAGGGTATATTTTTTTGGGTACACCTCTCCCTATGATATCTTGTGCTACAATTAAGTGAGCACTTTTATTTCTCTAGTAGTCTTTCCTATTTTTTATCTTCTGATCGTTTAAATGCTTCTAAGTATTTAAATTTAGATATATACAAACACACACAGAGGTGAGTCAAAGCTTGCCCACACTCTGGTTGTATTAAAATGCCCATCCCTATCTAAGACTGATGACAACATTAAGCGTGTTCATGAAATGATTCTGATGAATAGACCAGTGACAGTGCATTATGTGGCAAATCACTTGCAAACTGACCATGGCTCTGCCTATGAAATAATCCATGATAGACTTGGGTATCAAAAAATGTGTGGGAAAAGGCCACCGGAGCAATTCATGGAAGAGCATCAATGGAAGCGTTTGGACATCTGCATATAAAATTTGGACCAATACTGGAAGGAAGGTAAAAGTTTCGTGAAAAAGACTCGTTACTGTAACAAGACATGGATTCATCACTACGAGCCTGAAAGTAAACCGTAGAGTATGGAATGGAAATATCCTCAATTGCTGACCAAGAAAAAGTTTAAAAGTCAACCATCAGCTGGAAAATTGATGCTTGTGGTTTTCTGGGATTCCAAAGGGCCCACTGAGAGTATTGGAAAAGTATTCGGAGAAAGGTTCAACCTTCAACAGTGCTCTTTACAGTGAGATGCTCACTGAAGAGCTGAAGCCTTAACTTCAGATTTAAAGCAGAGGACTGCTATCCAAGGACTTTGTGATCTTGCGTGACAATGCACATCCATACACCTCTGCCCACATTGTTGACACTCTGCAAATACTTTGTTTTAAGCTGTTAAAGCATCCTTCTTCTAGCCCTGATCTTGCTCCATTAGACTTTAACCTGTTTGGTCCCCTGAAAGCAGCCCTTCAAGGACAAAGATTCACCTCTGATGACGAAGTGAAAACAGTGGTGAATTTATGGTTTGCAGTTCAATCTACAACATTTTTTAACAATTACATGAAAACTTGTTGACAGATGGTCAAAGTATATTGATGATGTATTTTTGTTGTTTAAAAGTTGATTAAAATAAATTCTACACCTAGAGTGTGGACAATTTTGACTCACTATATATATAGTCAAGGAGCTCTGGTAGCATAGTGGTTATGAATCAGGCTGCAAACCTTAAGGTCAGCAGTTTGAAACTACCAGCTGTTCCACGGGAGAAAGATAAGACTTTCTGCTCCTGTAAAGATCTACAGCCTCTCTATGAGTCTGAACCGACTCCACAGCACATAACCACCACCATATATATATATAGTCACCCACCTTTAGATTAGTATCCAGGACCATCCTGTGGTGTGCAAGAACTCAGGAAATGTCTGCTGAATATATGTTGTTGTTGTTAAGTGTTGTCGAGTCATTTCTAACTCATAACAACCCTGTATAGAGTTTCTGAGGAGCAGCTGGTGCGTTTGAACTGCTGACCTTGTGGTTCATAGTCCTTTGCTGATCCTACAGCGTCACACCAGGAATCCTTAAAAACAGACAGCACTGGTATTCCCAGGTGGTCTCCCATTCACGTATTTACCAGGCTTGACCCTGCTTAGCTTCTGACATCAGACAAGATCGGGTGCATTCAGGGCTCAATATATCAAAGTGTCTTATTTCAAAAATGTCTCAAAAAACGTATGAGACTAAGGTAGTTGTTAGGTGCTGTTGAGTTGGCTCTGAATGGCATACTGCCCTGTCCTGAGCTATGTTCACAATTGTTGTTATGTTTGAGCCCAGTGCTGCTGCCACCATGTCAGTCCGTCTCCCTGGGAGTTTTCCCCTTTTTCTCCGACCCTCTACTTTTCCAAGCATGATGTCTTTCTCCAGGACTGGTCCCTCCTGGTAATACATACAAAGTACGAGCGTCAAAGTCTCGCCGTCACCCATTCTGAAGAGCATCTGGCTGTTTCTTCCAACACAGATTTGTTTGTTCTCTGTCAGTCTTTGGAACTGTCGATACTATTTTTTAACACTATAATTCAAATGCACTGATTTTTCTATGGTCTTCATTATCCATTGTCCAGTTTTCCTTGGAAACCCTGTAAAGGGTTGCTATGAGTCAGAACCGACTCCACGGTACATAACCACCACCACCATATAGTGATTGAAAATACAGTGGCTTGAGTCAGGCACACCATAATCTTCAAACTGATAGCTTTGCCTTTTCACACTATAAAGAGGTCTTTTACAGCAGATTGGCTTAATACAAAATATCATTTGATTTGTTGACTGCTGCTTTCATGAGTGTTGATTATGGATCCAAGCAAAATGAAGTCTTTGACAGCTTCAGTTAAGGTAGAGAAAAGATTATATAAACACAAGTTGGAAGGGCCTTCTATTCTGTGGAAACAAGTGCTGCTAAACATGTGTTGAAACTTTAGGTCTTACGTCTCTCTTTTAAAGAAAATCATAAAAATATTGCTACTTGTTGGGGTAGAACCAGTGACTTAAAAGTGACATTTCCCCAAAGCCATTACCAAACCCAGAGATGGATGAGCAGTAGCCCCACAATGTGCCTGGCTTCCTCTGCCTGTGTGTTTTCACTGGATGTGTGGATTAATTTAGCCTTATGTTCTTTGGGTTTTGGTAAATTACGGTACAAACACAGAAGGCAGGGGTGATGTTGCTTGTGGCTTTTAATAATATGGAATACATTGTCCTCTGGGGAGAAGAGTTAAAAACCACACAGTAAAGTAAAGCATCAGACTAGACTTAAAACAGTGTCTCAGGGAAAAATGCTTGTTGTTCCAACTGATTTTATCTATCCCTCTATGTGATGTCCTGAGACCACAGCACTTAGGATGGTGAAATGAATTGTCCTAATGAGAACTCAGATGGATTAAGTGATATTGGTGTTTGCTCCTTTTCTTGAAAAATGAAATCAGTTGCAATTTTGATACACAATGACTGCTTGCAAAAGAGAAATAATTAGGTGATGTGCTGCAGGCTATGAAATTATGTTAGTATTGTTATCATTTATTCGTTATAAAACTACAGATTGTTCACTAGATAACCACAGGAAGGAAATATAGGTGAGTGAGGCAAGCCTGAAAGCTGCTTTCCAGGCCTAAGGTGAAACAGGAGGGAGGTTTTGGTGAAATCTCAGTGTTGGAGTTCACACTAGTGATGTCTAGCTGAGGAGTGTGTTTCACAAAGGTCTTCCGAGTGTGTTCTTGGGCGGAATGTGTTCTTAATGTATGTAATAGTAATGCATAAAGGTCTTTCAAAAAGTAAACTTTGTAAGCTATTCTCAACTATTATTATCATTATTAAGCCTACGCAAACAAGAATTTATCCAAGACTGTTTTGCAATATTTCTGCTGTCTCCAAAATTCTAGTATTAGGCATGCATCAGAGAAAAACCTCTATCTTCTTCTGTTTCTATGCATAGATTACAGTTGTTGGTTTGCTGGGGAGATTCTCCTACTTTTTAGCACTTCCCTGATAAGTTGCTTTGCTTCTTGACAAGTCATCACCTCAGTTTGCAAACTTTATGGTTTAAATATTTTCATTTTATAACCTTTATCAAGTTAGTGATGAATTTTTACAATGTAAATGTTACTGAGACAGAGTATCAATGATTTAAAGGCTATGTTTGACAATTTAATAGCTGAGATGACATTTAATTTACTCCTTTTTTATTGCTTGTGAGGGTAAATTTGTGTGTGTGTATGGGTATGAACAAATGGTCTAATACCCTTTTACTGTTTCTGTTGAGATTTTGGTATTATTTATTAATTGATGTGAGCCCTTTTTCAATATATCGAGCATAATGTTCCATTGTAGAGGATGTTTTTGTGGTCTGTTTGCCTTCATTAAAAAAAAAAAAATTGTTGTTTTTGAACATCATTTTATTAATATTTTCCTTAATGACTCCTGATTTTTTATTTATACTCTTAGATAATAAACTTCATATCTTGAATTACAGTTTGTGGTGAGGCGTTGGCTTTATTTATTTTTCCAATTAGTGAAGCAATTGTTATAGCCTAGTTTTTTGATTAAGCTTTACTTTTATTACAAAGCTGTAAGGCAAAATTAATCATATTAATTTGTGAATGCTCAAATAGTCATTGAGTCCTTATTCAGTATGATGCTTCATTTTCTGCTTTGCATTCAGAATGAAAGTATGTAAAGCTATGAATTTACCTCTAGGTACAGTTTGGCATCAGCCCATATGTTATGTTACAAAACTTTAACAAATTTTCCTTCTAATTAGTCTGTATTTGAGACTTTATTATTATCGTTTTCCTTTAAGCGATATTTAAATAGCTAATTATAAGACATCCTTGTGTGGTAGTGTAGGATAAGCAGTGGGCTTCTAACCAAAAGGTTAAGGTTCAAACCTTCCAGCTGCTCCTTGGAAACACTATACAGGGTCACTATGAGTTTGAACTGACTTGACATGCCTTAACAACACATTGTAAGAATAATTGAAAATTTTCAAGCAAGAAAGTTTTGTTTAGTAATATACTTCTCATTTTATTATGTTGATAAAATATGGTTCATTGAAGTATTACTGATGTTGTTATACCATTGAACATTAGTAGATATTTTGAATTTAAGATTAATAGTTTGTGCAGTTATAATCTGCCGGCGGGTCTGTGGGAGAAACATGAGACTGTCTGCTCTTGTAAAGGTTTACAGTCGCAGAAACCCTCTGTAGGGCCACTTGGAATTGCAGTCTACTTGGTGGCAGTGGGTTTGGTTTGGTTTTTAGTTTATATAGCTAATTGAGGATCCCTGGTGGCACAATGGGTAAAGTGTTGAACTGCTAACCAGAAAGTTGGCGGTTTGAACACATCAATCACTTGGAAGGAGAAAGATGAGGCTTTCTGCACCTGTAAAGATTTACAGTCTCAGAAACCTTAAGAGGCAGTTTTATTATGTCTTATAGGGTCATTGTAGGGAGTGATTCTGTATGATATGCATTGGACTGCTAACCACATGGTTGGTAGTTCAAACCCACCAGCCACTCCACAGGAGAAAGATAAAGCTTTCTGCTCCCATAAAAACTTATAGCTTCAGAAACTCTATACATAATCACTATGAGTCAGAACCAATCAAAGTCAGCTTACAACAACAACAACCACGATGGGTGCCTTGGAGTCGGAGTTGACTCATGGCAGTGAGTTCTTATATTGCTAACAATTAGCATTATTTTAGCAAACCCTCCTCTCTTATTTTTATTTTCTTGATCTGTCATTGACTGAATTATGTCACTATAAATCATGTATTTTTCAAAATATATTTACTGGATTTCTAGCCATCCTTTGGGAGCATAGTGGCTCCATACAATAAGCACTAGATTGTGAACCACAGGGTGTGTGGTCCCAGCCCACCAGCTGCTCCATGGGAGAAAGATGAGGCTTTCAGCTCTGTGTAGATTTGAAGCCTTGGAAACCCTATACAGGGTCACTGTGAGTCTTCACTGACTCCATGGCACACAACAACAGTGACAGCACTACCTGATACATGAGTTTTGATGTTAGACTTCTAGGGTTATAGAGATTCCTAACTATGTATTTATAATCAGTGAAAAGTAACTCCCTTATATCTTTTTAATGCGTGGCACCTGTGTGTGTGTGTGTGTACATAGTGGATTTTACTTTGTTAAATTTTATCATTGAGAGAAATACTCCCCTTTGGGAGTTTCTCAGAGCTAGAGATAAATGTCCATAGTACTAACACACACATCCATCTACATCTACATATGTAAAGACATACACATACATTCATATGTGTGTGTACAAAAACATGCTTTCTCTTATTTTATTGTTAAGTGTTATTGTATGTTGTTGTTGTTAGGTGCCATTGAGTTGGTACCGACTCATAGTGACCTTATGCACAGCAGAATGAAACACTGCCCGATCCTGGGCCAACCTCACTACTGTTGCCACGCTTGAGTCCATTGTTCTTATCTTTGATAATAGAGCTTGAAACATGTTATTATCCATGTTATGTTTATTGTTACTCTGTTTTCCTTTTTTTATTTATTATTTTGTTGTTTTGTGTTCCTGTCTTTTGCATCATGAACCCTATTTGTTGACTCTGAATATATCTGGGAAAAGTAGCACTGCCAGGTGCAGACGTATGTCTTGTTTTTTCAAAAGATGGTTCTCCGTGGGGAGGGTTAGGCTGCTTGTGTTTCTGGGCATTTCAGCTCTCCTCTCCTGGAGTTAGGGACAGGTAGAGTATGACAGGGTAAACATTTCCCGCTGCCCTTTTCAGGGCGTGTTCACTGTTTTGATTTGAAGGGCAGAGCACATGGCGTTGTAAGATGCCGTGTCTCCAGTTTCCATCGTGGATTATGAAGTTAGTGGACATTCCTCTCAAAATTCATCTATGTATGGTTGTTTCTTTTATTTCAGTATTGCTACCATTTTTTTATTTTAACTGTTTTCTAGAAAAATATCTAAAACTGACAATTCTGCTTTAGCTCAGAAGGCTTATAAAAAAGTAGAATGTCATAGAAACAGCTCTGATCAGTAGTAAGATAGCTCTAGCCTACATTTGTCAAGACTTGACTTTTGTAAACAGCAGCACTGCTTCTGACTCATAGTGACCCTGTATAGGGTTTACAAGGAGCGGCTGGTGAATTTGAACCACTGACCTTGTGATACATACCAACCTTATGGTCCAGTGCTTTATTCCACAGCGCCACACTAGGACTCCGTATATTATATGAGTCATATATAATCATATATAATTATGTATATTATGTAATATGGAGTTCTGGTGTGGCGTTGTATGTTCATGTGCCTGACTGTAAGATTGATTTGAACCTCCTGGCCCGCAGTTCAGCCTCACCAGCCACTCCCCAGAAACCCTATACAGGGTCTCTATGAGTCAGAACTAACTTGATGGCACTTAACAGCAATACAATATGGACCATAAATAACATCTTGATAAACAGAAAATGCTGAAGTTGTCAAGAATTTTGTCTTAATGGGATCCATAGTTAACATCCATGATAGTAGTTGTCAAGAAATCCATTCATGTATTGCATTGGACAAATCTGTTGCAAAAGATTTTAAAGTGTTTAAAAGCAAAGATGTCACCTTGAGGACAAAGGTTCACCTGACCCAGATCATGGTACTTTCAGTCTCCTCCTGTGCATTCAAAGTTGGTCATTGAATAAGGAAGACCAAAGCAGAATTGATGCACATGGTGTTGGCATAGAATATTGAATATATTCTGGTCTCCCGAAGAATAAACAAATCTGTCTTGGAAGCAGGGCAGCCAGATGCTCCTTAGAAGGGAGAATGGTGAGACATAGCCTCACATACTGAGGACATGGTATGGTATTCGGTGGTGCAGGACCAAATAGTGTTTTGTTCTGCTGTACATAAGGTTGTTATGAGTCAGAGTTGACTCAATGGAATTTAACAACATCATACATATTTAAGAGATATGTGATATAGAGATACACAGTTCAATCTAACACAGACAGAAACAGAATCAAGTAGATTGAGATGTTGTGTTTTTGGTCCTTGAACTAGATGGAGATTGACAAGACAATTATTTGCATCTAAGGGAAGAATTCTGTACATGAGAGAGAAATTGGAGCGTTGTCATATGGATGATAATTGAAGTGAAGGACTTGAAATAGATGACTTAAATCAAGATAATCCAACAAAGAGATGATTTTAATGCCTTAGCTTTAAAGAACTGTAGTGTTTTAAAAACAGGAGAGAAGGCTGCATAGGCAAAAGAAATGGTGGGAGAATGGCCAAATAGATAAGAAGAAAACTAGGATCTGTCAGTGCTACAGAAACTAAGGGAAAAGCTATTTAATGGAGGGCATACAAAATGTCAAGTGCTACTAAGAGATCAAGTAAGATGGGGAATGAGAAATGTTAATTGGATTTAACAATATGAAGGTGATCCCAATATTGGTGACCCTAGCAAGTTATTTTATACATTGACATTCATACATTGTCATTCCTAAACTGTATTTTGTAACCTGAATTCAGCGTGCCTTATATCAGCTGCTGAACAGCATGAATGGCTTAGCTACTGATAATTAAGCTTCAGCTGAACTTCTCTTTATATAGCCTTAAAAAACATTATAATGTTTTTTAGACACATATTTTTTATTTAAACACATATTAATCTATGTATGTACAAGAGGGCTTTGAAAGTTTGTAGGGAAATGGAGTTAAAAGATAATGGAATTTTTCCAAGAACTTTCTGAAGCTCCTTCATATACACTATGCATATGAAGTGGCTCCGGAAAGTTCACAGGAAGATTCCACTATCTTTTAGTTCAATTTTCCATGCACTTTTTGAAGCCTCCTCATATGTGTTGTTTGTTAGGTGCCGTCGAGTCGATTCCACCTCATAGTGACCCTTTGCCCAACAAAATGAAACACTGCCTGTGTTTTTGCCGTCCTCTCAATTCTTACATTTGATCCCAACGCTGCTGCCGCTGTGTTAGTACGTTTCATTGGCGTCTTCCTTGTTTTTGCTGACTCTCCACTTTACCAAGGTTGAGTCTTTCTCCAGGGACTGGTCCCGCCTAATAACATGTCCGAAGTAGGAGAGATGAAGAAGTCTCACCGTTCTGGCTTCCGAGATCTGAAATCCATATCCTAACTGTAATTGAGCCGTGGTGTGTTGCTGTAGGATAAGTACTGGACTAGTAACGGCAGCCTCGGTGGATCAAACCTACCAGCTCTTGGAAACTCTGCAGAACAACTGTCATTGGCTTTGTAATTTATGGTAGATAGATGTTGGTGTCCTTTGTAATTTATGTTAGATAGATGTTGGTGTCCTTTGTTGGTAGGTGCCATTGAGTTGGTTCATACCGGCTCTATGCACACACACACACAAAACATTGCGTGACCCAGCACCATCCTCACAATTGTTGTTTGAGTCCAGTTGTGCTGCCTCTGTGCCAATGCATCTCATTGGGGATCTTCCTCTTTTTTGCTGACCCTCCACTTTACCCAACATTATATCTTTCTTCAGGGACTATTCCCTCCTGATAACATGTCCAAAAATATGAGACGTGAGGTCTCACTATCCTGGCTTCTGAGGAGCATTCTGGTTGTACTTCTTCCAACACAGATTTCTTTGTTCTTCTGGAAGTCTATAGTACTTTAAAATCTTCTACAAATCCATAATTTAAATGCATTGATTCTTCTATGGTCTTCCTTATTTATTGTCCAACTTTCACATGCCGACGAAGCTACTGAAAATAGCATGGTTTGGGTCCTTCAGGGATATCAAAACTGCTGTTTTGACATCATGTAAATCACAGAGTGCAGTGCTCTTTGAGGAGGGATTGGCTGGCTGTGTGCCGTTGAGTCACTTCTAACTCATAGTGACACTGTATAGGGTTTCTGAGGCTGTAAATCTTTACAGGATCAGAAAGCCTCATCTTTCTCCTGGGGAGCAACAGGTAGATTTGAACTGCTGACCTTGCAGTTAGCAGCTCAGCTCTTAATCCATTATGCTACCAGGGTTCCTGAAGAGGGGTTGTTGTTGTTAAGTGCCATCGAGTTGATCCCAACTCATTGCAACTCTGTATAGGGTTTCCTAAGAGCAGCTTTCCTTGAAGTTGAAACTGACCTTGAAATCGAGTACTTAACTTATGGCACCACATGACAGATGGAAATACCACTTCCGAAGAATATAGACCTAGGTGAAGAATATGTCGAGTAAAAATCTTTCTGATATTTTGGTTTAATGAAAGTGTCTACAATTTTGTAAGAGTACTTTTTGACTTGGCCTCTTAAAGTTCCATTTGAATTAATTTTCTAACCATTCTCTTCAGATTGGTTGTACTTAACAAACAGATGTCTTGACCTGACTCTTAGCTTTATTTTTAGCACACAGGGTAATACCAAGTTTGTTTTGGAGAGTCAAAGAACATTATAATAACATGTTAACATTATATGTATAATTAAAATATTCCCTCTTTTTCTTTATTTTCTACTTTTAATATAACTTAGTAATGCTCTGATTATTATTTATATTTCTCAATGTGTTAATGGAGCTACAAATTGGAGTGAGGCCCATAGATTCTAAAATGACCTTAGAATAATGAAATATAAACACCTGAAGAAGGAAATTTGTAAAAACAGACAAAAATCTGCTCCTCATCTACAATTATGGTTTTCTAGTCTTTTATTTTTTTGGTAAAAGATATTAACTTATAATATTGAGAATAAAAATGAGAAGGTTCAAAATATATATCCTGATTCCCATGTTCAACTCATCATTTATGAAGTTTTATGGGATTTTGGGGGGTTAGTTCTCTTTAATGCAAAATAGTATAAACTTTTTAGAACCAAAACCCATTTAAATGAAAATCTTTAAGCAGTTTTAGCAGCAAACCAGTAAAAAGCAATTTGTCAGATACAGACTGGTAAGATCTGGAACTGAATTCACCCCATTGACTCAGTTTTCCAGCCAAACAAAAAGCAGGTGTTTCAGGAGGATACTAATACTCGGGAAGTAGGCTCCTCTTTGAAGAACCAAACATCGGAGATCAAAAGGGCGGACATTCACTCGAGGAACAAAATACAGAAGGGTTAAGAAAGAAGAAAGAATCGGAACAGGAAACACATGGAGGAAGTGGGACTAGTGATATTACATTTTAATCAATGAGGAGGAAAACAAACATTGTGTGTGAATTGTTGAATGTAAACCTAATGATCTGTTCTGTAAACCATCTTCGAATTCCCAATAAAAGGTTAAAAGAAAACAACATAACTTTAAGAAGCAATTTGTGAGGTGGGTCAGGGAGAGACCTGAATTCCATTAGAAACTTCTTGGCCGCAGTTACTTGCCTTTATTTATTTATTTACTCTGCAGCTCTCAGGCCCTGCTCCCTGACCATATCAATATGTAATGGTTTCAGCAGGTAGTACCATCTGTGTTTTTTTCCCCAAGAGTGGGGCGCATGACAAGGAGAACATTTTAATTTTTTATGAAGCATTTCCTTTTATTCTCATTAAAGACAGCTCTCTTCAGCCTATTTGCTTAAATACTGCGCTTTTTCCTTGGGTTTTTCTCACCAGGGACCTCACTAGAGGCCAGCGTTTTTGTTAATTTCAAAATTCCACATTGCTGTTCCGAGGCCTCCCAGCTGGGTTGTCTCCATATCTTCACAAAAATGTATAGTTTAAAATGTCAACTATACATAATGTGCCTGAAATATTAATGTTTACCAGGCTTAGAGATGTCGTTCTTCAGAGCATGAAGGTTAAAAAGTAAGTGATGAAAACACATATGGCTTTTAAAAAGAAACGAGTAGGATTAGATGACATTTTTGCTTCTTAGAAGTTTGAGCTCATCTGACTTCTATTTCTGTAATTTGCTCAGAGACTGTAAGCAAAGTGCCAAATGTGCTACAGTTGCTTAAGTGAGGGAGTTTGGATTTGAACTCAGATTGTTCGTTCAGATTCTCTAAAGTCTTCCATCTTTACATCTTTACCTCTGATGCTTCCTCCAGGTGTCTGCCCTTTTCCCCCCTTCCTTTGCAAAAATAAAAATGACTTTGTTTTTGTTATGCAAACTGCTGTAGAGTTGGTTCATAGCGACCCTGTATAGGGTTTCCGAGGAGTGACTGGTGAGTTTGAACCGCTAATCTTGTAGTTGCAGCGCTTTATCCTACAGCGCCACACCAGGCTCTCACTTAAAAGTGTTTAATAGACTGTACTGAACTCAGTAGTGTGTGCATGGAAACCAACTTCCATCCTATTGATTCCTTTTCATAGAAACCCTATAAGGTAGAGTAGAATTGTTCTCTGGGGTTTTCAAGACTATAAACCTTTGTAGGAGCAGAAAGTCTCGTTTCCCCCTACATAGCAACTAGTGGGTTTGAACCACTGACTTTGTTCAGCCCAATATTCCACTGTGATTCCTAAAGCAGCACAAAGTCTATATCCCTAAAACAGGATCACTTAGAGTTAAAGCCTACCTACCGCCAGAGGACTTGAGTTGTGTTTGCTCTTACACAGAGACTTTTCTAAGTCATCCTTAAAACCAAAGACTGCTGTAACTTCATTAGTAAACAAGGTGTCTGCCTTGAGCATTGTACTCTTGTAAGTCCTTGCCGCAGGGGGTCAAAATGACACCAGCAACTGAAAAGATTAGATAGGACCCTTGGGGGACATCTAAGAAGCATTTTGACTTTACTTCTTCTAAGATGGATTTGTTCCTAAGCTAATAGAGGAGGAACAATTTAGAAAAGCAGGGTGAGAATGGCCGGCCAACTCAAAAAGTGTCCCCAGTGTCATTGAACCGTGTGTAGTCTCTACAACAGCAACAAAATAAAACATTTTAAATGGAGTGCATTAGGAATGTATGTGAAGCAGTTTGAGTAGGAAATGTTGAAATATCAGGCCCTGATCATTGGAATTCTGGATTCTCATAAGCCATAAGAGAGTCTAGTCTGTCTAAATACTAAGGAGTTATTGATCTTGATTGAGTGCCTGCCCTTGGGACCTCTGTACTCAGGGTTTCCCACTCCTTTCCCCAAAGTAGTATTCATTCTGACTATTCTGATTATTGAAAGTGGTCGTCGAATAGCACATAGTTCAACCTGGGTTTCTCTTCCTCCTCTTCAGTTCTTACTGTCTGTGTTCTCTTACTTGTAAATCTCCACAGTTTCTTTTTTGGATTATAGAAATAATACATGCTGGTAGTTAGGTATTTGGAAAGTACAGAAACATACAGAGAAATAGAGGGAGAGACACCACTGGTAGCCGCTACATTGCTGAGAAACACATACTTAATATCATTATTGCCATTTCTTATCTTGTTTTTAATTTTTTAATTTAGCTGCACATTCTGAACAGTTTCCTACCTTAAAAAATCTTTTCCTAATATTTTTTTAATGGTTGTATACTCTTACCTCACATACATTGGTTGTTGTTGTTAAGTGCCGCCAAGTCAGTTCCAACTCAAAGCGACCCTATATAGGGTGTTCGAGGAACAGCTGGAGGGTTTGAACAGCTGACCTTGTGGTTCGCACTCCAGAGCTGATCCACAGTGCCACGCCAGAAGTCCATATTCTTTTATATGTTTGCCCTGATGATGGAAGTGTATTTCCCAATTATTTCTAGACTGGGAATAACCAAATTAAAGAGGGTACACATTTTGAGGCTGGGTCAGCAAACATGAGGGGAACGATCCATGAGATGGTCTGACACAGTGGATGCAAAAGTGAGCTCAAACACACCAAATATTGTGAGCATGGTGCAGGACCAGACAATGTTTTGTTAATATTTTGTGTTGCAACTGAATAGAAGGCAACCAGCAGTAGCAGTTGTTGTTGTTGGGTGCCATCAAGATGGTTCTGATCATAGCAGCAGAACGTACAACAGAACTGAACACTGCCTGACCCTGCGCTGTGATCCTAGCCATTAATATGTCTGATGGCTTAACAAACTAACAAGAACAACTACATGCTCAGCCCTGGGGTGGTGTCCTCCGATGGTTCCAATCCACCAAACAGTGTTGGAGCCCATTGTTGCTGCCACTGTGCCAGTCCATCCCGCTGAAGGTTTTCCTCTTTTTCTCTGACCTTCCACTTAACCAAGCATGCTAGCCTTCTCCAGGGACTGGTTCCTCTTGATAACATGTCCAAAGTCTGTGAGGCAATGTGTCGCCGTCCTCCCATCTAAGAAGCATTTTGACTTTACTTCTTCTAAGATGGATTTGTTCCTGCTTCTGGAAGTCTACGGTATACTTAGCATTCTTTGCCAACACCATAATTCAGAGGTATCAGTCATACTTTAGAGCTCTTTATTCATTGTCCAGTGTAGATTTTTATCTAGAATAAAACCGGTTCCCTTTGAGTTGATTCCGACCCTATAAAACAGAGTAGAACTTTTCAGTGGACTTTCCAAGACTAAATCTTTACAGAAGTAGACAAACATGCCTTATTCCCGTGGAGTGACAAGTGGGTTTGATCTGTCAACCTTTCAGTTAGCAGTTAAGTACTTAATCCACTGCACCACCAGGGAGGGTTCCTTTCTCTAGGACACGTGTTACTAACGTATACACTTATGAATTATTCATAAAAATCTTCTTATCTCTGCAGCCTTGCCAACCTTGAATATTATATTAAAACTGGTTTTGTAAAATTGGTTTATATTATTTATTAACAAAAAGCTATGTAGTGGTTACTATGCTCAATAAGTCCTGGTGTGACACGTGGGTTAATGCGCTGGACTGCAAGGTTGGTTTGAACTGAAAGGTCTGCGGTTCAGGCTCACCAGCCCACCTTGGAAACCTTATGGAGGATTGCTATGAGTCGGAACCAACTCATCGGCACTTAACAATAACAACAGCATGCTCAATCTTGGTGTGGTGCCCTAGGGTGATTCCAGTTCACCCGCTGCCCCTTGGAAACCCTACATAGGTTTGCTGTGAGTCAGAACTGACTCAGCGTCACTTTAACAACAACAGCATTCTCCATAAAAAGAGTTTGATAGACATCTTTGCATATCTCATGCAATGGTATCTTATCACCTTATTTTGTTTTATTTACATTTGTTAAAATGCCACTTTTCATGTTTATTGACCCTGGTTGGACCCTTGTTAACACTGAAGGCTCTTGTGCAGCAAGCTGCACACTGAGACTTCGTGTTGAGGTGTCTAGGAGGCCTTTGCATAGAGAATTACATATTGGTCTGACTCCACTTTGGAGGATACTGTGCTGTATGATGTTCAGTGGCACTTAGTGATCTAGGGAATGAGAACGCAAATGAAGGCGGTGATGAGGAATGTGAGGTACAAAGAGACTGGAAGGGACATTTAAGAAACAGAATCAGCTGCAAATAGGAACTGTGGTGGAAGAGGAGGGTTTAGAGGCGATTCTTGGGTTCATGATGTGCCTTTTGGGATGAGGATAAGAAGATGTGAAACACAAAGGAAGGATTTGAGGGTATTCCAGCAAGGATCGTGTTGGCTCTGAACACAAAGTCTATCTAATTGTTGTTTTAATCATTGGACTTGGTTATAGATTGAATAGTGTCTTCCAAAAAATGTGTTGTAAATCCTAAACCTGTGGTGGAGTTCTGGTATGGCACTGTAGGATAAGCACTGGGCTGCAAGGTAGGTTTGAACCACAAGGTCGGAGGTTCTTACTTACCAGCTGCATCTCAGAAACCCTAAACAACGTCACTATGAGTTGGAACTGACTTATCGACACTTAACAACAAGAAGCCTCCTAAACTGTGAGGAAATAAATTTCTGTTTGTTAAAGCCACCCGCTTGTGGGATTTCTGCTGTAGCGGCATTGGATTCTAAAGATAGCCTTTATCTTACTTTATTAGACCCCAGGGACTGGGATGGTGGCTCCATGGTGCATCAGAAGCCAGCCTCTTCCTGTTCTCTTGCCCCTCCATCCTCAGCACCAGGCTTATGCCTTTGTGGTTGCAACTACCTGATGATAAAGTATCCATATTCCAGGCAGAGGAACAGAGGGGTCAGGGTCTACATCCTGGAGAGACTTTATTCTGGATTGAGCCCCCTTATCACTTTTTCTATGTCTTATTAGCAAACCATAACTGTAAGAAAGACTAGGAATGTTGGTATTTTCTTCACTAGTCTCTGTACTATGAGAAAACAGAGGAAAAGGGATTTGGAATGGGAGTTAAGTCATCATAGAAAGGAGGCAAAGAACTGATTTTAAACATGCTTAGAGGAGATGCTTAGACCATGGTAAATGTGCCTAGATTTATTGCCAGGATTTGTAGAGGTGTATAGTTTCCTGTAGATATTAGGAATTAGTCCCTTGTCTGATATGTCATTGCAAAAGAATTTTCCCCGTTTTGTGTGCTCCCTTTTTACTCTTGGTGAAATCCTTTGATGCACATAAGTTTCTAATTTTTAGAACATCCCAATCGTCTATTTTGCCTTCTTTTGTTTGTGTAATTTTCACAACGTTTCTTAGTCTGTGTTCTCAGGATTGTTGTTGTTGTTAAGTGCCATCGAGTCGGTTCTGACCCATAGCAACCCTGTATAGGATTTCCAAGGAGCAGATGGTGAGCTTGCAGTTCAAATGGCTTTGCAGTCTGGCACATTAACCCACAGTGCCACAGAATTTGACCCTGTTTTTTCATTGATGACCTTTATAATTCTGGGATTCACATTTAGGTCTTTAATCTATGCTGAGTTGGTCTTTGTATATGGCGTGAGGTAAAGGTCTTGTTTCAATCTTTTGCATATCGATTTCCAATTCTGCCAGCACTACTTGTTGAAGAATCTATGCCTTCCTCACTCAGTGTGCTTTGGCCCTTTGTCAAAGATCAGTTAGCTGTATGTGGATGGGTTAATTTCTGGATTCTCAGTTCTGTTCCGTTGGTCTATGTATCTTTCATTGTACCAGTACCAGGCTGTTTTGACCACTGTAGCCATGTAGTAAAATTTGAAATCAGGGAGTGAGAGGCCTTCAACTTTGTTCTTCTTCTTAAGCAGTGCTTTGCTTATCCTAGGCCTCTTTCCTTTCCATATAAAGCTTGCAATTGTTTTTTCCATCTTTTAAAGAATGTCCTTGGAATCTGAATCGGGATTACGTTTTATGTGTAGATTGCTTTGGGCAGTATTGGCATTTTCACAATGTTAAGTCATCCTATCCAGGAGCATGGTATAATCTTCCATTTTTGCAAGTCTCTTTTGGTTTCTTGTAGTAGTGTTTTGTAGTTTTCTTTGTATAAGTCCTTTGTTTCTGTGGTTACATTTATTCCCAAATATTTCATCCTTTGGATGGCTATTGTAAATGGTATTGCTTTCCTAATTTCCGTTTCAGTGCTGTCATTTTTAATATAGAGGAATCCAATTGATTTTTATATGTTGATCTTGTACCCTGCCACTTTGCTGAATCTTCCAATGAGTTCCAGTAATTTTTTTTTTTTTTTTTTTGCTGAGTCTTCGGGGTTTTCTATGTATAGGATCATATCATCTGCATACTGTCAAGATTTGAAAGATGAAGCTTGATTCAAACTCAGTCTTGTGTCTAATGAACTTCAAATTCCTGTTTCTAAAACGAAGTTCTCTAGGTTTTCCATCTCTGACTTGTTTTGTTTCTTAAGCCCATTCATTAGGTTTCATGTTTCAGATCTCCTACCTGCAACTTTAGTCACAAAGCTAGGATTCCCCTGGCATCTCATCATTCTGGTTTTGATTTGCAGTTATTTTGTTAATTGCTCTCAGAATTATTTTGTAATGCTTACAGTGTGAATGAGACTGACCTTCATTCAGGTTTGGAATTGAAGTTTGCAACTTATGCAGTTTATTCAGGTTTGCAGTCTGCAGTTTATTGGAGGAATGACAGTAGGCAAAGATTCCAACCTATTCTACCCATCCACTCACTGATCCATCCATCCTTCCATCTATATCTGTAGATAGATTGTCTATTGATCTTGTTGTTAGGTGCCGTCAAGTCGTTTCTGATACACAGTGATTGTACGCACAACAGAACTAAATACTACCCAGTCTTGTGCCACCTCACAGTTGCTGTTAAGCTTGAATCCTTTACTGCTGCCACCGTGTCAGTTCATCTCATTGGGGTTCTTCCTCTTTTTCGCTAACCCTCTACCAAGCGTGATGTCCTTGTCTAGGGATGGGTCCAAATAAAATAATATATGTATAGTGACTTTCATTCTCAGTGACTGTTTCCTTCCTTTCCCCACTCCACTCTTTTGATTAATACTAAGGAAGTGCTCCTTCCAGGAAATCAGTAGCTTCTTTCTTTAGGGTCTTACTTGCTTCTCTCTCTTAGTGTTCCTCCCTGTCCCTGGTTACAGCAGATAGGGATCAAAGCCACACATAAAATGTTTTCAGACTCAACCACAAATGACTCTCTCTCTAGGGAGTAAGGCTTTTAAGTAATTTGAAGCCTTTCATAGGTTGTATTTGTAAAGATCGTATTTTCATAAATCAGTCAACATTATCTAATATTTTTCAGGTCTTACCCAAATATGGTGATGTCCCTTTATATCCAAAGGACATGGCTCCTTTTGAAAGCAACAAAATGATGATGTCTAACAGCCCCAGTGCCAAACTGGTGTTTTCATGTAAGCAGAGGCAGCTGTCTTCAGTGGGCTCAGTTCAGTATGCCTTGTAAACCAAACACTTATGAACACAATATAACCTTAAGTGTTTTTCTGGAGAGCTTCTTGCTGTCTGTACACATCTGAAATGAAATTTTCTACCATTGTTTGTGCATACTGTTTATCAGCCACAGTAATAAGTGTCAGCCCCGAGGTTGCTCGTGGAAGTTTCGCTCAGTCTTGGCCTGTATCAGCATGCTTTGTTTCAGCTCAGCCCGCCAGAATGATGCCTGCCATCTTGTGTGGTGATTTTCTGTAGCCAAACCGGATGGCATCTTTGTCTCCAGTATTCAACAGTTCACGTCCTCTCTAGTGACGTTTCTCTTCATCCTCTTCATCTCCTCTGTGATGTTTCATCATTACACATTGTGAATACTGGCTAACTAAAAGCAGGATCCTCATTTATGGCAGCCCCTAGTTCATTACCAGAGTTACTGTGGCCTTGATCTTGGTGGGAGGGGCTGATCTCAGCAGGTGCTCCAGAAGAACAGTGCTAGAGCTGCTACCTTTCTCCCGAAGAGTCCCAGCATCACTAGGAGCCTCTCGGGCTTTGTCTTGGGCTCCAGATCAAGAATCTGTGCAGTGGTGCACAGTAGTTGTCCCTTCCCTCTTCTCCAATCTTTCCCCTTTTCCCTTCACTCTTCCACCTTCCTCCCGCCTTTTCTGCGATCTCTCCCCATCTTCAGAGTGAATCCCCTGGAAAGGGTTTGATATGAGTAGTGCGAATCATACAGAATGATATATGCATACCTTCAGGATTTTAATATAATACAATATTTAGTGTACATTCATTTGTGAATCTTTTGGGACATATTGTTAGGATCTAGGCAAGAAAACAAGCATCACCAAGTGGTTCAGTAGAGAGAATTTAATATAGGCAACTAATTACAAAGGTATTGGAAGAGTGGGAAGAGCAAACAGCTATCTGTTATACAATATAGTGGTTATCAGCAGCAGAGAGCTTCTACCATCCCTTGGACTAAAGGGACAAGGGAAGGAGTTGGTGTTATTAGAAGTAAGGAGGGAGGGGAGCTGCAGGCTGGGAACTGAACTGCAGGAGAGTTGCTGCTCCGTGAGAGCAGAACCCAAGCTCTGATGCAATCGAGAGACTGTGGAGCCATGGAGGGACTGCCAACTGGGAGCTGGAACAGTGGAGGAGACTTGCCCACTATTGGAGAGACAGGGGGACAGAAAGAGGAAGAGACAGACTCTGACTCCTCATCTCATGCTCTCATACTCTGGCTGTTCTCTTCTCAGTCTGAATGAAGCATCTGTCTAGAAAGCCTTGTTGTTGTTACTCATAGCGACCCTATGCACAACAGAATGAAACACTGCCTGATCCTGGGCCAACATCACTATTGTTGCCATGCTTGAGCCCATTGATACTGCCACTTGGCCAGTCCATCTCTCTGGGGGTCTTCCTCTTTTTAGCAATTTAAAGGGTCAGCCCAATTCAGGGGAGAGATTGGAGAGCAAACACACCAAGGACCAGGTCAGAGGCCCAAGTCTTTTCCTTCAGTGCATTTCCAATGGTTGGAGTCCTGCATGTTTTTTCTCATATGAGCCACATCTTGAACACACTCCCAGTTGGAGTCACAGTCCTTGGAATGCCCTGCCAGGCTCTGCTCCATCTCCTGCTAGTTCCACTTGCACTCTCTCCTCTAGCCACATCACCTCTTCCTGGAAAATGAAAGGCATGCTTCCACCTCTGCCCTTTGTTCCTGCTGCTCCCTGGAGCTGGCATACTTCTCCTTCAGGTATCCCTCCCTCACCTCTCTCGCCTTTGCTCAACCAGCACCTCAGTGAGATGCTTCCTGAACTCCCTTCTTAAGATTGCCCCTCTGAATCCACCTCTATCTAGCCACAAATGTCCTATTTTTTCCTGCTTTGTTTTTCTCCTTTGCACCATCACCTCCTACCATGTTCATCACCTATATGGTTCCCTCCCCCATCCACTGATAACTCAGCTCCATGAGGGCAAGATTGGTGGTGGGCTTTGTTTACTCTTAAGCCGGTTTTATGTATAAGTGTCTGGCACAAGCTTTCACTGAATATTTGACAGAAGAAGACTCTTACTGTAGATTTCATGATATATATTTTGACTCAAACTTTTTCAGTTTTGTTAGTTACATATAACAGTAATCAGTTATCAGTATGCTATGAATGAGTCTTTCAAAGGATATAGTAACTTTTATAGAATAAAAAGAACCACTTTTCACCATAGATTTTGAGGTAATAAAGATTTCTCTGAGTTCAAAGAACCGCTCTTCTTCTTACTAGGTGTTTGACCATGGGCCATTATTTGTGCCTCAGTTTCCATCTTGGTAATCTAAGGATGTTCATTGTAAAGGCAGTGAGGTAACACCGTTGGATAAGCACTGGACTGTCAACCACAAGGTTGATGGTTCAAACTCCATACAAGAAAGATGAGGCTTTCTGCTCCCATAAAGATTTCCAGTCGTGGGAATGCTATACAGACTCACAATGAATCAGGTCTGACTCTGGCATTTAACAACAACAACAACAATATAAAGATAATAATAGTAACCACCTCAGCATGACTGTGAGGGCTAAATTAATGCATGGACATGCTTTCAATCACTTATACGATAAGTGCTCCGTAACGCTTAGTATCAGTTTACATGTCCAGAAACACCAGTGCTGTTGATGCAGTGAGTTGATGCCAGTTCATAGTGAGCCGTGGGACAGTTGCTCCTGCAGCTTTCCAAGGCTGTCCATCTTCATGGAAGCAGCTGGTGGGTTTGAACTACCAACTTTTCGATGAGCAGCCCAATGCTTAACCTACAGCTCCTTTGATTATGGGAATCAGACTTTCTGAAGCACATGCGACAGACAGCCTTAGCTGCTGTCCCTCTGTGTCCACCTTTCCTCTAAGTTCACCTGTCCTCTAAGGCCAGGCTTCCTGCAGGCTTCTCCCAGTCAGAGTGACTAGGCAGGACAGCAGCTGCTGAGATGATACTGACTCGTAATGGCTTCCATGAGTCAGAGCAGAACTGTGCTATGTAAGTTTTCATGGCTGATTTCTAGGAAGCAGCTCACTAGGCATCTCTTTTAAGGTGCCTCTGGGTGGACTTTGGTTGGCAGCAGAGCAGGTTAACCATTTGGACGACCCAGGTACTCCAGTGAGTGGGACCGGACGCGGATGCGATGATCAGACAAGCCCATTCCCACGAGTTTGTAGTGAGCATGCAGGATTCTCCATGAGGCTGATTGAACCCTCCTTCCTTCCCTCTCTCCTTCCACAGCTATCAGACCTGCATCGGGGTCTGGGCACTCTCCCTGCGCTCCGCTGCTCCCACCCAATATGTCTTGTGCACACTTAATCTTGTTTTGGTGTTTGCTTCTTGGTGAACTCACATGCATGCACATGATTTAAATTATTATTGCTAATTACAATGATCTGTAAAACTGACCTGTGTAAGTTGAAAAACAAATACAATTGAGCTGTGTAGATGGTACAAATGGTTAACTCTTTATGACCGATGGGATTCTATCACCCACCAATATTTTCAGCCTCTCAGGTTTCTTGGAAAACTGCTCCCCTTGTAGTATGTGCTACTGCCTGGCATGGAGCTATGTAACTGTGTGACAATGAAGAAACGGATCTGACTCCACCAGTCCTACCACCAGAGCCCATGTGTGTGGGACCTATGTATCCCATATCCTTATCAAAGTCCTTAATAACACAAAACAAATTTCTCCTTGATTTCAGTATGCCTTCCATTTCTGAAAAAGCTGGAAAGCTAGAGTTCATGTCTGTGACTTAACCAGAGGTTAAGTCACTTCTGATGTTCCAAGCACAAATAGGCATCGGGATTCATCTGTGCTGTAAGTATATATTAAAAGAGACTTGTTATTGTTGTTGTTGTTATGTGCCATCTAGTTGGTTCTGACTCACGGTGACCCTATGTAGGGTTTCCAAGGAGCACTTGATGGGTTTGAACTGCCAACCCTGTGGTTTGCACTCCAGTGCTGATCCTACAGTGCATGCCAGGAGTCCAAAAGAGGCTTGGTACAGTGTAAGTAGAAATTATTTCTGATGATTTTGACTAAGAAAATTAAATGTAGTGGGAAAAAAAATTTTTTTTTACCAGATATCTACAGATAGAGGAAAATTTCAGGGTGCTATAAAATCTTTATAAAGAAAGCTTTAAATACCTTTCATAAACATTCACACATTAGATTTATATTTATGAAAAACAGTAGGCAGCCAACATTTTTTATTAAGTTAATCACTGCTCAAAAATGTTGAATTGTCTCTAGAAAGCTTAGTAAGGAAACTAAGTGTAGACTGAATTTCTCTTTTAGCCTGTAGGTTTTCTCTTTTAGCCTGAAAGGTTTCACAATTATTCGTTAACCTGCCTGGGACTCTGGGAAGCTGGTTTCATGCCCTTGCATCAAAATTGTTAATAGAACATGTGAAACCATTATAAGATATGTCAGAAGCTTTTTTCCTTTCTTTCTTTGTGAAGTCTTGAGCTTTTGTGTGCAAATCTCTATGTTTCATACATGTAATTTCTCTCTCTCAACATCACTGCCTCTGAGTGTCTTTGGTGTGAGATGCTTGAGGCTTGTTGCCTTGGTGTCTGACACTCTTGAGAGAAAAATCATGTAAGTTACTGCATTTGACACACAGATGTAAAGTATTCATGCAGCCCACTATCTTAGAAATATACCCACTCCTCACTTACCAACATGGTTAGATTCCCATGACCAGGTGGTTATGTGAAAATTGGGGCTGCGTGCAACTTTAGAAACCAAATGCTCCTCCGGTTCTCTGAGACATTTCAGAGACAGCCCTGTGAGGCTGTTCCCACTCCTGGAGTTGTTATCCACAGCTTGCTCTGAGCCCTGAATTCTATACTTCCTGTGGGTTAGTAGGCTTGTGCCAGTTCAAATTACAGACAGACCTGATTGGGTTAGGAGTTGCTGCCAGAGAGGACCCGCCCCACCTTATCTAAGCTGGTGGGGTTTTGCTTTCCACTGAAATGCCCACCCATTTGTGATAGCCACCGACTGTCTCCAGGCCCCAAGTGTGCTATGGTGGATCTTGGAGCCTGGGGCGAAGTTACCACTGTGTGTCCCAGCTTTGCCTCTCTTCTTGAAAAGATTCACAGCTCAAAGCTACAACTCCTCACCTTTGCCACCAGCCTGAGATCCCAGCTGGGATTTGAACTAGGCTGGGGAGCATGTGTGTAGTTTAATGGTCTGAAGTTCCCCCTCCCTCATTTATTCACATCCAAGACTGGGGATAGGAGTGAGATTGAGAACTTGGGCCTCAAAGGGGAACACTCTCTAACTCAAACATCTGGGGCTTTACCTGGCTTTAAGGTAAGTTAAGTAGCTTTTTAAAATTATTGTCATAAATGTGGAATGCCTGGTAATGACATAGTCAGTAAGTGAGGAGTAGGTGTATTTATTTTACCCTGTGGTGTCTCTGGATGATGGAATGGAACAAAATGTAGTGGAGAGAAAAACAGAGGCAGTAGAGTACGTGGTATTTCTTACAGCCACAGCTCGGCCACATTTTAGTGTTGTTGTTGCTAAGTGCCGTCGAGTCGGTTCCGACCCATAGCAACCCTGTACAGGGTTTCCGAGGCTGTAAATCTTTACGGGAGCAGAACACCTCATCTTTCTCCCGCGGAGCAGCTGGTAGTTTCGAACTGCTGGCCTTAAGGTTCGCAGCCCGATTCGTAACCACTACGCTACCAGAGCTCCTTGTGTATCTACCTTAAACGCAAGGAGCTCTGGTAGCGTAGTGGTTACGAATAGGACTGCGAACCGCAAGGTCAGCAGTTCAAAACTACCAGCTGTTTCGCGGGAGAAAGATGAGCCTTTCTGCTCCTGTAAAGATTTACAGCCTTGGAAACCCTGTACAGGGTCGCTATGAATGGTAACCAACTCCACGGCATATCGCTAGCCACCACCTGAAACGCGGTCTCTGATGGTGTACAGAATTAACATACTTGGCTGCTAAGCAAAAGGTTGGGGGTTTTAGCCCACCCATAGGATTTTTGGACAATAGGACAGGCGATCTATGTCAAATAAATTAACTAGGACTTCTAGGGCAAGATGGTGGAACAGGCAGATGCATTGAGCAGAGGCTCTGCAACAAAGACGTATGAGGTCAAGTGAAACAGATACAGATGGTGGTCATGGAAACCTCAGCTTCAGAGCATAGGACAGAGAGGTAGATTGAGTGCTGACTGGAAGATGAAGTTGATGAAGTTGAACAGGAGCAGTGAGAGAAAGGAAAAATGGGTGGACTATCAGCTGACATCGAGTGGCTTGGTCGTCTTGAGCTTCCGTGGTCCCTGTCAGTGTAGCAGCCTGCAGGCACAGGATGTGGGTGGAGGTTAGTGGCAGGAGAGATGCAGTTCTCTCTTGTTCCAAGCCCTCCTGGTAGCTGGGTGTGTGTTAAGTCCTTATCCTCCCCAACCCAGTGATCAGTGATACACTCTCCTATGTGGCCTTCAGTTCTGTCTGAAGTCAAGTTCCGGGTGTGCCACCCCTAATTATGGAGATGTGTGAACCCGTCCTGAACTACTACACAAGCAACAAACAGAGAACTGCATTAGCTGGCCCTATCTCTATCCTGTCCATCAGGAGACAGGTGAGAGTGCCTGAGAACAGAACATGTAATCATCAATTAAATAGAAACACAACACCACTACAGTGTCCTGCAGTCCTGGTGTGGCACTGTGGGTTAGTGCACAACTGCAAGGTCGGTTTGAACCGCAAAGTTGGTGGTTCAAGCTCACCAGTCACTCCTTGGGAACTCTATACAGGGTCGCTATGAGTTGGAACCAACTCAATGGCACTTAACAACAACAACACAGTGTCTTAGAGAAAACGGGCATTTTCAGTTTACAGGAAGAAACAAGACTGAGTGTCTCAAACAAGTGACGAAAATACAGAGGAAAAAAATAAAATGCCAGAAATGGCATCAGAAGTATTTGATAAGAAATTTTATAGAATGATACTTAGGTACCTCCAATGGAGTGAGTGAAAGGTAGAAGAAAGCAAGGAGAACACAGGAGAAACTTCAGAAAAATTCAGGAACACACTAAAAGAACAAACTGAGAAAATAAATGAAAAAATTAGAAATCATACAAAAACAATAATTAGAAAACAAGAAGATTCTTTCTAAGAATTCAGAAACAGGATATTGAAGGGGGAAAGAAGAATTGATGGGAGGCCAAATTTCTGAACTTGAAAAATTTCTTAGTATTCATCTGCTAGAGGTTTAACCAGAAAAAAAAACAAAAAAGTTTTGACAAAAACCTAAGATTTATGAGGGGCACTATCAAGAAGAATAATTTACATGTGTTTGGAATTCCAGAAGAAGAAGAGACAAAACAACAACAACAACACACACACACACAAAACACACACACACACACACACACACACACACACACACAAAAGAAAACCAGAAAATGATCCAAGAACTATTAGAAGAAAACTACCCTAACATCATGAAAGAAGAAAAGACAGCCATTCAGAAAGTTAAACAGGAGAGATTGCCCCCCTCCCCCAAATCACCAAGACATATTATAATAAAATTTTTTAAAACCAAAGATAAGGAAAGAATCCTGCAAGCAGCTTGGGAAATATAAAAAGTTACCTACAAAAGAGAACTATTAAGACTAAACTCTGGTTTCTCAGTAGAAACCATGCAGGCAAGAAGACAATTGGATAACATCTATAAAACTCTGAAAGAAATAAATTCAAACAAGAACCACATTCCCAGAAAAATTGCCCATCAAATATGACAGCAAAATTAGGACATTTCCAAATAAACAGAAATTTAAAAGAATTTACAAAAATAACACCAAACTCATAAAAAATACTCAAGGGAGTTCTTTGGACAGAAACCCAACAATAGCAGACAGCAGCCTGAGACTAACATTCATGACGGGATCACCAGAACTCAACTGAGTAACAGTTTGTTGTTGTTGTAAAGTGCTGTTGAGTCAGCTCCGCCTCAATAGGGCTTCTGAGGCTGTAAATCTTTGTGGGAGCAGAAAGCCTCATCTTTCGCCCTTTATAACAGCATGTCACATTATATGTATAATTAAAATAGTCCCTATTTTTAAGTTTCTATTTTCAATGGGACTTAGTAATGTTATTGTTATTTGTATTTCTATGTGTGCTATTGGAGCTACGAAGTGTAGTAAGGCCCATAGATTCTAAAATGATTGTAGAATTGTGTAATGTAAACAACTGGCTAGAGCAGGAAATTTGAGACCATACAAACAAAAAATCTTGCTGCTCCTTTGCAATTATGATTTTTTTTTTTTTTTGCCGAGAGGCATTAACTTATTAATTAAGAATCAAAATGAGAAGGTTCTCATCTAATCAACTATATCAGCACTATTTTTAATGTATATATCCTGACTCCCATTTCAACTAAATGTTTAGGAAATTTTAAAAGATGTTGAGGAGATGTCTTTCTTTAATATAAAAAAGTATAAACATTCAAGAACCAAAACCCAGTTAAATGGAAATCTTTAAGCAGCTTTAGAAGCAAACCAGTAAGGGGGAATCCGGATTACATTCTACAAAGCAATTTGTCAGATAGACACTGGTCCAATCTGGAACTGAACGCACTCCTTTGGCTGAAATTTTCAGCCAAACAATAAAGAGGTCTGTCAGGGGAACAGTAATACTAAAGGGAATTAAAATCACAGGCATTTGTTATTGTTAAGGCCATCAAGTTAGTTTCCACTCATAGGGAGCCTATATAGGGTTTCCAAAGCTTTAATTCTCTGGAAGCAGAAAGCCTCGTCTTTCTCCTGTGGGTGATTGTTGGGCTCCAACTGCCAACCTTGTGGCTGGAAATCCAATGCTCATCCTACAGCGCCACCGTGCTCCCCAACCCAGATACGTTGTCATTGTTGTTAAGTGCCATTGAGTTGGTACTAACTCATAGTGACCCTTTATAGGGTTTCCATGGAGCAGCTGGTAGGCTTGAACTGCCGATCCTGTCCAGTGTTGATACTACAGCACCACACCAGGAGTATTCAAGATAAAATAAACCTGATGATGGAATTCTGTGGGGTCAGTTCCGACTCATAGCAACCCTGGATAGGGTTTCCAAGGCAAATCTTTATGGAAGCAGAAAGTCTCATTTTTCTCCCATGAAACAGCTGGTGCTTTTGAACTACTGACCTTGAGGTTAGCAGCCTGACTTGTGACCACTATGCTAACCAGAGCTACAAGACTGTAAACAGGGAACCAGAGATACTGGTTTGCAACAATAAAAACCATAAAGTAAAAAGAGGGGGAGTTTTATAGAATGAAGAGGAAATCAAGTAGACTGTAAGAAAAAATTTAAAAAACCAAATTGTAACCCTAAAACTATACCAAACCTTAAACCTAGCCCTAGTCCAGCCCTTCCCCAACCCCTAACACCAACCCTTGTCCTAACTATAACCCTGGCATTAAATGAAGTCTTAGGCCTTGCCTAGACCTAGCCATTGTTTTAACCCTAACGCCTTATTCCTAACAGCACCCCCAAAACTGACTATTGAAAACTTCATAGAGCACAGTTCTACTCTGACACACATAAGGTCACCCTGAGTGGGAATTCACATGACTGTAACTGGTTTTGTCTTAGCCTTTGTGAGTCCTGTCTCCTCAGCTATAAAATAGTTACAGAAAGTTGTGAGGAAAACTGAACCTAGACCTCCTCTCTTCTCTGAGAGGTTGTACATGGGTTTGCTAGTTTGAGGGGAACCTTTTGTCCCTTTGACTCTTCCCATACAAATTGAGAACTTCAGATCCCCTTATCCCATGCTCTGGTAAGGACGTGGCCTGTGAGGGCCCTTTTTCTGAGGAGCTTGGCCTCCTGGACCACTGCATCGATGAGCAAGGCCAGGGTGTTCATCAGGGACGTGTGTAAAATGAAAAGACCCAGCTCTAGGCCAAGTGCTGCGTGTTCTGATGAGATCCTCTTATTAGATGTTGTTGTTGCTGTTAAGTGTCGTGGAGTTGGTTCCAACTAATAGTGACCCTATTTAGGGTTTCCGAGGAGCGGCTGGTGAGCTTGAAACGCCAACCCTTATGGTTCAAACCTTGCAGTCCAGTGCATTAACCCACAGCACCACATCAGGATTAGTCTGATTAGATTCTGCTGTTGTTAGGTACCATTGAGTCGGTACCAACTCACTGACCTGTGCCCAACAGAACGAAATATTTCCCAGTCATGGGCCCACCTCACAATCATTGCTACGCCTGAACCCACTCCGTTAGATGTTGTTGTTAAGTGCCGTCGAGTCAGTTCTGACCCATAGTGACCCTGTATGGGGTTTCTGAGGAACAGATGGTGAGCTTGAACCACCAACCTTGCTGTTCAACTGACTTTGCAGTTCAGTGCATAACCCACTGCACTTTACCAGAATAGACGCTCAACTCTTCATCCAGCAAACAACCACCACAGTAGCTCTGCAGTGTTCTCCTTGTCTGCTCTAATACGGCTTCTGTCACCTGGACATGTTTTCCTTGACTGGTTTTGCTAAATTGCTTTCAGTCATATTCACTAATGCCCACACCATTCTCACCATTACTGCAACTATTCTCTGCTAAGCACACTCTCCTCCCTGCTCCCTTTCCATATTGTGAAATATACTTGACTTCAAGAACATTCAAGCCTAAGCACATATTATTTAAGAGCAGTAACTGAGAAGACTGTCTGAACTTGAGTTATAACTTCACTAGTTACTAGCAGAGTGAACTGAAGCAAAATTCCTTTTGTAAGCCTCAGTTTTCCTCTGTATTAAATGGGGAGAATACGCGTCATATCTCTCCCTTAGGGCTGTGGTTATGCTTGTTGCTGTGCTGTACTGTGGAGGTGATTTTTGACTCCTGGTGTCCTCTAGCCTGTCAGTTTTACAGAAGCAGACCACCATTCTTTTTCCTATGGAACTACTGGGTAGGTTCATTCAGTACAGCATCATGCTATAAGATAAGCATTGGATTGCTAACCGCAAGGCTGATGGTTCAAGTTCACTTAGCCACTCCTAGGAAACCCTATAGGGATCGCTGTGAGTCAGAACCAATTCCACAGTACTTACTAACAAGAACAACATACGTGTAGTAAGGAGCTGTGGAGGCACTGTGGTAAGTGACCAACTGCTAACTGATAGGTCACTGGTTGGAACCCACCAGCTGCTCAGCATGAAAAAGATGTGGCAGTCCGCTTTTGTAAAGTTGGCGGCCTTGGAAACCCTTTGGGGCGGCTCTACTCTGTCCTTGGGGTTGTTAGGAGTTTAAATGGACTCAATGGCATGGTTTTTTATATATATATATATGTGTGTGTGTGTGAGTGTGTGTGTATGTATATATGTGTGTGTATATGTATGTGTGTATATAT
>NW_006408550.1:19917316-19942948 GCF_000296735.1 Chrysochloris asiatica | reverse complement strand
ATATTTGGAGAATATCCCTGAGCAGAACAGATGTTGTTGTTAAGTGCCGTCGAGTCGAATCCGACCCATAGTGACCTTGTATAGGGTTTCCAAGGAGCAGCTGGTGAGCTTGAACCACCAAACTTGTAGTTCAGATGACTTTGCATTGTGACGCATTAGCCCACTGTGCCACACCAGGGCTCCACATATGGTTTGTGCTAATACTAAAGGTTGGTGATTCAAGTCCACCCAGGAGCAATACAGAAAAAGTCCCAGTGATCTGCTCCCTTAAAGATTACAGCTAAGAAAACCCTGTGGAGCAGTTCTACTGGGTAACACTTGGGGTTGCCATGAGTTAGAATTGACTCACTGAAACAAGTATTTTATATATATATATATATATATATACACACACACACACACACACACACTTGGAAAGTTACCAATGTAGTATTTTATTTTGCAGCTTATATTACGGTTCCTTTCTTTCTATATTAATCCTCCTGCTGAATCTCTGAATATTTTGAGCACATTTCAAAATTCTGAAGTGGCATTTCAAGCTCTTCATTGTTGGCTTTCCATTTCCTGTGTTAAGCCATTTCGCATTTAACTGAACTCAACCTAAAGTTTACTTTTGAGACTAACAAAGTATGGCCCTCAAGATTCTCAATATTTGTGAAATATTTACAATGATTTGCCTGGTATTTAAGCGCTTTATACTTTTTGCTGTAGACTACAATTTAGTATACAATATTTCTAGCATATAAAGCAATTTTTCTCACCCAGGGTTGTTAAATCAGTTTTACATCTTTTTATTCCTTGGAGTAGAGATGAATAAGCTTTGCTTACTAAGTTTTATAGTACTTTTATCACTTAATATTTGAACATCCTCAGCACTTTGCTTTTAATGTGGCTAAATGGAATATGTAAGATGTAATGCTTGCCATTTAATACCTTACATTATAATAAATGTTTTTAAAACTTAGCTGTGAAATCCCTTCAGATAAGCAGCTAGAATTCTTTATTTCTTTACTCCTGAATTTTTAAGAATTTGAGGATAAGTCAAAAAGTATTACTGCAAAATCATAGAAACCTTTGTTAAACAATAATATCCAAATGTGAAGGTTTTCTTTCTCAACATAACCTCCATCTAGGTCTGTACACTCCGGAGAGTGCTGTTTCTTTCTCTCTTTCCCAAAGAGTTTTGCTCTCTTTGATTTAAACCTCATGAAATGGTAGTTTGGGAATCCTTAAGGGAGTTAATTGTGTCCTTTTTCAATGTTCTTTGAGATTTGGGAACAAAAAGAAGAAGTTTGAAATGGCCAGTGTGGGTGACGTACGGTCTCCCAGTGAAATTCTCATGAGCCTGATCTTGCTGTCCACAAAGAGTGAGCAGGTGCATTGTTCATAATGGAAAAACGATTCCTTGTCTTCTTCTCACCAGTGCAGTTTTCAGTTTTCTTCAGATTTCTTCCTAATTAGTCCTTTTGATCATCCTGTGTCCTTCAAGAAAATCTATCAAGAGTATCCATTTGGAATCCTGGAAACAGTCTTTATAGCTTATGAGTTGGATTTAACTGGGCCATCAGTTCCCCTTGGAAGCCACTGTTTTTATTGGACCGTTACAGTTTTTTAAAGGCACCCTAATGAGACTAAGACAAGCGGATTACTCAGATAACTCATCTGCTCATCTATTCAGCAGCCGTCCACTGATCACAGAGCCCTGGTCTTGTATGAACTGGAACCTAGTAGCGTGCATTCTCCTTACCCTGTTTTAATTGATTGCATACATCGTACATCGTATTCAAGTCCCTGACCACAAACAGTAACTTAGGATACATTACTCTTTTTTTAAACTTGTTTTTGTGTGGATTGAGTGAAGGTTTACAGAGCCAATCTTCAGGTTTACATTCAGCAAATCAAACAGTTCATTTCATGTTACTGAGTGCAATCCCTCAATGTAACATCTCTCATCCCACTTTCTCCCTGTGTTTACTATTTCCATTCCTTTTCTTTCACAACCCTTCTGAACTCTGTCGTTGTATAAATGCTGCCCGTTTGGTGCACATACCTCACTAGTGTTGAGATAATGATAGATAGTTATTTATCTATCGTTGTTGTTGTTAAGTGCAGTTGAGTCAGTTCTGACTCATGGCCATACTCCATCAGGTTTCCGAGGCTGTAAATCTTTCTGGTTGCAGAAAGCCTCATTGTTCTGCCATGGAGTGGCTGGTAGGGTCAAACTATCAGCCTTGTGGTTTGCAGTCTGATGCTTACCCTACAGGATCACCGCTCTGCTTGGCTAAGAACTGAGCCCCGGGGCTGAGTTCAGGACTGGACCTGAAGGCTGACCATGGCCCATAGTCCCAGGGCTCTACCATGCCCTTTCTGATGAGTGAGCTTGGTGTCTTTTATGATTTCTTGTTTTGTTCCACAATTTTCTTTTACTCTAACTATGAGCTTCTAATGTGACCCCTTTCAGAGCAGTTGGTTGTGGTAACTGAACACCAAGTAGGATCACATGTTCCAGTGGCCCATTAGTCCATTGGACTAATTGTTTCCACGCTACTTCAGTTTTCATCACTCTTCTTTCCTCTCTACAGGGAGAGGCCAATCTTGCACCTTAGATGTCTGCTCATGAGTTTTTAAGAGCTCAGTTGCTGCTTCCCAAAGAAGACAATAGAGCATTGTCTTTGTGAACTACGTTATCCTAATTGGCAGTGATGTTCTCCCCGCCAATGGTCCTAAACCTCTAGGTACACTGACTCATTTCTTCAAGGTATTTAGTAATGTGTAAGAAGTTTTTATAACTTTGCCCTCTGTGTGTTCCACTACATTCATGGATATGTTCACTGCAAAGGTAAATACCCATGTACAAATACCCTTTGTCAAATAAATCTTTATGTGTGTAGTATATTCCCATTCTCCCTCCCACACCTGTTATGCCTGTTTGTCTATCCAAGGATACAGTCCTGTGGTGCTGCGTGCAAGTGCAGATATTTGTATTTAGTTTATTAATTGGTATTGCTTTCTATCATGCTATCAGTCTATAAAATGTTGCTTGTGCACTGGTGTAATAGTTCAGGACATCCAAGAATATTTTTAAACTCCTCATAGAGTACTGAGTATGGCTTGGATGGTGTCTGCATTATTCTGGTTTGCTGTTTGAGAAGTAAGGTCTTACAAATGAAATGATTGAAAACATATGCCCTTTAGGTAATTTATCTATTAGAAATGAGGTGTTTGTTAAATTAAGAAGGAGGTCTGGATTTCAGCATATCATTGAGTAAGACTGTGAAAGAAAATGCTGTTCAGTGCTCTCAAGTTGGTTCCGACTCAGAGTGAACCTGCATAGGATTTCTGAGGCTTTAAATCTTTGTGGGAGCAGAAAGCCTCATCTTTCTTCTACAGAATGCCTGGTGGACTTGACCCATGGACCTTGTGGTTCACAGTCCAGTGCTTATCTCATGGAGCCACCTTGCTACCTTGACAAAAAATGATAACCACTACTTTTAGAAGTCTTGGTATGGTGCTACAGGATAATGCACTAGCCTTCAAGGCCGGTTTGAACTGCAAGGTCAGTGGTTCAAACCCACTAGCTGCTCCTTGGAAACCCTATACAGTGTCGCTATGTGTCGGAATCAACTCCATGGCACTTAACAACAACAGTTTTAGAAGATGAGTTTTAACAGATATGAAATCCAATTTAATCCTGTATGGATTTTACTCTCACTCCTCCAGTTGTTTTCCTCTTGTGTGTGTGCCACTTACCCCAACTTGTAAGGTCAGCCTCACCTCACAATCAGGGCTAATCTTGTCTTGTTGGGGCCTGTATTAGGAGCTGGAAGCAGAAGGCCTTGTGTTGCATTCAGTTCTGCTCTCATCTTGGTGCCCTCATTGCCTGGAAACGGGATTCCTGCTTTACCTCATCTGTGATCTGCTTCTCCTCTGAGTCTCCTGGTGTCCTTTCAGATTCAATGTGCTAATCTTGAAGTCCTCGCCCGCATTTTTGTTAGGCCTCTCTGTTCATAATGCTTCTAAGCTTGCTGTGCCTCCACTTGGATCCTTTGAGCTATGGCTCCTGGTGACTCCCCCACCTGCCCTTTCATCTTGTAGACTCGTCTTCCCATTTCTCATCTGCTGATGCGCTCCTGGCCCTCTTTGCCATCTCCACTGACTAACACTTCACCTTCCTCATACTTGTCTTCTAGTCAGTGTGGAATTTCAGGGCAAGCCTACCCTAGTCTGACTTATCAAACCACGCAGGTGTGTGGTGGGATTCTTTCCTTTGTCATATGTCATATTTGGCATGATAATATAAAATTAAGAATAGGGTTCTTTGTTAGAGAACCCATGCATACATTGCTATAATATAACATATTATTCTTTGTATCAAAGCATCAATTTCTTTCACCTCTATTTGGTGTTTCTCGCCAAAGAGTATCACATTTTATTATCTGGATATAATTTGTCTCATGGTTTCATGTCAAGAAATATGTAAAGATACCAGGTTAACAACCAAAGAATTTCAAGCTCTTTCATATTTATGGAGTTTAGTGAAGGGCATATTGGAAAGCTAGGGTTGAAATCAAGACTGTAAGTCATTGCTCCTGCTAACCTATTTAAGTTGTTGTTGTTGTGAAGTGTCATTGAGTTGTTTCCGACCCATAGCAACCCTGTATAGGGTTTCCGAGGAGCAGCTGGTGAGCTTGAACCACCGACACTGCAGTTCAAACGGCTTTGCAATCTGGCGCATTAGCCACAGTGCCACACCACTTCACCGCTACCCCACAGTAACAGAGTTCCCAGTAGCAGCAAACATCCAAAAGCTACTGTCAATTATTTTTATTTTTTTTTTAGTATTCTACCTCTTTAAGTAGAGGTCTTGTTAGTACCCTCACAGTGACCCTGTATAGGGTTTCCGAGGAGCGGCTGGTGAGTTTGAACCACCGATGTTGAGATTCAAACCAACCTGCGGTCCAGTACATTATCCTTCCATGCCAAAAATTTGAAAAAAGGACAAATGCCATCATTGTAATAAATGACATTGAATTGTATATAGAGAAATTATAGAATTAATGATGGTTTTGTTGTGTATATTTTTACCACAATAATACTGAGGGAAAAAAAAGTGAGCAACATCTTTAAAGGTGATTTGATGATCGATTTGTTGGTAAATGAAGGTGAGTAAGTAGTGGAGGAAATTCACAGCTATGTAAAGGTACCAGTGCATGAATTAGCATGTTTGGGGGAGGTCCTGGGATGGGTGAGTAGTGAGAGGTGACACTCAGCAGAGAGTTAGGAGCTATTCATACTGAGCTTTTCATGGGTTTCCAAGGGGCTGGTTCTTCTGTAGAGTGAGACCTAGTGAAGTCTCCTTTGAAAGAGGAGGCAACCAGATAGGCAAGTGCTTTTGTAGAGACTATTGTGGACAGCCACAAGGTGGTTAGGTTAGAGGAAGACTAGGTGAACAGCAGAGAAAGTTCTAGTAAAGTATGCTAATTTGAACTAGGTGGTAACTGAGTAGGTGGATGGAGAGAAATTATTTTGGGAAGTTCTATAGGAATTCATCATGGGTTCAGTGAGGATGAGGAAAAGGTATACATTTATGATGCCTTCCGAGTTTGGAGTTTGAGTGACTGGGTGGCTGATGATCGATTTCACCAATATTGAGAATGCAGGAGTATCTGTGTTGAGTTAGACTACAGAGGACTCTGAAGCATGCACTTTAATGGACTAGCTGGCCCTTGAGGTTCCTGAATGATTCAGACTGGACCTCTAGCTATGGTCAGAGGCTGGATGGTGTTGCAAGCCAGAGGTTGCTATCAAGATTCCGAAGTGAGTTGGTAAAACCAATTTCTCAAAAGCAGGATCACACCCAGTGAACTGGAGGAGGCAGTTCACAAGGTCTGAACCAGCTTGCCTTGTATCCTAGATGTCTTTGGGGCCCATCACCTGGCAGAATCAGACACCGTCATTAAGTGTTGGTAGATCTCAAGTTGTGTTGTATGTTTTTGTGTGCTCACTTATTCCCTCATCTCAAAGTTCAGTGTAAAATTTTTTAAGAGTAGGCAGTGACATTTTATTATAAGTCAAAATGATAGTTTGATCAGACTGGGTACATTCCTTCTGAACTTACTCATTCTGTGCCATTGTAATGGCAGGTACAGTTGTAGTTTAGTTTTGTGGCTTTCTTTCTGTCTTCATCCTTTTATGTTGCTGTAGGGAAATTTCTCCTACTGTGTCCTTCATAAGACTCCCTGGTGGTACAGTGGGTTAAGCATTGGTCTGTTAACCATAGGTTGGTGGTTCTATCTGCTGCTCTGCATGGGAATGATGAGTCTCTCGCTTCCTATAAAAATTGACAACCTTGGAAACCCTGTGAAACAGTTTGTCTCTGCCCTGTAGGGTTGCTGTGAGCTGGAATCAACTTGATGGCAGTAGGTGTGACTTAATAAAGGTCTTCTCGGGACCCAAAACCCACTCAACTGCCATAGAATTGACTCTGACGTGTAGTAACCTTGTATAAAGTTTCTGAGGCATTCAGTCTTTACAGGAGCAGAAAGCATCGTCTTTCTCCTGTGGAGTGGCTGGTGAGCTTGAACTGCAGTTCAGTCATATCCTCCAGCAGCATAGGAAAGAGAAGGGTCCCATGCAGTGAATGAGCACGGTTCTTATGCTGCAGCCAGCACACCAGCACTCCAGGTTATAGCTCTGTTTTAACAGCCCTCCCCAGTATTGTGCTTCCTGAAAGACTTACCAGGCTCTCAAGCTTACTTCCTTCAATTGTCTGCAGTACAGAATCAGGATTGCTCTCATCCTAAACATTTCCTGGACTAACAACATGGCATTGTGTGGACAAGTGTTTCCTTTTCTCTGCTCTACTTACCCTACATTTATACTCTCTAGCTGTATTTTGTGGTATAATGGTCTTTGAATTTCTAGAATGTCCAGAATGTACCATCTTTTCCATATCTATTGTCCGTTTTTTTCATGTAAGTCATATATTGTTTATATATTCGTCACATGCTTTTAAACATAATTTTTGGTTGTTCTTAAGAATATACCTAGCAGAATCCAGTCTGTCTGGGTGGGACTGATGAAAGAACATGTGGATAGCACTCTTTTGGTACAATAGTGAATAATTACTATCAGGATTGACAGTGAGGGTTGGAAATGTGAAGGTAGATGTTTTGTAGGAAAAGGAGGGGAGTGGTTGACTTTGCAGTTCAGGAGCGGAGGTCCCTGGGACCATCAAGGGAAAAGAGTGGAGTGTGGGACCCTACCCAGAGACAGTGACACCAGAAATGGAGGCAGAGACGATGACGTGGAGAGATGGAACAGCTGTGAACTCTAGACCCAGAGAAAGGGAGAGGGGCTGTGTGCTGACAACCATGAGGCAGGCTTGTGGGGTTTACCCTTTGGTTCGTTGATGATGCATAGAGGGGATTGTAACCATGGTACTGTAATGATATATGATAGGGTGAATGTAAAGCTAATGTTCTCCCATGTAAACTATCATATAATTCACAATAAAACGTAAAAAAAAAAAAAAAAAGAAGATGCCCAGCAGAACATACCCCCACTCCACAGTTTCTACGCGTACAGTAAGTGACCCTGGTGACATGCTTTGAGCTGGGCAGCCATTCTCGGCCATCTCTTCTTAGTTGTTTCCTCATTAACCGAAACTCACTGCCCCTTAAGGGTCTTATGTAATCTTTTGAGATACTTTTGTCACCTGGAACCCCTATGTTGTTGTTAAATGCTGTTGAATCCGTTCTGATCCATAGCAACCCTGTATAGGGTTTCCAAGGAGCAGCTGGTGAGCTGGAACTACTGACCTTGTGGCTCAAACTGACTTTGCAGTCCAGTGCATCAACCCACAGTGCCACAGCAGGCCTCCGGAACCCCTATAGATAGATTGTGAAAGAGCATAATGCTCAAGGCAGACATTCTTACTAATTAAGATAAACTCTGGTTTTAGAAGATATCAGGTGTAAGGCTTAAAGATCATCTCAGGGGTTTTAGGGGTATATGCTAGTCATTTTGACATATAAAAATGTGTACTCTGTTTTTCATATACCGTACTATAAGCATTTTCTACCGTGGACTTCAAAATAATGGGTTTATTTATTGTTTCCATATGACATGTTTTGGGTCATTCTTATGTTTATTGTTTTAATCTTAAGCGCTGGAGTTATTAAAGAGGAAGTAAGGAAAGGTTTCAGATTGGCAAGTCTCTTTCACTGGGGTTCAGGGCAGGCTCAGAACTGGCAAGCATAAATCTGTGAACCAAGATTTGAAGCAGAAGAGAAGCCATGGGACTTGCCCCCCAGATGGCATTCGCCTGGTGCACTACATTGCTTTTGTTTGCTCTCGTATTGACTGTACTGCACATAAACACACACTCTGCATCAGTAGCTCCTTAAGGAAATTCATTGTGACTCTGCCATCCTTGAGGCCACGGTCTGCCTGGGCACACAGTGGTACCAAAGAAATGGAGCAAGAAAACCAAACAAGAGCTGGACATTGAAAATGGCAGATTTCTTCTCAGTCTCTTTCATCGTCATCATTCTTTTCAATGATGTTTTGTAAAACACCATGCTAGACGAGGTGGCTCCATGTTTCTTATCCAGGATAAAAAGTTAAGAAATTCCTTTTAACACTTATGTGGTTTTATCTTAAACTGTGTTTCTTTTGTTCAGTGATGGCAGAGGAATATGGTATTACAGTGCAGCACTGGACTGCTAGCCTCAAGACTGGTAGTTCAAACTCACCAGCTGCTCCTCGGGACCCCTATACATGGTTGCTTTGAGTCGTGGCACTTAACAACAGAGCTTAACAAGGAGCTCTGGTAGCGTAGTGGTTACCAACTGCAAGGTCAGCAGTTCGAAACTACCAGCTGTTCCGCGGGAGAAAGAGGAGGCTTTCTGCTCCTGTAAAGATGTACAGCCTTGGAAACCCTGTACAGGGTCGCTATCAGTCGGGACCAACTCCACAGCACATAACAACAACAACAATAACAATAGAGCAATATGATAGTGGTGGATGGTAGTCAGTACTACACTTAGAATGTGGATCTATAATGATCATATTTGTTGTTTTTATGAAGTGCTGTTGAGTCGATTCCGACCCATAGTGATCCGGTACAGGGTTTCCAAGGAGCAACTGGTGAGCTTGAACCACCAACCTTACAGCTCAAACAATTTTGCCTTCTGACGCATTAGTCCACAGCGCCACACCAGAAGTTTTCTGCTTCACAGAACTGTTTGAAAATTATATTTCTCAGAATGAGACTAGCGAGTGTGATGTTGGCATGATCCTTTGTGCATTTGGTAATGATGGTTATTTGTTAGAGGAAGTTTGGTCATCTTGAGGTAGCTATATGACCCAGATAGGATTTTCATATTGGATCTTTTTTCTCCCAATAATAGAGAATATTTTCTTTTTAGTTTTTACTATGCTAGAAACATAAAATGTTCTTAGTACATATTTTTACCTTTTTTTCATGATATTTATTTTTATACTTTTTCTTAAAACATTTTCTTGAATTGAGATATTAGTTTAAAAATGTTTCATCTAGTTTTATATACGCAACTATACTGAAGCAAGGTTAGCTTAAAAATCACAGTACCTAAAACCCAAATTTGTTCATTGTCTTCCTTATGCTTAGAAACAGTGCTGTGGTAAAAATAAGATATACATGATTTTGTTAAGCACAGGTGTGCAACCATTGGATAAACACTCAACCACAAGGTCGGTGGTTCGAACTCACCAGCCTATCCTTGGAAACCCTACACAGGAACTGACTCCCTGGCAGTTAACAACAACAAGTTAGATAAAATGTGACATAATTGGCTATAAATTGCAATGCTGATTATAAGGAGGCAGTGATGCCAACCTTTAACTTCTCTGTTTATAGTGGTTGTTGAGTTTTAAACATATACTTGCAGAAACAAACCATGCATGGTACATGTATATCAATGTCTGGATGTGATCAAGGAAATAAAATCTTGTAACCTGAATTATAAGGCGTCCTGGCTTATAGCATAGTGGCTTACGCGTTGCGCTGCTAACTACAAATTCAGCAGTTTGAACCCAGCAGCCATTCTGAGGAGAAAGTCAAGACTTTCTGTTTCGGTCTTTACCGTCTCAGAAACCCTGTACCAGGTCAGCATGAGTCAGAAATGACTCAGTGGCACATAGCAGCAGCAGCAACAATATGAATTGCAAATCATTTCATAAAACCAAACATGAATGTTAATGAAAATTTTAGTTGAAATTTAAAATTCTCAAAATTAAAAGTGGAACTAGTAAAGATCATAACTCTTCGGAGTGGTTGTCTTCATTATCATTTCCTGTTTTGCCAAAATGTTAAACCAAGCATAAGTTGTATACCAATACTTGAGATTTGTATTCTCTATAACGAATGTAAGATTTAAGAAAATAATATGGTTTCATTGTATTTCTTGCTTCCCTTTCTTGTAAAGGAGTCCTGGTGGCACTGTAGGATAAGTAAGCACTGGATTGCTAACCACAAGGTTGGTAGTTCAAACCTACCAACCTCTCCAAAGAAGATGAGGCTATTTGCTCCCATAAAGATTTGCATCCTCCGAAGCCCTATCCAGGGTTGCTATGAGACAGAATCAGTTTGGTGGCAGTGGGTTTTCCTGTAAAATGATGACTAATTTGCTAACAAAGATAAGTAGGGCTTATCTACCTGTAGAAAAGTGCTTCTTAATCTGTTCTGTTTCATGGCACACTTAGATAAATTCTATGTGTGTGGCACCTTGGAGTAATTGGAGAGGTTACCCTCACTTGGAGCTGGCAGAACCAAGTGATTCCTGCAGCCCCAGGGCCCAGCCCTGTTGCTGGCTCATGACACATGTACCATGATTGCAAATCTACTCAACATAATTGATGCTACTTCTTCACCACTGTTGTTGCTAAATACCAAAAGCACTTTAGGTACACCTTTACCAGGCCCTCTGGTGGTGTAATAGGTTGTTAAGTATTGGGCTGCTACCCATAAGGTAGTCAGTTCAAACCCACCATTCACTCCAAGGGAGAGACTATCTTTTTCCACTAAAGGTTTATAGTCTGGGAAACCCTGTGGCTCAGTCTACTCTGTCCTATAGTGTTACTATAGGTCAACAGTGGATTTGGCTTTTGGTTCTATGGCTAAGAAGTCCCTGAGTGATGCAGTCAATGTGCTCAGCTGCTAACGGAAAGGTTGGAGGTTCATTCCACCCAGAGGTGCCTCAGTAGGAAAGCCTCGCTGTGTACTTGTAAATAATCAGTCCTTGAAAACCCCGCGGGGTGTGTGAGTTCTCCATGAGTTGAAATAGACTCAGTGGCCAAGGACTCTGACCCCGTTAGTTCTTCACTTGTCTACTGAAACCCCCAGGGGCTCCCCTTTTCACTCAGCACGGAATCCACTGTTCTGACAGTGACCCACATCACTTGCCTTATTGGCCTGTGACTTGATTTCTAACCTATACCTATCTGCCTTGTTCTTTTCCAGCCGCTACTGGCCTTTGCTCTTCTTCAAACATTGGAGGCGTGGTTCCCATTCCTCTCACACCCATCCATGCTGTGATTGTTCCTTCTTCCTAGGATGCTCCCTCAAATAGGGGCCCGACTCCCTCCTTTCTTTACCTCCTTTGTGTCCTGACCCAGGTGTGACCTTTATGAGACACACCTAGATCATCCTTGAAAGACTGGTTTGTTGATTTTCAGTTGTTGTTATTGTTAAGTGTCATCCATTGGTTCTGACTCGTAGTGACCCTGTAGGGTTTCTGAGGAGTGGCTGGTGAGTTTGAACCACTGACCATGTGGCTCACAGTCCACTGCTTATTCTCCAGTGCCATAGCAGGACTCCTGCATATTATCAAGTTACCTGTCATGGGAAATTGGGTCTGTGTTTGTTCCTTTTGGAAAAGGCAACCTGCAAAAACTGCAAGTTGTCTCAGCCTCTGTTTTGTATGTGTGTGATTTGGTGAAAATTTACAGAGTATATTGGTTTTCTGTTCAGCAATTCATACACATTTTATTTCAGGACAGCACTCTTCCATACTTCCTTCCTGCATTTACAGTTTCCATTCATTCTTCTTTCTTATCCATTCCTGCATATAGGTTGGCAAATGCTTCCCCTTTGATCTCGTGTAGTTGATTGTTCCCATGTAGGTGTGCAGTCCTGAGGTTATTGTTTACCTTGTAGGCCTGTCCTTGATTTGGCTGAGAACTGAGTCACTGGGTGAGTTCAGTTTCCCTCCTGAAGGTTGACTAAAGGTTTCCACCAGTCTTTATCAGACCAGTAAGGTTGGTCTTTTTTTTTTTTTTTTAATGTTTTATTGTGAATTAAATGATAGTTTACATGAGAGAACTTTAGTTTTACATTCATTCCATCGTATATCATCTCATTGCCATGGTTCCAATCCCCTCCATGCATCATCAACCACCCAAAGGGTTTATCCCAGAAACCCGCCCCCTACACTTCCCCCCAGTTTTTGGCCCACAGTTCCTTTCCCTCTCTGGGTCCAAAGTCCCTAGTCGCTTCATCACTCCATGTCATCATCTCTGTCTCTATCTCAGGCATCTCTGTTTCTCTGGGTAGGGTCCCACTGTCGGCTCTTCTCCGTTGATGGTCCCAGAGGCCTCCGCTCCTATCCTGGAGAATTAATCACTCCCTCCCTTGTTACAAAACTTCCACCTTTGAATTTCCAACCCTCATAGTCCGTCCTGATAAGCATTATTCACTACAGTATCACGAGTTACCCATCTGTATCTCCTTTCATCAGCTCCTCCCAGACAGATTGAATAGTACCTACTGGAGATTCTGCCTTCCGCCATGCTCCCTAGCACTAGGTTCCCTTTTGAAAACTTGTAAACCAGTCACTCCTTACCTTTGTAATCCTCCCCTCCCCATTTGAGTATCCAATGTCCAAGTTGTAAGGCTGGTCTTTTGAATGATTTTGAGTTTTGTTCCATGTTTTCTTCCTACTCTATCCAGGACCTCCTATTGTGGTCTCTTTCAGAATTGTTGGCAGTGGCAGCTGGGCACCATCTAGTTCTTCTGGTCTCAGGGTCAGTAAAGCTGAGGTTCACAGAGTTCATTAGTCCTTTGGAATACAGTTTTTCCATGTGTCTTTGATTTTCTTGTTCTTCCCTATTGCTACTGACTGCTTGAATATCCTCACTACCCAAGCCACTGGACTCGTCTCAGTGTTTTCCTCTGTAGCAGGGGGACTCCTGTGCTTCTGGAAATACATTTCTCACTAAATGTGGTAATTCCATGGGACCAGAACTTCTTTTATTTTAAAGATGTTTTGATGGTTCTTCTCTGTTTTATTTTTAGCACCACAAATTTCTTCCACTCTTTATTTAGGATAAACTCTCAAGTGTTAGGCCTTGATTTTTAGTTTTTTTTTTCCTGTTTAGCTATTCTACCTTATTTCTTTTAGGTATTCCCATGATTTCAACTGTCACCTCTGTTCTCCCAGGCCTCTCTTTGTCCTTATTACCATGGGTACACCTTCCTGAGACTATCTAAGTTTGCTTTAGCCAAACTTGTTTAATACATTTTTCTTTGATTCCTGAGTGACAGTGGGATTTTTTTCCACACCGGTGCAAACCTTGCTTGTTCATTAGGAATCAGCTCTAATCTAGTTTCCTTTTGAAACCATACCAAATTACTCCAATTTCATGATGTTTCTTAAATGCTTATAATTTTAATAATTTGTATTCCAGTTAATCAAGGACTCTTTTTATTGTGAACTTGAACTATATGTGTGTGTATATATGTATATATATATATATATATATAATTTAAATCCTATATATATTTAAATCCCTACTGCTGATGAAGTACATTTTGTAAGGGAGCTGCCTGAACTGCCTTTTGGTTTACGTTGAATTTTGCAAAGTGGAAACATGCTTTCCTGTTTACCTTTTCCAGGAGCTCTGTTTGCACAGTGGTTAAGAGTCGGAATGTTAATCTCAAGGTCAACAGTTCGAAACACCCAGCAGTTCTGCAGGAGAAAGATGAGGCTTTCTGCTCCTGTAAAGATTTATAGCCTCAGAAACTCTGTACGGGGTCTCCGTGATTTGGAACTGACACCATGGCACATGACCACCAACCACCACTTTATCTTTTTAGAAAACTTTGCTGCTATCTAATAGCTCCCTTTTTAAGTGTAAATCACAGTATAGATTATTTCCTTAATGTATTCTTGAGTTGATTCACAATAACATTTCAATTTTAGTTTGATGACATACTGGTCAACATCACAAGTAATTCAAACAAGGGAAACAACTCGATGCTATTTCCATCTGATAGATTAGTAAGGATTTTGACCTGTAATGTCCTGTTATGTTGCCCTTAAAATATTGTCTCACAGGATGACAATAGGTAAAGCAAGAGTAAAACAGTTAGGGGAATAAGAAAAGCTAGAAGGAAAGAAGAAAATGTTAGTAATTGTCCAGCGTAGACAGTGAGGCTATCTCTTCTCCTCTCTAGATGGTTTGGCTTGGAAATTTTGATAGCAAGTAGACATCAGAACGTTCTATTGCCATTCTGCAAGCAAAGAAGAAGAATGCATTGGCACAGGCTGGACAGGAGAACACAATTACAGAGTAATACATGGTTTCACTATCATTAAAATACGTTTTTAAAAAGTCAGTGGTCGCTCATTCTCATTATGTTGTTGTTAAATGCTGTTGAAGCAGTTCCAACTCAATAACCCTGCATAGAGTTTTTGGGGAGTGGCTAGTGGGTTTGAACCACTGACCTTGCGTTTCAAACCAATCTTTTGGTCACGTGCTTATCCTACAGCGCCACCCTAGGGTTAGTGGGTAGACACATGTTAACATGAGTGACAGAGCGGGCAATATACAGCCAGAGAGAGGTTAGCACAGGACAGATTTATTTTGCTGCTTCTTTTTAAATGTTGTCCAGTCTGTTCTGACTCATCATGACTCTGTAAAGCATTTCCAAGGAGTGGCTGGTGTGTTTGAACCACTGAACTTGCAGTTAGCGGTCCGGTGTTTATCCTAAAGTACCACACAGGGACCCCATTTCACTGCTTACTGTTTTCTTGTTTGAAGATTGCTGCATATTAGTATTCAGGAGTGCTTTTCTTTGTAAGCCTTCTTTTGAAATTAGTGGCCTTTTCATCTTTGATTTTAGCAGGGTTAGAATTAGAAGCATTAACTGATCTTTTGCTGTTTCAGTAGTGCTGTCATTGTGTACAATTCCATTTATTTGTCCTTATTCACATAAATATGTAATCCCTCTGTGATGAAGTTTACATTTATTTTGCCTTGTTATTTCACAATAAAAGCATTCCTCCGGTGGTTTCCCAGAGTTGTGTCTCTCTGCAGTGCAGTGTTTGTTGAAGAGCACACACACAGATTCTGGAGACAGCCTACCTGGGTTTGAAAGTTGAGTCTAAAGTTTGAAAGTTGTGTCTAAAGTTTTCTCACCTTGAAATGGAGACAACTGTTCATACCTGTGGTGTCTATACTGTGATCATTGTTATAAAATATTATGGATACGCATAATACAAGTACACAAGTATTCCTTTTGTCCTTTCTTTTATTACTGCAGGTCACAGTCTTTGGAACCATGGCTGCTGGTGTGCTGTTTTGAATGTGGTTGGCCTAAAATAATTGTAACGATTTGATTGGTAACTTTTGAGACCTAAGGCTTTCTCGGAGGCTCCATAGAAGAAGATTGCTGTTATGAATACTTAAAAAATATATGGGTTTCATCTTTTCTGTGGACTCATTATTTTTTTAAATGACTCCTTTCAAGTTATATTTTTGAAATGACTCTAAAATACACAATACATGAAGAGATGGAATCTAATGGCTTAGGCTTACTTAAAAGTAAAGCCGACTATTTACATAAGTATACTAAAAACTTTCCCAAGAAAATTTTAGGTAGTGTCCTCTTTATGTAATATAAAAGAAAGATAGCTGAATCTATTACCAGCTCATTTGAATATTTCTCATTTCTTTTTCCTATGCTTTTGTGGTTGTTATTAAGTGTCACCAAGTCAGTTCTGATTTACAGTGACCTTGTACTGGGTTTCCAAGGAATGGCTGGTGGTTAGCAACTCAGTGCTTAGCCTACAGTTCCATAAGAACTCCTTTTATTCCATAGAGCAGTTAAAAATGTTTTGTTTTGAGTGTGGTTCTTACATGTATAGGAGATTGGTCTTGTAATGATGTTCACAAAAAATTGTCTCTTCTTTGTTAACACATTTGTTAATAAAATTGTTAAACTATCTCTTCTTCCAAAGTGTGAGAGAAAGGAAATCTCTAACTTGTCCTCTTGGACTCTCTGTTTTGCCTTCTTGTTGAAGGAAAAATGAAATATGTTGGGCTGGATTATTGCAGGTAGCATATATTTTGTATGTAATCTAAATGTGTAGTGAGTAGAATGGACTAGGTTGCAGAGAGTGGAGGACAGTGCTCTCTGATGACCAAGAGACTATGTCGGTGCCGATATTACAGCCCTCAGGATGAACACATCTGAAGATAATCCAAGGCTTCTCCTGGGTCGTGTTTTCTTCAGAAAGAACAGAATAGCAACAGCATCATAGTTTTTTGTCCGACTTTGCATTCTAGAATGTTGATTTCGGGATGAAGAGACATTTTACAATTTCATGATGCTTTACAGTATTTAAATCACTTGCACGCTTTAGGTCCAAAAAAGATAGCATATAGAACCTCTCTTTTCTGTTCCTTCCCATTAAGTAAACCTACAAATCTTGGAAAATGACATAAGAAACAACCAAAAGGTTCAGAGACATGGTAAGGAAAAGGCGAGTTGGTTCAGGATGGCACAATGGTAGGACATTTGTGCCCCCAATCCAACAGAAGACCACCCAGGCTGAGCATCGCTGTACCTGCAACTTCAAGTGATGAAAGAATAGAATTGGCAGCTGCAGATTGTATATCCAGAGACACTGTTGGGAAGGGGAAAGAAAACATACTCTCAGATGAAGAAAAACTAACTGAAGTTTTTGCTCGTAGACTCACAATTAAAAATTAACTAAAGAAAGTTCTCTAAACAGAAAGAACTAGAAAAAGAAGAAATCTTGAAACATCATAAAGGAAGAAGAAACAAAGGAAGGTACAGAAATATATTTACTTACAAAAAATTTCTTTTATTCATGGCTTTTAGAAATCACATTTGATGATTGAAATTACATCATCAGATAACACTCAAGACAATGTATTTAAAGGTGGGAAGGTAAAAGAACCTGAGCAAAAGTGAGATTTCACTCATGGTGGTAAAGTACGCATACCAGCTGACTCTGTTAACTCACACATACCAGTTATACCAAGCACATCATTATAAAAACTGAAAAGAGAGACAGTCAACATTTAAATAAATCAAGATGGACTTCTATAAACATTCAAGAAATCTGAAGGATCACAACTTAAAGAAAACAAAAATTCCCCCTACTGGACCAATAAGCAACATGTGATAAACATAGACTAGCTTGTCAAGGATATCATTTTATTTGGACCAACAACCAGCACCCATGGAAGCAGTAGTCAAACATTAAGTGACATATTCCACTGGGCAGCTCTGCTGCAAAAGACCTCTTTAAAGCATTAAAGAGCCGAGATATCTCTTTGAGGACTCAGGTGCACCTTACTCAAGCCAGGGTATTTTCATTTTCCTCATATGCATGCGAAAGCTGGGCAATGAATGTTGTTGTTGTTGTCAGGTACCATTGAGTCAGAACCGACCCATAGTGACCCCATGCACAGCAGAACGAAACAATGTCTGATCCTGGGCCAACCTCACCACCGCTGCCACACTTGACACCATCAATGATGCCACCTGGGTGATCCATCTCGTTGGGGATCTTCTTCTTTTTCTCTGACCCCCTACGTTACCCAGCATGACATCCCTCTCCAGTGACTGTTTCCTCCGGACAATATGTCCAAAGTATGAGCGACGAAGCTTAGCCATCTTGGCCTCCAAGGAGCACTCTGGCTGCACTTCTTCCAAAACAGATCTATTGGTTCTTTTGGAAGTCCATGGCACCCTCAGTATTCTCCTCCAACACCACAACTCAAAGGCATCAATTCTACGATCTTCCTTATTCACTGTCCAGCTTTCGCATTCATATGAGGCTATTGAAAACACCATGGCCTGGGTCAGGTGCACCTTAGTCCTCAAGCTGACATCTCTGCTCTTCATTACTTTCAAAAGTTCCTGTGCAGCAGACTTGCCCAATGCAATACATCATCTGATCTCTTGACTGCTGCTTCCGCGAGTGTTGGTAGTTGATCCAAGAAGAATGAAGTCCTTAACAGCTTCAATCTTTTCTCCATTGATAAGAATGTTGCTTATTGGTCCAGTGGTGAGGATTTTTGTTTTCTTGACATTGAGATGTAATCCATATCAAAGGCTGTGCTCTTTGATCTTCATAAGTAAATGTTTCAAGTCCTCTTCATACCAAACAAGAGTTGGTTCCATTGAATTAATGGTGTTGACAGTGACCCCCGAAAACTCAGACACCATGCTTACAGTTACGGGGTTTGTTAGGGAAATTCACAGGTTACAATTAAGTTTGGACAGCCTCTACTCAGCTGTGCCCACAGACAGGCTTCTTTCTGCCCAGCCAGTGTAGCAAAACTCTGTTACGGCTGCTGATAAATGACCACAGGAGACACAACTCCACCTGAAGCCTTAGTCTTAAGGAACTCAGCTCTAGCTCATGATCCAGCAAACCTGGCCTTCCACATAAGTGTCTGTAGGCATCCCACTCTGCAAGCAATCCTCCTGCCCAAGTTACTCAGCTTTACTTGCTTCGTGGGCTAGGAAGCCCACCACTCTGATGTGCACGGGTTCTTGGTTCTGCCACTACTCCTCTGCCTCCTCTCTAGTGTCCCCATTTTCTGTCCCTAGGTTGAGTAGGTTTAATGTGCAGGGCTATCTGGGTCCAAAGGACATGCTCCACTCCTGGCTCTTCTTTGTTATTTATTTTTATTGTAAAATGAATGATAGTTTCCATGGGAGAGCATCGGCTTTACAACATTGTTTCATTGCAGTGATTACATTCTCCTCCGTGAATCATCATTCAACAGTGTTTGCTTCCATTCCCTCTGTTTTTTTTGTTTTTTTTTTTTTTTTGTTGTTTGTTTGTTTGTTTTCCAGTGCGGTGTGGTGGTGGTTGGGAAGATGGTCACAAAAAACTCAGGTATATATAATAATTTAAACAACAAAAGGGCACGTTTTGCAAGTCTGCCTCCTGACTGCCAGCACTCAGTCCCTCTCTTCCCATGAATCTAGAGTCTTCAGCTGCTCCCTCTCTCCATGTCCTCATCTCTGGTGTCGCTGCCTCTCTGAAAGCTTGTGCTCTTCTCCCTTGATGATCCTAGAGTCCTCTGTTTCTGGACTGTAAGATTAACTACTCCCCTGTTTTTGTTACAAAACTTCTGTCTTTACAGTTGTGACAGTTGCAATTAGTCATGGTAACAGTTATTCACTACTAAATCATAAGAATCTCATCCCCATCTCTTTTCACCAGACCCGTCTAGACAAGATGAAAACTATTCAATGGGGACTCTGTCTTCCCCTGCATACTCTGAAACTAAACTCCCTCTTGAAAACTCATAAGCCAGTCACCTTGTGCCTTTATTACCCCTTCATTTTAGGTAGCCAGTGTCTAAGTTTCCCATCCCTATGTACCCTGTATACAGAGGGGTTAGGATTGATACTTGATATGAAGACTCCTTCCCTCTCTGTTGGTATTTTGAGCTACTACATCCATGATTATGGGTCAAATTAATCAAATTGTAGCAATTTACCCTCATTTCCTTTATCATTTTTTTTTAAAAAATCTCCCACTAGTCGAGTTCTGATTATCAAGCCATCAAGGCTACTTCAAATGGATACTATCTCCAAGTTTGGGTGTTCTTGTGCATTTCCCCTCACTTCAAATCAGCTGGATGCTTCACTCTAACCTCTCCTGACTCTTCTGTGATGGTAGTGAGATCCCCTTGCTATGTCTAAGATTTTTACCCATTTATACCTATGCTAGAGTTTTTAATTTTCACAATTTAGGTTTTTTAGGATATTTTCACTAAGAAGAAAAGGGTCTACATCTATAATGGAAACTAAAGAAATAAAGATAGGCTGATAATGAGTTAAGATTTATTCTTGATTAGTAGCTCCCACCATCTTAAAGGCTTTAGACTCTATGGTGGTGGTTGCTATGTACCATGGAGTCGGTTCCGACTCATAGTGACCCTGTACAGGGTTTCCGAGGATGTAAATCTTTACAGGAGCAGAAAGCCTCATCTTTCTCCCACGGAACAGCTGGTAGTTTCAAACTGATGACCCGTAGGTTAGCAGCCCAATTCGTACTCTATGGTAGGAACTTTTATTAAAATTTGGAGTTACAAGCTGAAAGAGCGTCACCTATGTCTATGAAATCGATAACGTTCTCCATTCATTTCAATGGTAGTTTCACCTTGAGAATTTAATGCCATCACTGGAAAGACCCCTGTGTGTTCACTGGATCCACTTTGAAGCAGAAAATCGAGTCCCAATTGTGTTCTTGAATTAAAGGCAATCCTTCTTAAGATGCCTCAGCTTCGTACAGTAAAAATGTATGAAAGGACTTAGAGCATAGTCTAGGTTACATCATGGCAAAGGCTCTTTCTTGGGTTGAGCCTGGAGTTATAATTGCAGCTTTGTTAATTTTTTGGTTCACCAGGGTAGCCATGATCTAATATATATATAATTTTTTCTTTTTAGCTTATTTTTCTTGTTCCAGTGTTTGGGAACACTTGTACATAAGGTTGGTGAGGCTGGTCATAAGGCTTATCTCCTAGTTTAGCTCATACCCGTTATTAACAAGGTTAACAAATGCTGACTGGAGACAATTGATGTTGAGTACCATGGAGTTGGTTAACACCCAAATTCTTTAGAATATTTATATGGGTCCTCAGAAGGATCAGGAAACTGTTGTATTAAAACACAGAGCTCAGACTTTGACCAGCAGAAAAAACTACCTGAGGTGGGTCTCCAGAGATCTTGGGGATTCAGATTTTAAAAGGCATTTCTATGATAGATCTATTTTCTTCTAAAGATTCTTGAAGAGAATAGGGAAGTCCAAGTAAACGGTTTTCATGAAGATACAAGGTACAAGAAGATAAATGGGGATACATAGAAGGGACTACTGGAAGTTACATTGGGGGAAAAGAGTTAACAGGATAAGGGAGGGAGAAGGAAGGATCCAGAAAAAGTGGAAACTGAAGATAGATTGCAAATACCCATCTCTGCCATTTTGTGAAAGGGAGGTATAGAGGCTGGATGAATGATGAACAGAGTATCGTAGCTCTGACATTGCATTCTGTAATCTTTTTTGCTTGTTTGGATACAGTATCCTTTAGGGAGGCCAATTTATTTCTTGGGGTCTTTTGGAAGCTTCCACATATATACCAATGAAAATTTGACTCCCATTGGGTTTGCTTCACATGGGAAACTTTAGTCTCTAATTTACTGTGAAGAAAGGTGAGTTAACCTGTGTTAACTGCTTCAAACTGGTCATTGATTTGCTTAAGAATCCTTGGTAAGGCCATGGCAGCATTCATATACCAAACAGTTGTTGTTAAGTGCCGTCGAGTCGGTTCCGACCCATAGCGACCCTGTACAGGGTTTCCGAGGGTGTCTGGGGCCATAATGCCTAAATATGTAAATTGATGCAGTACCGGAGGGAGGTCCATTTTAATCCTTGGGCAGGGCATTCTCATATTATCAAGTAATCACATGTATTTCTTCAATGCATAAAAGTTAGTGTTGTTGTTGTTAAGTGCCGTTGAGTTGGTTCTGACTCATAGCGACCCTGTATGGGGTTTCTAAGGAGCAGCTGGTGAGCAAGTTCTCTACACTTAAGAAGCAAGTGTAGAGACAGAAAGCAGGAAACTCCGCTGTAGTGACCACTATTGGCCACTAAGATAAAGTCCCGACAAGTCTAATTCCGCTCTTACTCTGAAACTAAACTTAGCAAATGGGCTGAAAATGAAAATGAAAAGGAAGTGGACTTTCCAGCAAATTTTTATGTCACAGAGCCATCAGAACACAATAAATCAGATAATTGGCATTTGAGAAGACTCACCTGGGATGACAGCATCTGAAAACCTAGGAAACAGCTGAGCCCTAAGGGCCCTGACTCAGTACCAGTAGCTCTGGGTCCAGTTACCCAATGCTGGCACCAGTGAAGTTTCTTTGAATCCTGCAGCCTTCACCAAAGAAATGTCCTAGAGTGAAAACATCACGCTCTGTAATAGTAAAATCAAATACATTTATTAAAAGCCCAGAGAATGCTCCATACTAGGAAATGTCCAACATCACAGAGAGAAGATTTCCACTCTAGACAGCAACAGAGAAGCAGGCATCCTTATATAGGTAAAGCTAGAAATAAAGCTCCAATATTAGGATTGACAGAAAGGCAGTCAGGTAAGTTGGAAGCAGGTTATCTAAAAGTGAGCTTGCGGATATTGGTGGACAAAACATTTATGTGGGATTATTTGATTAGTTGAGGGCACATCATTACAAGCATTACGTTGTTTTCAGAACAAGGCAATCACAGAGCATGGGAACAAGATATTAAAATTACTTTCTCAAGTATGTCTTTTCCTGTAAGTCTGTCATAAAGATGATTTGTCAATAATGCTGTATGTGAAGACCCTTTGGGCATAGGCTATCTCATCCTGCATCTGCTTGACCATGGATGATAGTCCCCTCTGGTGACAGGCTGTGTGTGACACCTTGCAATCTGCCTAGCTACATGACCTTATTTCCTTAAGGGCATATTGGTTATGTCAGCAGAAAATTTAAGCACAGGAGAGGAAAACAAACTTCAGGATGGATGCTAGACTCAAGATTTAAGATGGAGCTAAGGCTCCACCTTCAGACTGCTCTAATTACCCACACCAAGACTCAGACAAATACGATGAAACTTGAATTTTATGCAACTTTTACATGTCCCAAGCATTATTTTGTGTTTGTTTTTGTCCAGAACAACATGTAGCATGTAGAAATTATTTAAGCATGTAGAATTTATTCTTTGCTTGGAGGTTAAACAAATAGCTTGCTGAGTGTATTATAGATTTGATCTTCTGCGGACAATGTTATGTTTATAGTGATTCTATCTAAGATACTAGTTAGAGTAATTCATATTGATGCTCTAAAATTTTATTTTAGACCTCTTGAAATGAAAAAGAAATTGCAATTATCCCACAGTGAGGTCCTTTTTTGACACAAGTTGCTTTGCCTTTTTGTATAAGAAAGCAAAGTATGACATCGTGTTGTGTTTGTGGTTGTAGTGTAATTCTCCTTATTTATTTGTTTCTCTTTAAGATTTTATTAATGATATCATTACCACCCAAAATACTCTCTGCTTGATTTTTCTCTCTTATTTTTATCAATTCTTGTTATGGTAGCAGTTGGAAGGCATAAAGACTTTGATGTCAGACAAACTTTATATGCCATTTGTCCGATTTGTGCCAAGCAAACTTTTTCTCAACCTCAATTTTTACAGCTGGACAACGGAAAAAGCATGACCAGCATTGCCCACACATTCCTATACACACATTGCTGAATTTTAAAATACACAAGTGAAAACGACAACACTTAGTATTACCATGACAATTTTCACTCAGCCCTCTTGGCTATCAGTTAACATTTTATGGAAAGTAATCATTTTGTTTAGCAATAATAAGTGTTTTTTTTAAGTTTTTTATGGTGAATTGATTGATAATTTATAGGGCAGATCATCAATTTTGCACTAATCATATTTTGTTTCATTACAAGGATGTTCTTCATAGTTCTAGGGTTTTATGCAGTGACTTGGTCACAATTGCCCCTTTGCAGACTCTGAAAGACTCTTCCTTCATGTGTTTCTAGGCATTTTCTTTTGTCCAACTTGATGATAAAGTTCAGTTGGTAAGGACATTTTTGCATTTGAGTTATTCTTAATAGAAATAAGGCAATTTATAAGTGATGATGTTTTTAAATAGTTTTGACTATGGATCTATAAACACTCTCCATTTATGGTAAGAAACACTTCGAAGTAATGAGTTATATAATTTCATAATAGCATTTTAGTAAAAAGACTTAAATGTAATTATTGCAAATTAGCATAATAAAGCAGTATAATTACTGTAAGCTGTTCAAATAACTACGTCTAATAATTGAACTTGTATATAAAATTGAAGTGTTTATTCTTTTTCATAATTTCACTTTGTTTCTTTTTTAATTGGAAGTGGGAAGGAAAGAAACCATAAATGCAGGTATTGACTTACATCTCGCAGAAAGGGTTAAAAGAGGCTTGTGATACAGACATCATTACTTTCTACTTTTCTCGAAAATACTAAACTTGAAAAATACTTTTTCCCCCTAGCTATACATCTTAAAAATCTGATTGAGTGGAGGAACAAGAATAGAAAGAGATAGGGCCTTTGTTCCTATTATCCTGGCTGATTTCAGCAATGTTCTAGATTGAATGTAATGTGGAAACAGTTTGATTCCTGCTGTAGGTTACTGGGACAGTTGATGGGCAGCACCTTGAGAACCTATTGGAAATATGTAATGTATTTTCAGTTTACATTAACAAATGACAGTATTGGGTCTGTCGTTTCCTTGTAGGAAAGTTTACTTGAAAAATAGCTATAGCATTAGTAGTAGAGCTAGGTTTTATCCTTACCATATATTCTTGCTAGGTGACATTGAGTTGATTCCAACTTAGAATGAGCCCGTGCACAACAGAAAACCCTTCCTGGTCCTGTGCCATTCTCACAGTTGTTAGGTTTGAACCAATCTGTTGTTGCCACTGTGTCAATACATCTCAATCATGAGTCTTCTTTTTTTCCGCTCACCCTCCATTTTACCAGCATAATGTCCTTCTCCGTGCACTAGCCTCTCCTGTATGATCCACTAGAATGTTGTTGTTGTTAAGTGCCTTTGAGTTGGTTCCAACTCATAGTGACCTTGTGTAGGTTTCCAAAGCTGTAAATCTTTGCAGAAGCAGAAAGCCTCATCTTTCTCCCAAACATTGGCTAGTGGGCTCAAACTACCAACATTGTGGTCTGCAGTCCAGTGCTTATCCTACAGAGTCACTGTGCTCCCTAGAATAGAGTGGTAGTGATGATAGTGGTGTGCCCTTGAGTCTGTTCCAATTCACAGGCACCTTGTATAGAGTTTCCAAGGCTGTAAATCTTCATGAAAGTAGAAAGCTTCGTGTTTCTCCCACAAAATGGCTGGTAGAATTGAACTGCTGACCTTTCAGTTGGTAGCCCAATGCATAACCACTATGCTACCAGCGCCCCTTAGAATATAATTGTTGTTGTTATGTGCCATAGAGTTGGTTCCGACCCATAGCAACCCTGTAACAGGGTTTCCGAGGCTGTAAATCTTTACTGGAGCAGAAAGCCTCGTCTTTCTCCCATGGAGCGGCTGATAGTTTTGAACTGCTGACCCTAAGGTTTGCAGCCTGATTTGTAACCATTACGCTACCAGAGCTCCATTAAGATATAGTGTTGTTGTTGTTGTTATGTGCCATCAAGTCGGTTCCGACCCATAGCGACCCTGTATAGGGTTTCCGAGGGTGTAAATCTTTA
>NW_006408550.1:19904006-19917216 GCF_000296735.1 Chrysochloris asiatica | reverse complement strand
GGGAGTAGAAAGCCTCATCTTTCTCCCGCGGAGCAGCTGGTAGTTTCGAACCGCTGACCTTAAGGTTCGCAGCCTGATTCGTAACCACTATGCGGGACTGAAATATTTTTAAGTGGATAGTTTGTGTGGGGCACGGTGGAGAGTGTGAGGATTAAGATATTGGTCCTCCCATAAATAAAGATACGTTATACACACACTCTCACATACACACACACATACACACACACATACACACACAGTGGTTTTCCTTGTTGTAATTCTTACGTTAAAGAGGTTATACTGCGTTTTGTTTTGTGTTTTTTCTTTTTTCTTGCTCTTTTTTTGCTTTCAAAGACGTTGATGATATGGACTTCTTTAGTCTTAGCATTTGTTAGATCAAGGTTTTATAACATCTGTGGCAAACCGTTTTAGTTACCTTTGAGTTGACTTCAAACTCAAGGAACCCCATATATGCAAATGTAGTGCTGCATGGCCATCCTTATGATTGGTTGCAGACCAAACCATTGTGATTCATAGAGTTTTCATTGGCTAATTTTTAGAGGTAGCTTACCAAGTCTTTCTAGCCCACCTTAGTCTGGAAGCTCCACAGAAACTTGTTCAGCATTAGGGCAGTATACAAGTCTCCACTGACAGATGGTGGTGGCTGCATTGGTCAAGAATCCAGTTGGGTCTATCTCATGAAAAACTAGTTAACTGTTGTTACTGAGTGCTGTCAGGTTGCTTCCAACTCACAGCAACCCTGTATAGTTTTTGTGATTGACTGGTGTGTCTGATCCACCGACTTTGTGGTTCAAACTGACCTTGTGGTCCAGTGCTTATCCAACAGCACCACACCAGGACTCCACAGTTAAATAGTATGTCTGTGGTTGAGTTCTAGTTTTAATCCCTATGTAGTGAAATTTCTGTAGAATTTTATTTTTAAATCAACTTATGTACCTTCTCTGGTTGTACCACAATTTCCATCTTCTATATGGGGAAATGATACACATAAGATATGATTCAGCAAGACATTGGTACAAATAGAATCTGTAGTCCTTCAGGACTTTAGTTCATTTATCATTTGATCAGTTCTTTTTCTCTCTTCCGGAACCAACTCCACAGCACATAACAACAACAGCTGGGCATGGAGTTCTACAAATGGAAATATTTGAGAGGGAAAAACAAACAAACAAATGAAATTTTTGATTAACTGAGGACCAAGAATAGTGGAATCAAAGTAGAAGAGGTTAAAGCAACAGCAAATTATTATGTAGATAATTAAATGAGAGATGAGTTACTCCCATCTAGAAAATTATCTGCCTTAATCAGTAGTTTCGATTACATTATATCTAATGGATAATGTAGTAGGATGTCCTTGAAAAAAAAAATCCTGACTCTTATCTCTATGTGTAAAAGGTCACTTTAGCCTGGTGACAGTATCAAAGGAACATATATTGATGTTCCTTTTCTCACTATGGCATAAGATAACACTATGATAACTTTTCTAGTGTGTACTACAAAGACATTATGTGATTTTTAAGAGTAAAAGAGCCAGACTATTAGAATATCTGCTACTTTTTTATTTTGTTTTAAAATGTTCAGACTCAATAATTATGATGAAGATAAATGGATTTTCAAAAAAATAAGTGATTTAAATAAACTTTGTTGACCAGTTTATTATCTTAACCTTTAAAGTTAAGTCCCAACTTGACAAAAGTTCAGATTCCTTTACAAATAAATGACATTGTAATATGGAAATAAGATTACAACGTGTTCTGGAAGTCCAAAATTATCTAGGTGATCAGTTTATTAGTAGCAGCAGCATTTCTTATCTGAAAAATTGTGTTAGATATGATGTTTTTTGCAAGGGGATTCTTTATTTATCAGTTCCAAAATATTTCCTTTAAAAAATTGTAAAGACTGGAATGACAGGAGATTTTTTCCTTTACTGATACAATTTAGGCAAATTTATCAACAAAGATATAAATATCAACATAATTTTTCTTTAAGCTTTAACATATACAGGAACAATAGAACATATAATAAACCTCATTTGATCTGATCCAGTTAAGTTACTCCAGCTGTCTTCAGTCCAGCTCTGGTCTCCAGAGAGATCCCTGGCAGAGTTCATGCTACTCGGCTATCCCCAGTGGCATCAATAGTACTATCTGTTATAAGGTCTGCTAGGAGAGAACCTTCTAGTATAGTTGGCTTGACTGTGGTCTGGTTTTACATTCCAGGAGTATCTCCTTTGTAAATAGTCCTGTTCAGGGGGACCCAGAGGGAAAATAAGGCCTCTGTGGCACACATTCTGACTCTGTGAAAATGCCCTGACTGGGTGTTGCAATTCCTGGGTATGGGAGTGGAAATGCCAAGAGGGTGCTGGGTGAACTTGGGTCCAATGTAGGTTATAGTTAGGTCTTTGTTGAGCAAACCTATTAGTGGTAGGACTGGTTCCATGAGATGTGTTGATTCTTCAAAACCACTTGACCTGGATACACTGGAACCCAATTCTTTCTGATAGGTTCATTTAGAAGGTCTTCAATGTAGTTGTTTCTTCCTCTGCAATGTCCCCGGCATCTATTGAACAATTCAATGGCCTCATCTAGTCTCATGCCATCTACATTAATCAAATATCTGCAGATGAGATAGCCAGTCCTGTTTGAACCATGGGTACAGTGGACTCCAATAAGTTTGTCTCTTCATGGTAATCACAGGCAAAGTCAAGTCTCTTAGGTTCTGAAGTACAGGGGAAGACCATTATCTGCATTTTCTCTTAGAAACCCATTCATAGTGCATCTGAATTTATAAATTGTGTCATCATCAGGTACTTGATGCCCAACTGTAAACAGTTTTAAGTAAGGAATCATTTCTGGTAAATCCTCTTGGTTATAATAATGTTGTGTATATGTTAAATCCATAATTAATCCAAATTTTTCATTTTGTTCTTGGTTTTGTTAGACAGATCCAAAGGGGGGAAAACATTCGTCAGGAACAAGATTACCTTTAAAACTCTTCTTAAAAGGTACTTTGAAAGCAATGAAATGAGTCCCAGGAATCTGCTAGCCAACTGGGCAGTAGTCTTTCCACCTTTCCATCCTCTTGGATGAGGAATGTGCAGAAAAGACACATCCCCACCCCCATTCGCTGCAGCCAAGATGCCAGTGGCTCATGTGGGCCCCAAGGTGCCACCCATGCAACACCAAAAGTGCCAAAAATGCCAGACCTCTGAGTAAGAACCAGATCCTGGGCCGGAAGCGTCATGACACCCAGTAGATGTGATGTCTTAATCATTATATGCCAAGATGATTTATAGCCATGCTCTTATGTCGATAAGGAAATAGAGGCAGAAGAGACTCAGTAAACTGAATATTGTTGTTAGGTGCCATTGAGTCACCTCCAACTCATAGTGACACTGTGCACAACAGAAGAAAACACTACTCAGCCCTGTGCTATCCTTACAATTGTTACGCTTGAGCCTGTTGCTGCTGTCATATGTCAGTCCATCTTGTTGAGGGTCTTCCTCTTTTTCACTGGCTTTCCGCTTTAGCAAGCATGTCCTTCTCTATGGGCTGGTCCCTCCTGAGAAACATGTCCAAAAGTGTGAGAGACAAAGTATCTCCATCCTGATTTGAGCATTCTGGCTGGATTTTTTCCAACACAAGTTTGTTTGTTCCCTGGCAGTCCATTGAACTTTTAATATTCTTCTCCAAAACCATAACTCAAATGCATCAATTCTTCTATGAACTAATCAACTTTCACATGCATATGAGGCACTGATTGGGTCAGGTGCACCTTAATCTTCAAACTGCTTTCTTTGCTCTTGAACACTTTAAGGTGGTTTTTATGTATTATATGTATGTATGTCCTTTGCTTTATTGACTGCTGCTTCCATGAGTGTTGATTGTAGGTCAAAGTAAAATGCAGTCTTTGACAACTTCAGTCTTTTCTCCATTTATCATGATGTTATTTATTGGTCCAGTAGTGAGTGAAGACTTTTGTTTTCTTTACATGGAGGTGCAATACATACTGAAGGCTGTAGTCTTTGATCTTCATCAGTAAATATTTTAACTCCTCTTTGCTTTCAACAAGCAAGGTTGTATCATCTACATATCACAGTTGTGAATCAGTCTTCCTCCAATTCTGATGCCATGTTCTTCTTCATTTAATTCAGCTCCTCGGAGTATTTGCTCAGCATACAGATTGCATAAGTATAGTGAAAGAATACAACCCTGGCATACACCTTTCCATTCAGTAGCCCCTTGTTCTGCTTGAATAGCTACGTCTTGGCCTATGTTCAGGTTCCTCATGATTACAATTCAGTGTTCTTGAATACCCATTTTTTTTTTTTTTTTACAATATTATCCAAATACTGTCTTGATCCACAAAGTTGAAAGCCTTTGCATAGTAAGTAAAGTACAGGTAAACATCTTTCTGGTTTTGTCTGCTTTCAGCCAAGATTCTTCTGACATCAGCAGTGGTATCCATCATTCCAAGTTCTCTTCTGAATCTGGCTTGAAATTCTGTTCTTGTTGATGTACTATTTCAGCTGTTTTTGACATATCTTCATCAAAATTTACTAGCTTGTTATATTAATGATATTGTTTGAGGATGTCCATATTCCATTGGGTCACCTCTCTTTGGAATGGGTGCACATATAGATCTTTTTCAATTGGGTGGACAGGTAGCTCTTCCAAATTTCATGTCATTGCTGGGTGAACACTTTCAGTTCTTCAGCAGTTTGTTGAAATATTTCAATTTATATTCTATCAATTCCTGGAACTTTGTTTTTATTCCAATGACTTCAGTGAAGCTTGGACTTCTTCACTCTAGACCATCAGTTCTTGATCATATACTATCTTTTGAAATGTTTGAATATCAACCATTTCTTTTTGGTACATTGACTTTGTGTATTCTTTCTATCTTCTTTTGATGCTTTATCCATCATTCAATATTTTACTTGTACAGTCTTTCAGTATTTCAAATCAAGCCTTAAAGTTCTTTCAGCTTGAGAAATGTTGAGCATGTTCATCCCTTTTGATTTTCTGACTCCAGGTCTTTGCACATTTCATTCTAATACTTTTTTGTTGTTTTCTCAAGCTGCCCTTTGAAAATATCTGTTCAGATCTTTTATTTGATTATTTCTTTCACTTGCCTTAACGTCTCTAAATGGGAGCACAAGTTTCAAAATCTCTTCTGACATCCATTTTGGTCTCTTTTTTTCTTTCCTATCTTTTAAATAACCTTTTGCTTTTTTCCTGTGTGTTGTTCTTGATGACATCCCACAACTCTTCTGGTCTTTGGCCATTAGTCTCCAATGCATCAAATCTGTTCTTGAAATGTCTCTAAATTCAGGTGGGATATGTTCAAAGTTATATTGTGACTTTCATTTTTATTTTCTTCAACTTGAGCCTGAACTTGCATAAGAGCAATTGATGGTTTGCTCCATAGTTATCCCCTGGCCTTGTTTTGGCTGATGATGTTGAAATTTTCTACCAACTCTTCCCACAGATGTAGTCAGTTTGATTCCTGTGCATTCCATCTGGTGAGGTCCATGTGTATAGTTGTCTTATGTTGTTTAAAAAAAGATGTTTACAATGAATAAGTTATTGGTTTTGCCAGATTCTATCCCATGATCTCCAACATTGTTTCTGTGACCAAGGCCATGTTTTCTAATTACTGATCCTTCCTCTTTGTTTTCCATCTTCAAATTCTAATCATCAGAAATTATGAATAAATCTTGATTGCATGTTTGGTCAATTTCAGACTGAAGAAGTTGGTAGAATTCTTTAATTTCATCATCAGTGGCTTTAGTGGTTGGTGTGTACATTTGAATAACAGTTATATTAACTGGCCTTTCTTGTAGGCATATGTATATTATCCTATAACAGATAGCCCTGTACTTCAAGATAAACCTTAAAATGTTCTTTTTTTAATGGTTAATGTGATGCCATTCCCCTTGAATTTGTTGCTCCCGGTGTAGTAAACCATATGATTGCTAGAGTCAAAATGGCCAATACCAGTCCACTTCATTTCACTAATGCCTAGGATATTATGCATCCCATTTCATTTTTGACAACTTCTAAAATGAGTAGAAATTGTTGCAAACATTCATTAGTATTCAGAACATAGAACATGTGAAGTATGAATCTAGGAATACTGGAAGTTGCTAGTAAATTGATTCGAGGCATGTTACTACAAGTAAATTACATGTGTAATCCTTAGTTTCCTCATGAAAAAATAGCTGTGTTTTTAAGGAGCTTCTGGAAGTATTGAATGAGGTTATGTGGCCCTGTAGCATGTGCTCAGAACATGATGTCTCTCTTGTCTATCTTGCTAGAGCTGTAGTTGTCAAGTGCCTTTGAGGCTGTTCTGAGTCATTGTGACCTAGTGTAGGCTTTCCAAGGAGTGTCTGGTGAGTTTGAACGACCGATTTTGTGACTCAAACTGACCTTTTGGTCTCGTGCTTATCTTACAATGCCATACTATGATAAGCACTGGACTGTGAGCCACAAAGTTCGTGGGTTGAGCCCACCAGTGGCTGTACAGGAGAAAAATGAGGCTTTCTGCTCCCACAAGGACTTAAAGCCTCAGAAATACTATGCAAGGTTGCTATGAATTAGAACCAACTCGACGTTACTTAGCAACAACAATTGTTTACTAGAAAATGCTCTTCATCCTGTGTGTTTGTTAAAATATAATATAGTTGCTGAGATCTTCTTAGTTTACTGTGAATTGGTACGTTTACTTGCAGTCAGTACAAACATGGTAGATAATAATTGCTAACATCTAGCATATTGACTACCAGCCGCTCCGCGGGAGAAAGATGAGGCTTTTTACTCCCGTAAAGATTTACACCCTTGGAAACCCTATACAGGGTCGCTATGGGTCGGAACCGACTCGACGGCACTTAACAACAACAACAGCATATTGACAGATGTTTGATGCAAGGTGGATTGGAACAGCCAAATTGGTCTAAAACAGTATTTTTCAAAGCATGACCTGTGGACCACCTTGCTCAGAATCTTCTGGAGTGCTGGCTAAAAATGCGCTTACTGAGTTCCTCCCCAAACTTTCTTCTTCTTGTTGTTAAACACTGTTGAGTTGATCCCAACTCATAGTGATGCTGTATAGGGTTTCTGAGGTGGGTTTGAATCACTGACCTTGCCATTACCAGTTCAGTGTTTATTCTCAGTGCCACAGCAGAATTTCTTGTTGTTGTTAAGTGTCATAGAGTTGGTACCTTATTGTTGTTGTTGTTGTTGTTACGTCCATTGACTTGGAACCGACCCATAGCAACTTTGTATAGTGTTTCTAAGAAGCGGCTAGTGAGCTTGAACCACTGATCTTGCAGTTCAAACTGATTTTGCAGTTCAGCACATTATCCCACAGCATCACACCAGCACTCTATTATTGTTGTTGTTGTTATGTGCCATGGAGTTGGTCCCAACTTATAGTGACCCTGTACAGGGTTTCTGAGGCTGTAAATCTTTACAGGAGCAGAAAGCTTCATCTTTCTCCTGTGGAACAGCTGGTAGTTTCAAACTGCTGACCTTGCGGTTTGCAGCCCAATTCATAACCACTACGCTACCAGAGCTCCTTAGGCATGACTAAATAATCTTTGAATATCAGCTCCTAGAATTTGATTTTTTACAAAATATTTTTTACAAAATAATCAGCTTTACATAAAATTTGATTTTATGTTGAGTGAGTATAATTTGAGAAATGTTAGTTTAGAGGTTGAAGAGAGACAGAACAAAGCAAAGCAGACTGTGACTCTCTGGAGTTGTGTGTACAGGCACAAGTCTTGTTCCCTATGGGAGTAAATGTAGACATTCTCATGACGTTATAAACACCAGGTTCCATATAACCTGAGAATAATGAGGCAGGAGGATTTTTACATTTCCCTGAGGAGGCTTGTTAGTACATGACTTCCTACCATTGGTCTTTTGGGGACATTCTAATTGCCAAACTAAATGTTCTTAGCTGTTACCCAGTTGGCTCCCAACTCATGGGGACGCCATGCACAAAGGAACAAAATGCTGCCTGATCATGTGTCGACCTGGATTGGTTGTGGATCAGACTTGTAACCCAGGAAGTGCCTTTACTGGGACTCAAACCTGCGTCTGCTGCCTGGAAATGGAGAATCTTACCATGAAACCATCAGCGCCCGCCAGTTCCCCTAGGAGACTCACTACTGCAGGCCTCGTTCCCGTTGCTCTTTCCCTGGGTTATCATAATCGCCGCATTATATCAAGATGTTTAATTGGGGTGCATCATCACGAACACCTACTATAAGGCAATACTTTAACCTGCTGTTTGTAGCCTTTTTAAAATACCGTATTACAAAACTGCCCCATGTCAGGCTGTGACTGAGCATAGTTCGGTCATTCGCCCAGTACCCTAGTTTTCTTGAAGCAGGACATTATTATGGCAAGTACTGGAGCTTCAGAAAACACAGAGGCATCGTATCTGCATGTGGTATGCTTTATATTTATGAGGACATTTTAGTTTAGATCTAAGAGTAGACAATTTGACATCTCAATCTCTGAATGCCCCAAAGGAACACTTTTAAGAGTCTGTGTGGGTCTATTCCCATATCATAAAAAGGGGGTGGCTGTTTATTTTTGTCAGTTTAGCAGTAGGTAAAGCTGCTTTCTAGTTTCTTAGTGTTATACCACAGGCCTGGATGTTCTGGAGCTGCAAAAACGCTATAACTGTTAAGAGTGAAAATTAGCAGCAAATTCAAGAAAGCCGTAACACACTGGTGCAGAGCTACAGTTTCCTTTCTTCATTCTAAATCTTGAGGTACAAAACCAAAGGAATGGTGTGGTTATTAAAGCATATTCTGAACACAGACTTGAGGGTCCTCCACACATACTGCATGACTACACGATTAATGTGTATCAGAAAGGGTCCAATCATAAGAAAGAAACCACACAGTAATACGAATTAAAAAGTTTATTAAAAATACATTAAAGTCCCCACTGAATAGTTTTCATCTTTTCTAGAAGGCTCTGTCTGGTGAAAGGAGATGGGGATAAGATGCTTGTGATTCAATAGTGAGTAATTGTTATCATGACTAATCGCGATGATCACAACTGTAAAAGTAGAAGTTTTGTAACAAAAAGGGGCGAATAGTTAATCTTACAGTCCAGTAACAGAGGACCGACCCTAGGACCATCAAGGGAGATGGTAGAGCACTAATGGAATGTAGGACCCTATCCAGAGAAGCAGGGACACCAAAGATGAGGACTTGGAGAGATAGAGCATAGACTGATGGAAAGAGAAAGACTGAGTGCTGGTGGCCAGGAGGCAGACTTGCAGATGTGCCCATTGGTTGTTTAAATGAGTATATATTCCTAAGTGTTTTTGTGTACACCCCCCCAAACAAAACAAAACAAAAAAACAGAAACAAAACAAAACCCGTATTAAATATAAGCAGATCAATCACAAAGGCATACAAAGAACTCTTAAGCAGTATCTTAGTAGGCTGAGGGAGAGTGTCCAAGAAAGTAACACACTTGGAAAGAGGTGTCCCCTCCCCAACAGTGGGGTTAAGACCTCATTGGAGTAGGCATAATTGCAGCCAGCTCTACAACAGGTGGTTTACTGAGTTCACTACCTGTTATAGAGCTGGTCCACTATAGACAGACAGTCAGCAACCTTGCTTCAGAATAGAGGTAGGCAGAGACTGGCAGGCAGGGAGCAGGCTCAGGTAAACTCAGTCAGGTAGATGACTGCAACTTTAACAAGTAGGGATTCATTCGAACAATGGAAACATGGTTATGGGCTGAGCAGTGCGCTCTGGGGTGCCCAGACCAAGAATGCGATAGCGAGGGGTCCCCCGGGCCATTGGGGCACCTAGAGTGGACATCACTGCATGTCACTCTTCCAGGCACTGCTTCCTGCTAAGAGGCAGGAACAAGAAGAAACAAAGACACAAAGACAGGCCCACTGGAACCGGAAGAGAAAGCCCCTTCCCCTGACGTTGTCCTACGGTATTGTGTGTCCACCAGGTTTGCTGCACAGGGGTGATATTCATCACACCCATCTCCATTACCTGAGAGCAGGCAATGAAGGGTGTACGTGGAACTGCAAGGCATTCCATTGATAACTGGTACATCCTGATCTGTTCCCCAAATTTTCTGTGAGTCATCACAGATTGTGCCTCAGGAATCATAAAAACAAAATAACCCTCAAAAATCTCTAACTGACTTTGTTTTGTTGTAATACCTCCCATCCTTAAAAATTAGACTAAACTCATAGAATTCTGTTGTTGTTGTTGTGAAGTGCCGTCGAGTCGATTCCGACCCACAGCGACCCTGTATAGGGTTTCCAAGGAGCATCTGGTGAGTTTGAACCTCCAACCTTGCATTTCAAACGGTTTTGCAGTCTGGCGCATTGACCCGCAGTGCCACACCAGTACTCCTTAGAATTCTAGACTAGAATATTCTTTAGTAATCATATTGCAAAAGATTACATTATTAGTATTTCTGACACACACAAAATTTTAATGCTGACTTCAGTAACTGTGAGTTCAAATAATCTGTATTAGACCACTTACCGAGAATATTCTCCTAGAATACTTCACAGACTGCTCAGCTGTGAGAAAAATGATAACATCATTAGGATCACTCTTAATGGGTGATGCGGATTCTGAATGACCCATTTGTTTGTCTAGACACATTAGGGCATTTAAATCAGCGTTAAACAGCTTTTATGGTGTAAACCCGTTAACTCTCCTTACCGATGTAGTAAACCTACTAGAGATGGAATTAATTGAGCAGTAAACTTCAGATCCTGGCCTTTATTTTCCAATCAGAACATTTTTTTAGATGTGGTTTTTTTTTTTTTTTTTTTTCAGTTTTATGAGTGCAGTAGTAGAAAACAAATGATATAGGTTAAATGATTTTTTATTGCAAGTTCTGAGCACTGTTATTTCAGTGTAGAGCTGAGATCATTTCTAAACTGATTTATTCACTCAAAAGAGAGCATGGATCTTTTACAGCCTCAGAAATCAGAAGGCACTGATGTGAAGTCATTTCTTGTAACATAAATGTATACCTGTGCAAATCCCAACATTATGAATAGCTTCTGACAACATAAAACTCAGTATCTCTGGTGGGTCTGCCATAAGAAGAATCTCCCCAGGCCTGATGTAAACAGAGTTTGTTGTTGTTAGGTGCCCTCAAGTTAGTTCTGGCTTCTAGCGACCCTCTGCACAACAGAATGAAACACTGCCCGGTCCCACACCATCCTTATAATTCCTGTTATGTTTGTCAGTTGTTGCTGCCACTATGTCAGGCCCTTGTCATTTCATTGACCTTCCATTTTACCAAACGTCGTGTCCTTCTCCAGGGACTGGTCCCTCTTGATAATATGTCCAAAATATGAATGATGAAGTTTCACCTTCCTGGCTTCTAAGGATCATTCTGGTTGTACTTCTTCCAACACAGATTTGGTTGTTCTTCTGGAAGCCCATGATACTTATAATATTCTTCTCCACCAGCATAATACAATTGCATTCTTCTATGGTCTGCCTAATCATTATCCAACTTTAACTTGGAAAATACCACCTTAATCCTCAAAACTGATATATTTTTTTTGCTATTTGAACACTTTAAAGAGGTTTTGTGTAGCAGATTTGCCTAATGCAATACATAGTTTGATTTCTTGACTGCTGCTTCTATGAGTGTTGATTATGGATCTGAGCAAAATTTAAGTCTTTGACAATTTCGATCTTTTCTCCATTCATCATAATGTTATTTTTTGGTCTAGAAGCGAGTATTTTTGTTTTATTTACATTGAGGTGTAGTCCATACTGAAGGCTGTGGTCTTTGATCTTCATCTGTATTTTAAGTCCTTTTCACTTTCATCTGCATCTCACAGAATGACCCTTCCCCCCATTCTGATGCCATGTTCTTCTTCATATAACACAGCTACTTGGATTGTTTGCTCAGGATGCAGACTGAATAAGTGTGGAGCATACAGATTGAATCAGTATGATGAAAGAACACAACCCAGGGGCACACTTACCTGATTTTAAACCATTCAGTGTTACCTGCTTCTTTTCTAACAGCTGCCTCTTGGTCTATGTACAGGTTCCTCATGAGCACAATTAACTGTTCTGGATTTCCAGTTTTTTATATTGTTACCTATAGTTTCTCATGATCCACATAATTGAAAGCCTTTACATTGTCAATAAAGCATAAGTAAACAAATGTCTGGTATTCTCTGCTTTCAGCCAACATCCATATGATGTTACCGATGATATCCGTAGTTCCGTGTTCTCTTCTGAATTTGTCTTGACTTTCTGCTAGTTTCATGTTGATGTACTGTTGCAAATGTTTTTGAATTATCCTCAGCAAAATTTTGCTATTAATGTTATTATTTTGCTATTAATGTTATAATATTATTAATGATAACTTTTGGTGATTTCCACATTCTGCTGGGACCCCTATTTTTGGAATGGTCACAGATATGGATCTCTTTCAATTTATCGTTCAGGTAGCTGTTTTAAAAATTTCATGGAATAGATGAGAAAATGCTTCCAAGGCTTGATCAGTTTGCTGATATATTTCAATTAGCATTCTGTCAGTTCCTGGAGCCTTGTTTTCCTCCCATGCCTTCAGTGCCGATTGAGCTTTTTCTTTCAGTACCGTCTGTTCTTGCTCATCTGCTCCCTCCTGAAATGGTTGAACATTGACCATTTCTTTTTGGTACGGTGACTCTGTGGATTCCTTCCTTCTTCTTTTGATGCTTACTGCATCATTTAATATTTTGATTTTTCTGTTGTTGTTAAGTGCCGTCAAGTCAGTTCCAGCTTATACTATAGTGTCACACCTTAGAATCCTTCAGTATTGCAGTCTGAGGCTTGATTGTTTTCCTTTAATTCTTTCAGCTTGAGAAATGCTGATTGTGTTCTTCCCTTTTGGTTTTCTGATTCCAGGTCTTTGCACATTTCATTATAATACTTGACTTTGTCTTCTTGCCTGCCCTTTAAATTTTTCTGTACAGCTCTTTTAACTCCTCATTTTTCCTAGTTACTTTAGCTTCTCTATGCGAAAGCTGGACAGTGAATAAAGAGGATCGTAGAAGAATTGATGCCTTTGAGTTGTGGTGTTGGAGGAGAATACTGAGGGTACCATGGACTGCCAAAAGAACCAATAGATCTGTTTTGGAAGAAGTGCAGCCAGAGTGCTCCTTGGAGGCCAGGATGGCTAAGCTT
>NW_006408550.1:19902170-19903601 GCF_000296735.1 Chrysochloris asiatica | reverse complement strand
GGGATATATTCAAGTTCATATTTTGGCTCTTGTGGGCTTGTTTTCATTTTCTTCAGCTTCAGCTTGAATTTGCAAAAGCAATTGATGGTCTGCTCCACAGTCGACCTTGTTTTGACTGATGTTATGGAGACTTTCACCATCTCTTTGCACAGACATATAGTCATTTTAACTCCTGTGTATTCCATATGGTGAGGGCCATGTGCATAACCCCCTTTTGTGTTGAAAAATGTATTTGCAATGAATAAGTCATTGGTCTGGCAAAATGCTGTCATGCCATCGCTAGCAATGTTTCTACCACTAAGGCCATATTTTCCAAATAAGGATCCTCCCTCTTTGTTTCCAACATTTACATTCCATTCACATGTATGTCATTATCAAGGCATCTTGATTGCATGCTTAATCACTTTCAGACTGAAGAAACTGGTAGAATTCTTCAATTTCATTATCACTGGCTTTAGTGATTGGTGAGTAACTAACTGGTGTGCGCTGTTGTTGTTTTTAAGTGCTGTTGAGTCGGTTTCAAGTCATAGTGACCCTGTATAGAATTTCTGAGGAGCAGGTGACCTTTCTTGTGCCACAGACAACATTATACTTCAGTACAGATCTTGAAATGTTCTTTTTGACAGTGAATGCAAGGCGAATCCTCTTTAATTTGATATTACTGGCATAGTAAACCATGAAATTGCCTAATTCAAAATTTCACCAATGTCTAAGATATCGACAGGAAATGGGATCCAATTCACTTTGATAAGTTGCAATTTTCCTAGATGCATACATTTTTACTGTCAACGATCTGATTATTTTGTAGCTGTTGCTTCTCATTTTTAGATGTACCCCATCAGCAGATGAAGATGTGGAAAGCTTTGCTCCGTTCACATTGCTATGGTCAGCTCTACTTTGAGGAGGCAGTTCTTCCCCAGTTGTAATGTGAGTGCCTTCCAACCTGAGGGACTCATCTGTCAGCACCTGCCTGACAATGTTCTGCTGCTGTTTACTAGGTTGTCACCTTCTGGCTCCTTAGCTGGCAGTGTTCTACTGCGATTCATAAGGTTTTCAGTTGCTCACCATTCAGAAACCTTTCCTTCTTTCTAGCCTCTCTTAGTCTGGAAGCTGTGCTCAAACCTGACTACCATATGTGACTCTGCTGGTATTTGAAATACTGGTGGCAGAGTTTTCAGCATCACAGGACCAAACAAGACACCACAGTACAACAAACTGACCGACGAGTGGTGACAGACAGAGTCAGTACTTTCTCCTCCCACAATGGTCATACAACAAAGCTGTGCATATACAGCACTCTAATCTAAAGTAGGGAGCAAAGAGGAGGGACCAGTAGTTGGAAAATGTGGACTTGGTGATAGAAATGATGCTGGAGAACGAATGATAGATTTCTGCAAGACAAATGATTTGTTTATTTCAAATACCTTCTTT
>NW_006408550.1:19831898-19900085 GCF_000296735.1 Chrysochloris asiatica | reverse complement strand
GGAGGGTCAGAGAAAAAGAGGAAGACCCCAAGGAGATGGATCAGCCAGGCGGCATCATTGATGGACTCAAGTGTGGCAGCGGTAATGAGGTTGGCCCAGGATCGGACATTGTTTCTTTCTGCTGTGCATGGGGTCGCTATGAGTCGGTTCCGACTCAATGGCACCTGACAACAACAACAATGTAAATATTAATGCAGACAACAAAAAGGCAAGGCTCCTACTTATAGAAGAATGCCCTGTTTTGTTAGAGAGTTCACATTTGAAAGCTGTCCATAAAGAGTTAGTGTTGTAGATCAGTGTGCCTCCTTTGCTAGTTCTGTTGTTGTTGTTGCAAAGTTCCCTTGAGTCGGTTCCAACTCATAGTGACCCTGTATAGAGTTTCCAAGGAGCAGCTCGTGGCTTTGAACAGCTGATCTTGTGGTGAGTAGTCCAGTACTTATCCTACAGCAATGTACCAGGATTCTTAGTCAAGCTTAACTGTAGGAAGAGGACTACAGCAGATCAGTCCATGTCAGGTGCATTCTTGTTCTTCCTTCCTTCCTTCCACCTCCCTCTGTCTCTTCCTCCCTTCCTTCCACCTCCTCTTTCTCTCCCTTCCTTACTTTTTTTGTTCCTGGTTGGTGTGAGAGGCATCTTTTTCTGAGTTAAAGAGCAGATACTTGCCGGCCGCTGCTGCATGGCTGACGAAGTCACTGTTAGTGTGGGCCTTTCCCAGCTCTTCACACTTCTGAGACCTTCAGTGGTGGCTTCTTTTCCAGGCATCTGCCCAGGTTACCAGCATAGCTGCTTTGGTCACAACCAGGAACTCAGGTTGTGTGACAGAATAGTAAGGTGTAATAGTGATGATCATTTTGGAAGTACTGCAACTCCGGTTGTGACCTAACAGGCAGAAAGTAGATGTAAAATATTGTGTCACCCTCTCGAGACTAGCAAAAACATTACTCATCTGGTCCTAAACTAAAATGCAATGATAAGAAAGTGAACAATAAAAGTCAGTGAAGACTCAGCATTTTTCAGGAGACTCTGCTTCTCAGGGTTTGCAAGGAGGAATCATGTGGCTTTTGCCTTCCAGAAACTTGTAACTAATAAAAGAAGATAAGGCACACATGTAAGTAAAAAAAAAACAAAAAACAAAAAAACTGCTAACACATTGCTACATAGGTATGTGAAAGTTCCCCCACAACAGTATGAAGTCATGTGCTTGCTAAAAAGAAAAACCATTGCCATTGGGTTGTGCTGACTCATGGTGGCACCACACATTCAGAGTAGAACTGTGCTCTATACGGTTTTCAGTAGCGGAATCAATGGAAGTAGATTACCAAGCCTATCTTTAGAGGTGCCGCTGGGTGGAATCAATCCACTAACCTTTTGGTGAGCAGCTGAGCACATGAACTGTTTGCACCACACAGGGATGCCATTGATGACCATGTTGTTGCGATGTGGAGTTGAGCCTTTGCCAGTGGAGAGAGTGTCTACAGGACCAAGTAGAACGGCATCCTAAGATGTCCTAGTTACAATCTTCCTGGGAGCCGATCAGCAGGACTTTTCTCCTGTGGAGCCATTGGTGGGTTCCAACCATCAATGCTTTTGTTAGCAGCTGAGCAGTTAACCATTGTGCCGCCAGGACCGCTTCTTGATACACTTTCCCTGTGGCATTGATTCTGTGGTTTATATATGGCTCTAGCAAACATAATTTTCTAGTTTTCAAACACATGGCACTAGAACTAGCAACTAGGTGAGGACAAGTGCTTGTGTAGCCATGTGGGGAAGTAGAGTGGAAAAGGAAAGTTGACAATGTGAAGGCAGGACTCAGAATATGCAGTAAAGCAGGTGCGAGTCGGATAGCCCTAATGGCCTATGGTTTCGGTCCATGGAGTCCTGAGGGTCTATCTGTGTTACAGTGCGGAGTAATCCTGGGCATTCACTAGCATGATAAACAGATTTAAGAAAGGCTGACATGTTTTCTGCTTCACTGCCTGATTATAACCAAATCCTTGGCATTTCCCTAAAATTACATTGAGGATACATTAAATATATGAGCGTTTGTCTTTAAATCAAACTATCAGTGACGCTAAAATGAGTGACTATTTGTTTGCAGAGGATTTCAGATAGCAGATGTTTGGTTATATTAAAATGATGTTTTCTGACAGAAAAGACAACTTCAATGCACAGTTTTTACCCTTGGTTGTGAAAACACATACTAGTCTTTCAGCAGGTGTGGATATTTACCAGCATGCTCTAAAATCGTGATTTATAGCTAGGTCAAGTTTTGGTTTATAAGCCATTTTAAAGCAAGATCCCAGTTTTTCCATCTAGAGCAGCACCTGTTATGACAGTGGCCTGGTATTATTGATGTGGAAAAAGGAAACTACAGGGGTCAGGATTAAAGCCTAGCTCCAAAAAAAGGAGTCCAGGATCAAGAGGAGCCTCAGACCACAGGGGAAGAGCAGGGCAGTGCCTGCTAACATTAAGCACAGTGCCCTGCCTCCTTAGCGCCAGTTGGCTACTCTGTAGCCCCTGCTTACTTAAAGCCAGTTATTGAATGCAAAACTGACGAACTGCTTTGTAAAACCTTCACCCAATTCACATTAAAAAGTTTTTAAATTATCTCATTTTCTGAAGGAACCTCAGGTAAATCTGGGCCTAAAGCATACACTAGAAAAACTCATCACCAATCTATGTTGAGTTTTTCTCGTTTCAAAAAGTAATACATAGATAATTCATTAGCTTGTATCTTTTTTTTTTTTTTTAATGTTTTGATATCTGTCTGTGCTTGAAGTACATAATCCTTGTCACCAAGTACTTGTTTTCTTAATTAGGACAATAAATATTTCAGATGAATTGAAGTGTGTCTGATTTCTTAGACTTTTTCTAGGAAGAAGAGAACAGGGAACCTGGAGGTATAAACTGCTAAGCCAAAAGTTCGCCACCTAGTGGTGAAAGGTTACTGTGACTTCAGTTTTGTGTCAACGTTTTCATAATAGTTCTTAACAGAAATCCCATAGGAGATGGCAATCTGCTTTACAGCAACAACATCTAACATTCTTTGAGAATTTAACATTGGATTCCACAATAACAAAACATTCTTTGCCCTCTGTTACCAGGGCGGGAGTTTGTTGTTAAAAGTGCTGTGGAGTCAGTTTTGACTCATGGGGACCCTATATAAGGTTTTGGAGCAGTGGCTGGTGGGTTTGAACTGCTACTTTATAGTTCAAATTGACCTTGTGGTTCAGTGCTTATCCTAGAAAGCCATACCAAGGAGGTTTTACTGCTGTTGTTCCTAGCATGAAAGGAAGTACAAGAAATCCTGAATTGTCATTTTTCTTTATAGAACAAATACTAGCAGTATTTACCTTTTCCCTTTAGGATTTGTATCTTTTAAAGCAGCAGGATGAGGGATTAAGTGAGTTTCTTCAAACAGCACTGAGCTGTATTTCCCAAGTGTGGTTTATTGAGTTCAGTAGTATAATTTTTGATGGTCTTTTTGGTTTATTTTGTGTTGTGTTTTTTCCTTCTGAGTTTATATACAAAGGTAATAAGGAAATTTGGACGTGGAGAGTCGTGTGCCCTTAAAATGTATTCATGCCCATCTAACAAGAAGTCCTAGGTGAATTTTTTTCTTTTCAAAAAGTAATCCATTATTATTTTAGAAAATGGGAAATGTAAATAAAATACTGAAATAGTAAAAATAAGGAAATTACTTAAAATAGATTAAATCAAAGTATTGTAGTCTCTTTGTACACACACATTTTCATTACCAAAATGGAATCGTACTCTGATTTCTATTTAATTTGCCTTTACTAACAGCTCTCATTAATGATTCTTCAGCAATACATTGTTTTCTTGGCTGTGTAGTGCTACAGGATAATGCACTGGACCACAAGGTAAGTTTGAACCACAAGGTTGGTGATTCAAACCCACCAGCTACTCCTCAGAAACCCTCTGCAGGGTCAGTGAGTTGGAATTGACTTGACTGCACTTAACAGCAACAGCGATTCATCTGGAGTCCTGGTGTGGTGCTGTAGGATAAACACTGAAAAGTCAATGGTTCAAGCTCACAAGCCATTCCTTAGAAACCCTATACAGGGTCACTATGAGTTGGAACCGACATGACAGCACTTAACAGCAACACCAACAGTCCCTCATACCAGCCACTCCCCATGTGTCGTGGCAGCTTGCACGTTGTTCTGCTGCCAAGGTTGTAGTGGAGCTTCCAGACTAGGATGGACTAGCAAGAAAGCTGGTCATCTATTTCTGAAAGTTAGCATGGAAAACCCTCGAGATCCCAGCAGTCGGTTTTGCAACTCACCATGGGAATGGTGTAGGAGTGGCAGTATTTCCTTCTATAGTGCACGGGGTTAAGTGAGTCACGTGCAGATGCCTCAGGAACGTATTATCCCATTGTACTGATGCGTTATTTTCCCACCTACTTAGGTTTTTGTATTGTTGATGTTGTGTGCCATCTAGTAGGTGCTGACTTACAGCGACCCAATAGAGGGTTTCCAATAAGTTTGAACCACTGACCTTGTGGTTCAAATTGACCTTGTGGTCCAGTGCTTTATCCCACAGCACTGCACCGTAAGAGTGAAAAATAAGACTCTGAGGAACATGCTCATCATTTTCTTTTTTAAAAAAAGCCTGTGTGCTGGCGGGGTGCTACAAAGGCAAGAAGTGACTGGCTTACAAGCTTTCAAGAGGGAACCTAGATCTAGAGGGCCTGGAGGAAGGTAGAATCTCCAGTGAGTAGTATTCAGTCTGACTAGGCGGGGCTGATGCAAGGAAATGCAGACGGGTCTCCTGTGATACAATAGTGAATAATTGTTATCAGGACTGATTGTGAGGGTCGGAAATGTAAATGTAGACGTTTTATAGCAAGGAGGGGAGTGTTTAACTTTTCAGTCTAGGAGCGGAGGTCCCTAGGACCATCAAGGGAGAAGAGCAGAGAGCGGGACCCTACCCAGAGAAGCAGTGATGCCTGAAATGGAGCCAGAGATGATGACGTGGAGCGATGGAGCAGCTGGAGACTTTAGATCCAGAGAGGGAGAGCGACTGTGTGCTGAAGACCTGGGGGATACGGGGGGGAAGAATTGCATGGAGGGGATTGTAACCATGGCAATGAGACGATATGCGATAGAATGAATGTAAAACTAATGTTCTCCCATGAAAACTATCACATAAATCACAATAAAACATTTAAGAAAAAAAAAAAAGCCCGTGTGCTAGGTATTAAGCAGGCACTGGGCATGAGAAGGGACAAAGTTCTTGTGCTGATGGGAATACCAGCAACTAAGCAGGTAAATATAAACGAGATGGTTACAGTTGTGGGTAAATGCTGTGAAAGAAACAGGATGAGACAGAGCTGCACCTGAAATATACGGATATGGACCTGTGTGCTTGTCACTCTTGGATTCTTTCTTTGAGGTAAGATCCAAGGAGTGAGACTGGCCAGCATTGTCACAGACTTCTGGTAGAGCTTTTGAAGCTAAGGGACGGGAACGTACGCAGGCCCTGAGGTAGGAAGGGACTCTGCTTGTTCTTGTGATGAAAGCTCTTTGACCATCTTTGATTTTTCTTATTCCTGTTTGAAATTCAGTTAATCAGTTGAAGATTTAGTGTTAACCTTTAAAATGTTGGGCTTTTTTTGTTTCTTTGCAATTGCATTTATAAGGTAGTTTGGCGGATATTTGAAATATTGATATTAAAATTTTCTCTATAACAGAAATATGAAAACTCTTCAGGTTCAGGAATTTTAAAAACAGATTTTACAAACTTTCTGATAACTGTTTTAGATACAGATTTTTTTAATTAGAGATTTTTAGTAAGAGATTTTAGTATATTATGTAATAAATTAATAACTTCTTTTAGACATTAATTTTTAATCAATTAATTTTTTTAAAATTTGACAAATTAGTTTTTAATGGATATTTTAATGATTTATTCCTTGGCATTCTCATGTAGATAGTTAAATAATTGATTTTTTTTCTTGTTGTTAAGCGCCTTCGAGTCAGGTCTGACTCATAGTGACCCTCTATAGGGTTTCTGAGGAGCAGCTGGTGATTTTGAACCACCCGATGTTATAGTTGAAACTGACCTTGCAGTCTAGTGCATTACAATATAGTGCCACACAAGGACTCCAAATAATTCATTTGTTATTAAGTACCACCTTGCCTGCTGAAAGTGAAGAAGACTTAAAGTACTTAATGATGAAGATCAAAGAGCACAGCCTTCAGTATGGATTGCGTCTCAATGTAAAGAAAACAAAACTCCTCACCACTGGACCAATAAGCAACATTCTTATCGACGGAGAAAAGATTAAAGTTGTCAAGGACTTCATTCTTCTTGGATCAACTATCAACACTCATGGAAGCAGCAGTCAAGAAATCAAACGACATAATTGTATTAGACAAATCTGCTGCACAAATCGTTTTTAAAGTGTTGAAGAGCAAAGATGTCAGCTTGAGGACTAAGGTGTGTGTGACACAAGCCATGGTATTTTCAATAACCTCATATGATGCGAAAGCTGGACACTGAATAAGGAAGACCATAGAAGAATTGATGTGCTTGAGTTATGGTGTTGGAGGAGAATATTGAAAGTTCCATGGGCTGCCAAAAGAACCAACAGATCTGTTTTGAAAGAAGTGCAGCCAGAGTGCTCCTTGGAGGCCAGGATGGTCAAACTTCGTTGGACTTATTGTCAGGAGAGACCAGTCGCTTGAGAAAGATATGTTTGAGAATGCTAGAGAATAAGAGGAAGACCCCCCAGCAAGATGGATTGGCAAAATGGCAGCATCAATAGGCTCAAGCGTGGCAACAGTTGTGAGGTTGGCCCAGGACCAGGTAATGTTTTGTTCTGTTGTGCATATGGTCACTATGAGTAGGTACCGACTTGATGGCATCTAACAACAACAACCATATAACTTAAATGTTTTCTCTGTTTCTTCCCTTTTATAATTTTAATACGAGTTTAGGGAAAGAAGGAGAGGACTCATTGGTTAGGACTTTACCATAATGTTAGAGTGATCTCACAGACACTCTTGAGGGTATGATGAAAATGAGAATTCTGGGTCTGACCCCCAGTCAAAGAATAATGCTCAAAGGTGGGAATTGAAGGGATGGTCCGAGGGATTTTGATCAGAGGAAGTAGAAAAACAAAATGAAGGAAAACCTGTGAAATAATGAAATAAATAGGGCCTGTGTGGTTGTTTCACATATTTGACATAAAGAATCCGTATTTCTTTAAAGGTAGACTTTGAAAGCATGTAAGGATCCCTTGTGGTGCAGTAGGTAAAGCATTTAGCTGCTAACTACAGGAGCAGTGGTTCAAATCCACCAGCCACTTTGTGGGAGAAAGATGAGACTGTCTGTTCTCATAAAGAATTATAGTCTTGGAAACCCGATGGAGCAGTTGTCCTCTGTCTTACACTGTCACTACAAGTAGGAATTGATGGCACTGGTTTTTAGAGCGTGTGATGGTACTATCCCTGGTGTGGCGCTGTAGAATAAGCATTGGTTTGCCAACTGCAAGGACAGCAGTTCAAACCTACCGGCTCCTTTCAGAAACTGTATACAGGTTTGCTATGAGTATGAACCGACATGATGGCACACTGCAGCAAAAACAGTGATATTACCTTCTTTTGCACTCAGTAATCTTTAACCAAGGAGCTCTGGTAGCGTAGTGGTTACAAGTCAGGTTGCTAACCTCAAGGTCGGCAGTTCAAAACTACCAGCGGTTCTGCGGGAGAACGATGAGGCTTTCTGTTCCAGTAAAGATTTACAGCCTCAGGAACCCTATGCAGGGTTGCTATGAGTCGGAACCAATTCTACAGCATACCACCACCACCACCACCACTAATCTTTAAAAAGAACCCACCATTAACTGTGGCTTGTATAAAAACTCATCTGTGTTGTATTAAATGAGAACTCTGGAAACCTGTGTATGGCGCACAGAGTAGAAGCTGACTGAAGGCTCACCATTAGCTGAGACCCCACTTGTGTAGCTGTACGTAGTTTCTTGGCCTGGGGTGAGTGGTCTATCTTTATTTGTTCACTCTGTTCATGTTAAAAACTGAATATTCTACATTGGTCCCCAATATCACTCATTTCTTTGATTACTTTTCAAAACCAAAACACCCCTAAAATTTATATGCTTTTTATTTGAAAAGAAAATATGCATGTGAAAAGCTATCATTTTAATTTACTTGAAGTGTGTAATTCTACTCTACTGGATACTGTTGAAGGAGCCCTGGCGGTACCAAGATTAAGTGCTTACTGCTAACTGGTAGGTCATCGTTTTGAACTCTCCAGTGACTGTGGGGAAAAGATGTGGTGATCTGCACCTGGTAAGATTGTTGTTGTTGTTAGGCGCCATCAAGTCGGTGCTGACTCGTAGTGACCTTATGCACAGCAGAACGAAAACACCGCCAGATCCTGGGCCAACCTCACTACTGTTGCCACACTTGAGCTCGTTGATGCTGCCACTTGGCCAATCCATCTCACTGGGGGTGTTCCTCTTTTTCTCTGACCCTCCACTTTACCAAACATGATATCCTTCTCCAGTTACTGGTCCCTCCTGACAGTATGTCCATAGTATGAAAGATGAAGTTTGGCCATCTTGGCCTCCAGGGAGCACTCTGGCTGCACGTCTTCCAAAACGGATCTCTTGGTTCTTTTGGCAGCCCATGGCACTTTCAATATTCTCCTCTAATACCATAACTCAAAAGCATCAATTCTTCTATCGTCTTTATTATTCAGTGTCCAGCTTTCGCATATATATGAGGTTATTGAAAATACTCTGGTAAGATTATAGCCTAGGAAACCCTAAAGGGGAATTCTACTCTATCCTGTAGGTTTACCCCAAGTCAGAACTGAATTGATGGCATACAAGACCAACAATAAACACTTGAGACTTTTACAGGTTCTTCTTGAAACATGGATTGTTGCAGTTTTTAATAGTTAAAGGTAGTTTAAAATGGAATGGTTTTCAGACTAGTTTTTCTCACATTATGTCACTAGAGTAATGGTGATCTCTCAGCTCGCTGAATGTTGTGTTGTGTGTGTATTGAGCTTTGTTTGGTTTGATATTGCAGTTTGGTTGGCAGACACCAAGTTTGTATTTTGTTTTGAGGTTCTTCCCTTTTTTGTATTCAACACAAAAGAGCAAACAGGATCTGTGGGAATTGGTCTATTGTCTGCAGACTGACTTAGCTATTTAATTTAGCTCCCTAAAGGCATTAGGTGATAATGCAAAATGTATTTCACTTATTAGTGATGATTTGGAGAAACAATTAAATCCGTATAGATCAAACTAATTTTAATGATTTGTAAATGATACAAAAAAGATAAAAACATATTTATTTCTGTGTCTTACCCCCTTTGATTGATCGTTTCTGATATAGTGGCTTTGCTTTTAGACATTTTGGATTACTTATAAGTAAATTGCTTATATTTATATTCAGTTTAGTTTTAGTGTTTTTTCCCTTGTTTTATAATTTACTCTGAAATAGGGAAACTGCAAGATAAACTAGTGTTTTTGTAAAAAATGATTTCTTCTTGTCTTGCTACTCTTGTGATATGCCATCCACTTGGTTCCAACTTATAGTACCACCGTGTAGAGTTTCTGAAAAGTGGCTGGTGGGTTTGAACCACTAACTGTGTGGTTAGCAGTCCAGGGCTTAGCCTACAGCATCACACCAGGACTCCTTAGTTTCATTTGTTGTTGTTAAGTGCTGTCGAGTCTGTTCTGACCCATAGCGACCATGTATATGGTTTCCAAGGAGCAGCTGGTGAGCTTGAACCAACCTTGTGGTTCAAACTGGTTTTGCAGTCCAGCGCATTAGCCCACAGTGCCACACCAGGACTCCTTAGTCTCATTAGGGTGCCTTAAAAAAAAAAAGAGATGCTAATTTTTGAAGTCAGGGATAGTATCATAGTTTGAACAAAACACAAGTAAACATTTTTCCAAACAACTAAAGCTTCACAACCACTTTACAGGAATGGATCACATGTTTTCAGGAAGACTTCAAAGATGAGCCATAAAAGGAAGACCAACAACTTAGATGAATGAAGAAACTGTGTCTGAAGTCCAGAAACTGATGGAAAAAAGAACTGAATTCTTGGATGTGTAGCTTGGAACTCAAACTGTACATTTCTTCCTTAAATGTTGTCTGTTGTTGTCATTTTGCTTCCCTCTGGATTTGTGTACACCATGTCCCTGTCCTATTGGTGATTCTACACTCCTTACCTGCTCTCAGGATGGCCATGCTGTTCTGGGGGCGGCTGGCAGGGAATCTGTACTCTGTATCTCCATTCATTCATGGGGTTCGTTCAATCAGTCCTTGATCTAACTCTTTATTTCTCATTGAATGCTTGGGGTTTCAGGATTATCATCTATATTTGTTTCACTTGGTTTCATATATCTTTGTTGTACTGGGATGGCATGGCACAGCTGACCAGTTCAGCATTTTAGGCCAGAATCCCAAGACTGTAAATCTTTATGAAAGCAAAGTGCCACATCTCTCTCCTGTGTGTGGGTAGCGGTTCCAAACTGCCATTCCTTTGGTTAGCAGCCAAATGCTTAAGCATTGTGCCAGTAGGGTTTCTTACGTGAAGTTCCAGCATCGGAAACGTTATGGGGTAAATGTACTGTGTCCTATAGGATCGTTATGAGTCAGAATCGACTTGATGGCACCAAACAACAACAACATATTTGAGTACTGGTTATGTCAGAGACCCTTGCTTCTCTCCAATTTTATCATTTAAATACAGCAAAAAATCTCTTTCCAGCTTTTTAAACTGGTGGTTGGCTCTTGGTAGATGAGGTTTCTGGTGAAGGTGCCCAGTCACCTTTAGTGCTGCCTTAACTCATTTCTAGAATGAGATGGATTTTTATGAGTGACTAAGATGTCCCTAAGGAGCTCTGGTAGCGTAATGGTTACGGATCGGGCTGCTAACCTCAGGGACAGCAGTTAGAAACTGCCAGCTGTTCCGCGGGAGAAAGATGAGGCTTTCTGCTCCCATAAAGATTTACAGCCTTGGAAACCCTATGCAGGGTCTCTATGAGTCGGAACCGACTCCACGGCACATAACAGCAACAACAACAAGATGTCCCTGGTGTGGTGCTGTGGGTTACTGAGCTGGACTGCAAAGTCAGTTTGAACCAAATAGTCAGCAGTTGAAGCTCACCAGCTGCTCCTCAGAAACCCTATACACTTGGTACAGCACTTAACAACAACAACGAAGATGGCCCTAAAGGTGTCCCTTCCTACTAATGGTATTTCCCTGGAAATCTGTTACTTTGTTAATGTTGATTGAACTGCCTTGTCCCTGCTTTAGGAACATAATCCAATGGGTTTATGTTCTAGGCCCTTATATTAATTATTAAGAAGAATACATTTTGATTTTGTCTTTGAGGAACCCACAATCTATTGGGGGTGACAAATGTGGAAACCAATCATTGCTTTGCACCGTAGTATTAGAATTAGAGTATTACAATCAAGATAAAAAAGAACCGGACAGAGACGATGACGTGGAGAGATGGAGCAGCTGGGGACTCTAGACCCAGAGAGGGAGAGGGGCTGTGTGCTGACAACCAGGGGGAACCCTTTGGTTGGTTGATGATGCATGGAGGGGATTGTAACCATGACAATGAAACGATACACGATAGGATGAATGTAAAAACTAACGTTCTGCCATGTAAACGATCACATAATTCACAATAAAACATTAAAAATAAATGGACTGGAGACACAAAACTGGCCCTGATTAACTGCCTGCCACCAACGTCCATTTGCACTTGAATAAGTAAGTTTTCAGTAACGGGAACTGTAGGCTTCTGCCTTGGAATGTGTCTGAATTCAAAGATGAGAGTCCATCTTTCAGCATGTAGAAAGCATCACTCAGAAAGTTGTGTCATCAACAATAACAGGAACATACAGGATCACTGACAATAACAGGAACATACAGGATCACCGACAATAACAGGAGCATACAGGATCACCGACAATAACAGGAACATACAGGATCACCAACAATAACAGGAACATACAGGATCACCATCGACAATAACAGGAACATACAGGATCATTTCATTTTTACATAGCCACAATAGTATGAAGCATAAGTATTTACGCATTCAATTTATTTTTATTTTTATTTTTTTGTGGGAGCGGGGTTAGAGGGAGGAGAGAGATACCTTATGAAATCCTCATGAGATACAGGGAAGTTAGATACTTTGTTTTCCATCACTCAGCTTACTAGCTGGAGGAGCCAGGTTCTGACTCCAGAATGTGAGTTGTCCCTTGGCACCTACAGTTGATCTTCTTTCTTGGATGGCTCCTCCAGGGAATATTTATGCTCTAAAACAGTCTAGAATAGTGGTTTCCAAACACTACTCTGTGCTCTTATGGGGATTCTTTCTTTATATAAATATTAATCAAAGATGCTATCTATGTACCTGGAGTCCTGGTGTGGTGCTGTAGGATGAGCTCCAGGCTGCTAACCACAAGATCAGTGGTTCAAACCAGTTAGCTTCTTAGAGCCCTAGTCTGCAGGACTCTCATGATGGTACTTCACAACAGTGTAGCTGGTATTTTCTAGGTCCTGGGGACTTAGTTGTCATACATATAAAGGTCTTGTTCCCATGCAACCTGCATTCTAGTGGGGTGGGGAAGATGGAGCCATAAGCTAAGTTCAGCTATTAGCACTTCATTAGACATAAAGATAGTTTTATCTTATCATTAGTGATATGAACTACATACAATGTTAAAATATATTTGACTGTAAATTTACATGTAATGTTCCCAACCCCCAAAGTCAAATAAATATTAGATTTATAAAGATACTGATAATAAAGAACAATGGTAGTGAAAACTGAAAAGAAAATAAAAGCAGTTATTCAACAATTATTCAGTGTATCAGATCAGACTCACAACAGAGTTCTTGGATTGGCCCACTATTGCAAGTCAGGGACTATCTGTACATTATATTAGATTTACATTTGGGGAAGTAATCTCCTCTATCCTAAGTCAAGAAATTTAATAACATCATAAAATTACTCCATGACAGAAACTAGATGAGTGTTTGGCCAAATGGGACAACAATCACATAGCCAAATTGACCCATAAAGCTAGAATTGCAAGGGTATCCACACATTACAGTGAGGAATGGGCTGCAATCTAAAAAATTCTACCTCACCTCCAATTTACGTCATTTATCTGCCCAGGTTTAAAAGGTTATTTGAGGCTATGCAAGAAGTTCAAGAGTCTTATACACATGCCCTATGCCAGCATAGCTGCTATCCAGATAGTACGTGAGAAAGAACAGACTTCAAGCCGAGCAAACATGAAGAGAAAATATGTGCAGGAGCCTCATCAGATGGAAGAATAAAGTTGCCAACAAAGGCATGAGCAGAGGAGATGGAACAGTATCTTTTATTGGTGACATAATACTTCGTTTCAAGATTATAGTAAAAAAGTGTGTGTGTGTGTGTGTGTGTATGAAGCCTTATTCTTGGTGCAACAGTTAAGTGATCAACTGCTGGCTGAAAGGGCGGTAGCTGAACCCACCATTGGCTCATCAGGAGAAATATAATATATGTACAAAAATCAGAAAGTTTATGAAAAGTTCTTTTATCTTGTAATTCCATTCTTCTGTAAATTTTTGAAACCCTCTTCTATATGGTCCCTAAGTAGAGCAGCCATTTCTGCTGTGTACTACATGAGTCAGAATTATTGACACCATATATGTATATATGTATATACACAAGGAGTATGGCACTGTGTGTTCATGTGCTGTACTGCAAAGTCGGTTTGAATTGCAAAGTCGGTGATTCAAGCTCACCAGCTGCTCCTCAGAAACCCTATACAGCGTTGCTAAGGGTAGGAATCGATGGCACTTAACAACAACAACAATCTGAATTAATGAACTCCTGAGGTGGCTCTGTGGGATAAGCAGTGGACTGCTAACTGCAGGGTTGGTGGTTCAAACCCACCAGCTGCTCTTTGAAAACCCTGTACAGGGTCTCTGAGTTGGAACTGACTCCATGGCATTTAACAACAACAACAATATCTGAATTAATAGTAGAATTGAAGGAGTGCTGGTAGCTCAGGTAAGCACTCAGCTGCTAACCAAAAGTTTACTTCCATAAAGATTACAGCCTAAGAAACCCAAATGGGGAAGTTCTACCCTGTTCTATAGGGGTCTTAGGAGTCAGAATACATACATAATAACAACAACAATATGAGAGTTTGATAAGGTTGCTAGGTACAAAGTAAGTATATCCAAATCCATGACTCTTCTTTATTCTGGCATTATGATCTAGAAATGAAAGTGCGAGTAATTCTATGTCAAATAGTGACAAAACAATCTAATATTTATGGTAACCGGAGAGGTATAAGACCTATGGGTTTTGTTTTGTTATTTTAAATAAAACCTAAACTAACAAATTTCTGATATAAAATTACATCAGAACAAATGGATTGGCATTTCTTGTCCTTAGCTAGAAGATTCAGTGTTGTGCAAATATCAAGTTGCCCAAAATAAATATACAGACTTAAAGCCTTTTCACTTCAGATCCGAACAGGGTTATTTTTGAAACTGGATGAAATAACTGTAAAGTTTATGTGGAAAAATATATACCCAAGAATAGCAAAGTTTAAATAAAGGGAACATACCTTACTCAAATCAGGATATTGTCTAAATGTACTACTATAAATTCATTATAATCCAAACAACATAATATTGTATTAAGAATAGTCAAATTAATGGAACAGAAATATCAATCTGGAAGTGCATTCCTGTACAGAACATAATTGAACATATGATGAAGGTAGAAATTCATTAGGAAAAGGATAAATTATTTACTGAATTGAGTTCATACAGTTAAAGGACATAAATGTGAATTCCCTTCTTCTTACGTAAAAAAATAGTCCAAATGAGATAAAACACAAATGTAAAAGATAAAACAAAAGCCGTCCTGTAGGTCAGAGAGGCTTTCTAACCAATACTAGAAATACAGAAACTAGAAAAAAAAAAAGGAAAAAGTATTGGTTATGTGAATGTTTTCTGTGGCAAGAGTTCATAAACAAAGTCAGTAGACCAGAGAAGGTAGATTCCCACAAATGTACTGCAGATGAGAGTTTTCAGTAATAATATGAAAAAAACCTCCTATTAATAAACAAAAAACAATCCTGGTGTGGTGCTGCAGGATAATGCACTGGACTACAAGGTCTGTGAACCCCAAGGTTGGCTGTTCAAACTCACCAGCCATTCCTCAGAAACCTTATATAGGGTCACTATGAGTCAGAATTGACTTGATGGCACTTAACAATGACAACAGCAGTAGACAAAAGACAACTCGGTAGAGTGAATAAAGAAATGAAGAGACTGCTCACTTAATTGCAAATTGATCTGATAAAAAAAAATTATGAAAAGGAAAGTGAAATAGCAATTAAATATTTTATCCTCATCAGACTAATGGCAATTTAAAAATGATTAACACTTCTGAAGGCGCCCTGGTAGTGTAGTGGGTTATGAATTGAAGGCCTTGACTGCTTACATTGAATATGTTTACAGAGGGAAGCAGCATTATGAGCCAAGATCTTTGTTTTTCTTGTATATAAATCATCATAAAACACAAAAACCATGGAACATTTGTGCCTTAAAGGCAGTTAAAAACTTTGAATACAATAAGCTACTGTTCTGGTTTCTTAATGATGTCATAGCAAAATATCACAAACTGATGGCTGTAAACAGCAGACGTTTATTCTAAGTCTGATCCTGGCTTTTGGTAGCTAGCCCCACCTGGTGTGGCTCTGTAGGGGCAGCGCTGGACTGGGAACCACATGGTCAATGATTCCCGCAATATATTGTTCGGAAACCCTATACAGGGTTGCTATGAGTCGGCATCAACTCTATGGGACTTAACAACAACCACAGCTGTATTTTAGTGTTGAAAGTTGGTGTGGATAAGCACTGGACTGCTAACCACAAGGTCAACGGTTCAAACCCACCGGTCACTCCTCGGAAATCCTATATAAGAGTTGCTGTGAAGGGGAATTGACTCACCAGCAGCACTTAACAACACCTTCCTCTTAAGCCCTGGTGGCAGAATGAGTTTTGCTTTGGTCTGTTGTCTGCAAGGTCAGCTGTTGGAAACCACCATCTGCTCCTCGGGAGAAAGACAAGGCTGTCTGCTCCCGTAGAGATTTAGAGCCGTGGAAGCCCTAGGAAGCAGCTGTACTCTGTTCTATCCCCAAATAACTCAGTGGTAATGTGTATCTTCCCTCTGTCTCTTGTGTGACTCCTTGTCTTTATAAAGACAGATGGATTAGGATGCTGCCTACTCTGGTATGTCTTATGTTAGCGTAACTGATAATACCTTCACAGGTACTGGGGGTAGGACTTCATTATATCCTTTTGGGAAACATAATTCAATAAATAACATCCACAAAGAAAAGTTCAGTAAATACTAGAGAGAAGCTTTTCAGTCATTATTCTCTTACCTAAATCCATTCAAACTAAAAATGAATAGAACAACTGAAGTTTCTAACCAGACTAAATGTTCTTCTAAATTACGGAAGGGGAACATCTAGACCTGCCAAGACCACTGCAGTCCCAGCTAGCACATTATAATTGAGTTAATTAAATGTTTAACCAAGTGGTGGTGTTGGTGATGTGCCATGGAGTACCCTGACTCATAGTGACCCTGTACAGGGTTTCCAAGGCTGTAGTAACCTTTACAGGAGCAGAAAGCCTCATCTTTCTCCTGCAGAACAGCTGGCAGTTTCAAACTGCTGACCATGAGACTAGCTGCCCGAATTGTAACCACTGCGCAACTAGAGCTCCTTGTTTAAACAAATAGAGCAGGCTAACTTTTTAAAAAACTTTTTATTGTGAATTGAGTGAAAGTTTACAGGGCAGATGATTAGTTTTACATTCAACAAGTGATATACTTTGTTTCATTATAATGATTATGGTGGTGGTGATGCTGTGCCGTGGAGTCGGTTCCAACTCATAGCAACCATGCACCGGGTTTCCGAGGCTGTATCTTTACGGGAGCAGAAAGCCTCATCTTTCTCCAGTGGAACAGCTGGTAGTTTCGAACTGCTGACCCTGAGGTTAGCAGCCTGATTTGTAACCACTACACTACCAGAGCTCTCCATATACCATCAGTTAATGGTATTTCTCTCTATTCATTTTAGCTCTTTTTTTAAAAAAACACTCAGGCATATATAATAATTTACACCACCAAAAGGCACATTCTGTAAATCTGCCTCCAGGTCACCAGTCCTCAGCCTTTCTCTTACCATGAATCTAGAGTCCTCAGCTGCTCTCTTTCTCCATATCCCCATCTCTGCCTCTATCTCTGGTGTCGCTGCTTCTCTGGATAAGGTCCTGCATTCCACTCGTGCTCTTCTCCCTTGATGATCTTAGGGTCCTCTGTTTCTGGACTGAAAGATTAACTACTCCCCCAATTTTGTTACAAAACTTTTACCTTTACAATTGTGACAGTCGCAGTTAGTCATAATAACAGTTACTCACTATTGAATCATAAATATCTTATCCCCATCTCTTTTCACCAGACCCATTGAGACAAGATAAAAACTATTCAATGGGGACTCTATCTTCCCCCACACACTCTTAAACTAAACTCCCTTTTGAAACCTTGTAAGCCAGTCACTTCGTGGTCTTATTGTCCCCTCAGTTTAGGTAGACAATGTCTAAGTTGCCTGTCCCTATCTACCCTGTATACAGAGGGGATAGCATTGATATTTGATGTGAAGACTCCTTCCTTCTCTGTTGGTATGTAGAGTTTCTACCTCCATGAGTATAGGTCAAGTTAATCAAATTGTAGCAATTTCCCCTCATTTCCTTTATCAAAAATTGTTTTTGTTTTTTTAATCTTCCTCTAGTTGAGTTCTGATTATCAAGCCATCGAGGCTAGGCCAAATGAGTACTGTCTGCATGTTTGGACATTCTTGTGCTTCTCCCCTCACTTCATATCAGCTAGATGTTTCACTCTCAGCTCTAGCCCTCTATGGCTATGTCTTTGTCCATGGGCTCAAGTGTCCCCAGGTCTCACTACACTTTGGACCAACCAGCCCTTCCTCTTCTCTCTCTCATTTCCAGGTCAATGGGAGTCAATGGATTGTTGTTGAACTCAGACTATTTCTTCATTGCTGCCTTTCTCCCTCTTCCACTCACCAGTAGACCAGTATGGTCGCCAGTAAGCTTACATGTCTGCTCATATGTTCCTTTTGAGTTTCAGCCTTAGAGGGGGGTTTGTTGTGAAGGAATTTGATTGCTCGTCTTGATGGCTTCCCAGTGAGCAAATTGTTTATTCTTGTAGTAGCCAATCATACTACCATTTTTGTTTGGGGGTTTTTCTTGCCTATCTTTCTTTGAAGATGTATCTTCTGTTGCTCTAGCTGTTCCAGACTGGTCTGCTTGTCCTTTCTAGTAGGAATGTCCCACAACAGAAGCTTCTGGATGGGACTCAGAATTCTACCTACACTGCAAAGGCTTTGCCAGAGGCCTATTTCACTGGGCAAGTTGTAGAACCCCTTTTAGGTATTCCAATCAGTTATAGGCTGAAGACGGGCTTACAAGCTTTCTGTAATCATGTTTCCCAACATTCCTTTCTATCCCACTCAAGTGTCTATTTTACACTAGTAGGCAAGGGAAACCAAAATTCATAAGACAGTCAAGCATCTTAGTATATTTCCCCTTTTCAGGCTATGGCTCGATCCCTGTATCACAGAGCCAGTTGTTTCAAGGCTGAGCATGCATCACTATTTATGTCTGTCCTGTTTAGCCCATGCAAACCTATCTCAGTGTTCCCCTATCTACCTTGTTCTTCCAACCCCCCCACCCTTGTTGAAATTTTTGGAAGCTAATAAAAGTCATGATGAGTAGAAAATACTACAACCTTTTGCTTTTAATAGTCCTGGTGTGATGCTGTATGATAAGTGCTGGACCACAAGGTCGGTTTAAACCACAAGGTCTACAGTTCAAACTCAGCAGCCACTCCTTGGAAGCCCTATACAAGGTCACTTTGCATTGTAAATGACTTGAAGGCATTTAGCAACAACAATTCTTTTGTTAAACAAAAAGATCTGAAAATTAAAACATGAAGATTCCAGGGCTAGAAATGAAGGAGTCTTAAACCACTAACTTCCTTGGAAATGGTTCTGGTTCTTAATCTAAATATAAACCAGTGCTAACACATTGTCCCATTTTTAGGAAAGGAACATTATATAGAGTTCTTTACACTTTAAGGAAAATAAATTGGCTTGAGGTAGACATTTTTTCCCACTTAGTATATATTTCCAGAGTATATCTCTTTATATTTTGCTTTTATAGAAAGGACTTGAACAAGTTTCTGAAAATTTATTTAACTTCAAAACCAACTCTCAGGTGTTTAGACCTGCTTTTAGAGATTAGTATATATGACAATATGCAGTTGTTACCATTGTGAATGAAATTGAAAGTTATTTTTTTTTTCCTTTTTATTTTTAAAATCTGAAATGCTTGCAAGACTTTAATTCAGTGTTTCTTAACTGGACTGATTTTTCAGGCACTGTCTCGCTCTCTCTGTATTTTTTCAGCCTGTAATTACCAAACAGATCTGACCTATAATGCACAAGGTTTGCACAAGATGGAAAACTACGCAGACAGAAGTTTATAATCCCTAAAGCATGCAGAACAAGCAGTTAGGAATCTGAATGCCAAACTTCAGAGAGCAATATAGTAAGCGCTAACTCTCTCCATTCCTTGAAAATGTGAAAGGTGATTTAAGGAAAGCTTCGCAAGAAAAGTGAGATGAGAATTTGAAGTCCAATCATGGAAAAGTAGTTTGCAACAAGTAGAAAAGAAGGTTAAAGAAAAGTATTTTGTAGGCCAACAATGGCTCTGATATTAAAGCAATGCCTGAAAAAACAACAGTTGCTTGTCATACAACCTTTAAGATGTGTATGAATATATAAAAATAGTCAACACCAGCCCTATATTTATTTTAGTCCTCTTTTGAACCGTCTGGGATGAATTTTTATTCATTTTTTGTCCAAGACACTTCTTCATTCTTTCATCACATTTTACACACACACAAAAGATCGCTATGAGTTGGAAAAAACTGGACACCAACAACAGCATTAAAACAATCTCATGTTTTTTCTTATGTTAGCCTAGCTATCCTTCAGGTTTAAACAATGTCTTCATCTTTATGTTATCAGCAATCCACTGTTGATAATTTAGTGATGTCACTGAGAGTACTCATTAAGTGAACATTGATTGCTGAACTGATTATTTTATTTGGGTTCATTTATTATGTTGTTAAGTGCTGTCTAGTTAATTCCAACCCATGTTGTGGTTGTTGTCAGATGCCATCGAGTTGGAACCAACTCATAGCGACCCCATGCACAGCAGAACGAAACAATGTCTGATCCTGGGCCAACCTCACTACCGCTGCCACATTTGAGTCCATCAATGATGCCACCTGGCTGATCCATCTCGTTGGGGGTCTTCCTCTTTTTCTCTGACCCTCCACCTTACCCAGCATGACATCCTTCTCCAACGATTGTTTCCTCCGGACAATATGTCCAAAATATGAGAGACGAAGCTTAGCCATCCTGGCCTCCAAGGAGCACTCTGGCTGCAGTTCTTCCAAAACACATCTATTGGTTCTTTTGGCAGTCCATGGCACTTTCAGTATTCTCCTCCAACACCACAACTCAAAGGCATCAATTCTTCTACGATCTTCCTTATTCACTGTCCAGCCTTCGCATCCATATGAGGCTATTGAAAACACAATGGCCTGGGTCAGGCGCACCTTAGTCCTCAAGCTGACATCTCTGCTCTTCAATACTTTAAAAAGTTCCTGTGCAGCAGATTTTCCCAGTGCAATATATCATCTGATCTCTTGACTGCTGCTTCTGCGAGTGTTGATAGTTGATCCAAGAAGAATGAAGTCCTTGACAGCTTCAATCTTTTCTCCATTAATAAGAATGTTGTTTATTGGTCCAGTGGTGAGGATTTTTGTTTTCTTGACATTGAGATGTAATCCATATCAAAGGCTGTGCTCTTTGATCTTCATAAGTAAATGTTTCAAGTCCTCTTCACTTTCAGCGATCAAGGTTGTATCATCTGCATATCGCAGGTTGTTAATGAGTCTTCCTCCAATCCTGATGCCACGTTTTTCTTCGTAGAACCCAGCTTCTCGTATTATTTGCTCAGCATATATAGCGACCCTATATAGGGTTTCCTAAGAGCAGCTGGTGAGCTTGAACCACCAACCTTGCAGTTCAAATGACTTTGCAGTCTGATGCATTAGCCCACAGTGCCATGGCATTTTATAAACATTTTTTGGGCTTCAGGACAACTAGCTTTTCAGAAATGCTCTACCAGGTTTTATGCTTTCTCACATTAATTTTTGAACAATTCCTGCTGTAGCACTGTAGGGTCAACACTGGACTTCAAACCACAAAGTTGGCAGTTCAAACCCACCAGCTGGAAACCCTAGACAGTGCCGCTATGAGTCGGAACCAGCTCGACGGCACTTCACAACAACACAAGTGTTTGATAGTCCCCATATCACCATGTCCTGTCCACCACTGAACATTTTAATTAAAAATATTTGTTAATGGAATCGGTTAAAAAACTCATACATTAGTGTGCTGTCTTGTCATGACTAGAGCAATTGGACATTGAGAGGTATTTATTAAATCACATGGATTGTTTATGCCTTCTGTCCTTAGTTTTAAGATCAAAGTGTAGTAGAGTTACTAACCCTTTGCCTGCTTCCTGTGGTACAGTTTTCCTCTAGTTTCCCTTTTATTTGCTTTGGGATCTCCATTGACCTACAAAAGTTTTGTGTAGTAAGAATCATTTATTCTTTGTCATCGTCTTTTGACAGGAAAGGCCTTTCCTGACAAGTGTTTAGATATTTGCCTTTGTTTTCTTTTGACTTTCTATGGTGTGGAATCCCTGTGTAGTCCAAATGGTTACGCTCTAGGCTACCGAGACAACCCACTCGGATGTGCTTTAGGAGAAAAATCTGGAGATCCACTTCCAAAAGATCACAGTCTTGACAGCCTTAGGAGCACAGATGCACTCTGGGACATCTGGGGTCGCCATCACTCCACAGCAATTACTTTGGTTTTTTACTTTCATATGATGTGACACTGTAGGACTAACACCGTGAATCATGTGTTTGGCAGTTCAAACTCACCAGCTACTCCTCAGAAACCGTATACAGTGTCTCTATGAGTTGGAACTGACTTGGCGGCACTAAACAACAGCAAATAATAGAATTGTGTTTTCCCACATGTAGGAGTTCATTGCAGTTCCTGATTTGCATTAACTGTGAAATTGGCAAGTGCTGACATCCAGTTTCCTATCCAGAAATGTGTATTTCCTCAGTTATTTAATCCTTCATTAAAATCTCTTTATTGTTGTCATTGTTAAGTGCCATTGTGTCAGTTCCAAGGAGCAGCTGGTGAGCTTGAGCAAGCAACCTTGTAGTTCGAAGCGACTTTGCAGTCCAGTGCACTAACCCACAGCACCACACCAAGACTCCTAAAATTCTTAGTCAAGAGATTTTCCCCCCTCTGTATATGCTCTGTGACATTTACTTTTGATAATTCAATTAGTGATTGCTTGTACCAGAGAGTTTTCCTATTGCATTAAGAAATGCTTTCTACCCTATAGGAAAGCTCCTGACTTTGGGCAAATTTAGCTTCTTTTTCTTGACTTTATTGACCTTCCTTAGAAATACTAATAGCTGCTCCGTTCATTGACACAGGTTTATTATTAGATAGAAAGAGGATCCCTGGTAACACACTGGTTAAGACTTGGACTGCTAACTGAAAGGGGCTCCTTGGAGGAAGATGTGACAACGTGTTCCTGCAGAGACAACCGCCTAGGAAACCCACAGGGAGATTCTCCTCCTCGGACTCAGAATGGACTCTGTGGGCCCTAGCAACAGCAACAGATAAAAAGTGATGGTTAAATTAAGTGGTGCTCTTATTTTGTACTGGCCTTGGATGGGACTGCCACTCATTTTTACCATTAGGAATGCTTTCTGTTGTCATTCTGTGATACGCACTGTGAAGTTAGAGATACCTGCTTTACATCACCATGCATATCACAGAACAATCACCTACTTCTCAGTCTTCATTTAATTTTAAAAAGCATGACTAGATGCAGAAGTTTAGCAAATATCTTTTTAGCACAGGTTACTATGTTACTGTAATTATAGGAGTTCTGGCGTGGCACTGTGGGTTAATGCGCCAGACTGTAAAGCCATTTGAACTGCAAGGTTGGTGGTTCAAACTTACCAGCTGCTCCTCGGAAACCCTATACAGGGTTGCTATGAATTGGAATTGACTCAACGGCACTTAACAACAACAACTATCATTATATGGTTTCCAAATACTATGCTTATTAGAATAACATATGAATGGAATTTCTGTTATTAAACTGTCCTTGAAGAAATCTGACCTGATCTTCATGGATAATTTTTGGAATGTACTGTGAGAAAGGATTTATTTTTATTTCCCCAAATATTTATTATTATCACATTTTTCACTTTTAACAGGCTGTGCACAGCCCACATTCTATTTTTCCATTCTCATTTTTGTCACTGATTTCACCTGGTCTAACGTGAATAAGGAAGACCATGGAAGAATTGATGCTTTTGAGTTATGGTGTTGGAGGAGAATATTGAAAGTGCCATGGGCTGCCAAAAGAACCAATAGATCGTTTTGGAAGAAGTGCAGCCAGAGTGCTCCTTAGTGGCCAAAATGGCCAAACTTTATCTCTCATACTTGGAACATATTGTCAGGAGGGACCAGTTGTTGGATAAGGATATCATGTTTGGTACGGTGGAGGGTCAGAGAAAAAGAGGAAGACCCCCAATGAGATGGATTGGCCAAGTGGCAGCATCGATGGGCTCAAGCATGGCAACGGTAGTGAGGTTGGTCCGGGATCAGGCAGTGTTTCGTTCTGCTGTGCATCAGGTCACTATGAGTCAGTACCGACTTGATGGCACCTAACAGCAACAACCTCTTATCTTTCTTGTACTCTTCCATATCAAGTGCCAATTCTATGACTTAATACATGGCATCTCATCCCTCTACCTATATCCAATAGGAGCCCTAGTAGTGTAATGGTTAAGCATTCACCGGCTAACTCAGAGGTTGGTGGTTCACACCTACCCAGTGACTCCTAGGGAGAAAGACCAGAAATCTACTTGTATAAATTCTACCAAGCCCAGAGAACCCTAAGGTGTAGTTCTAATCTGTCACATAGAGTTGCTGTGAGTCACAATCAACTCAAAGGCATCTAACAATAATACCAACCATCTCTGTCACCATTGCTTATAAGCCTTCACCTGGTTTTGCTGGAAAGTCTCCTAAGTGGTCTTTCTGCCGTCCTCATTTCTGTCCTTCCTCAGCTGTCTTCCCACTGAAACACACAACTGATCTTGTTAGCTCCATGTTTAAAGTTAATTGTTGGTGTCCTGTTGGCTTCATTGTGAAATGGAAGCTCTTCAGCTGAGTCTTCTCTAGTTTTGACCATCTTCAGGTTCTACAGTTGAACACGTGGTCACCTTATTTAATGACTTAATTTTACAGAAACATGGAGTGTGGTTCTTGCTGCTAGAATGATATGCTGCCGTATTGGCCAGGTGGCTTCTGCACTTTCCCTCTGGTTCACACTCCACTTCACCTTGGAAGTGTTTCATGATACTTGCCTTTTCACACTATTTTCCAGCGTCTTTGCTTACCACTCCCATCTTATCTTTCACATTTATGTTGTATTTTAATTGCTCGTTTTCTTGTCTCTTTTCTTAACAGAGGACTTCTTGAGGGTTAGGGTTGTGGTCCTTACCCATTCACCATATTTCCTAAATAAGAGGTACTTAGTGAATGTTTTGGGTGTGTGAGCGCATGGATAGATGGGCACATTACTTCGTGCTTACAATGTAGTAGAATCAGTCTTTTATTTTGATTCACCACTGCAATCAAAGTGTGCTTTTTAAGATAAAACAGTTACAACAGGACTGTAAATTGTTTGAGGACTTCTAACACCCATTGATAAAGTAATTTTAAGATGTTTCCCCACACCTCAAGACTGTGTTTCTCATTTTGGATTGCAGATTAGAATTCCCTGGGAATATTTGAAAAATGCTGGTACCTAGGTCATGCCCTAGGCCAATGACATCAATCCCTGAGACTGGACCAATAGCAAAATAAACTTGCCCTGCTCTTCCGCAACCTCTGAATGCCCAGCAGCCTCCAGTTACTCAGTTTATCTGGGAGTGTCTGAGAGCAGGGAGAGGTCTTCCCCACTCTGAGGTTTCTCAAGGCCTTTGTTGCCCTAGTTGTCTTGGAACCTGCATGTCTCGGGCATGGCATGGTTACTGTCCAGGACTGCCCAATGCCAATGTCCCAGCACACTGCAGGTGCTTTACAGGGAAGTCTTTCTCCTCTCTCTGTGTTCATTTCTATTAAATGGGCAGCAGACAAAACAAAACGGCCTCATGCCCCAGCTTTCCTGTCTCTGTCTCTTAAACATAGGGGCTTTCTTGTTGTTAATTGCGGTCAATTTCTGACCCAAAGTGATCCCCGTGTCCAGAGTAGAACTGCTGTAGGGCTTTCAAGGCTGTGACTGAAGCAGATCACCAGACGTGTGTCTTCCAAGGTGTGGGCTTAAAACCCCCAACTATTAAGCTAGTAGCCAAGTGATGACCCATATCTGCCACCTAGGGATATTGGGAACACTTTTAGGTCCTCATATTCAAAACAAAATAAAGCAAATCCTCTTCTATCTAACAATATTGGAGTATTTTACAACTTAATGCTATTAAATTGATTTCACAATCTGTACACCAAAGCTATGATGTAGTGTTGGAGATGGGCTTGGAAGGAGGGCAAATAGCTGAGCATTTCCTTGTGTGTCTTCTGTGTAGCTGGCACTCTGTGAACAGGGTTCTGCAGACAGCAATCGTATTATGTGAGGGAGCGTCCTGGAGATTAAGCGCTCTGCAGAAAGACCTGGATCCCAATTCTATTCTTGTCAATTATAGCTGGTGTTCCTGAGCAGTTACTTCATCTCTTTGTGCCTCAGTTTCCTTATGCAGAAGGGGAAAAAAAAACTAAAAAAAACAAAACAAAATGAAAACCAAACCCATCAAATTGATTCAGAGTCAGCAACCCTATAGGGCACAGTAGAATTGTCCCAGAGGGTTTCCAAAACGGTAAATCTTTATGGAAACAGTCTGCCCTATCTTTCTCCCATGGAATGGCTGTTTGAATCTCCAGCCTTTCATTTAATAACTGAGTACTTAACCACTACACCAGTGTCATAGGTTGATTTTGTGGAGCTAATGAAGTAAAATGTGTCAAATGGTAAGCATAGTCCCTACTTCCTGGAGAGTGCTTAATAAATACTAATAATAATTACAAATGTAATTATAGTCATTTACTCCACACAACAGTCCTTTGAGATTTATCTTGTTGTAGTTATTAAGTGTCATCGAGTAGGTTCTGACCCATAGCGACCCTGTATAGGGTTTCTGAGGAGCAGTTGGTGACCTTGAACCACCAACCTTGCAGTTCAAATGGCTTTGCAGTCTGGCGCATTAACCCACAGCGCCACACCAGCCCCTTTTTATAAAGGGTAGAAAAGTGAGCCTGAAAGAAGTTAAGTCACTTATACAAGATTACACAGGTAACTGCTGGTATATTCAGACCCACATCTATCTCACCATGAAACACACACTGTACCATATTGTCCCTGAGAAAGAGATGAAGGTATTCAGGCAACAAATTCATATTTCAAAGCCTGTAATATATGGCAAGTTTTGATATTTTTATTTGATGGGAGCCCTGAGAATATTGACTTTGGGCAAGTGAATCAATGAACACCGTTCAGAAATGTTATTCCATGGATGGGGTGACTTAGAGGCAATGAAGCTTTTCTGGAGTGAAGAGTTGACACTGAAAGGTGACAGATGGAGAATGAAGAAACAGGGTAGTCAGGGTGTTCAGGTCTCCATGAATCCTCAGAACGGTACCAGTGAGAGGGATGGAACCCATCGCTGTATTCCCAAGGTGCAGAGGGCATGACACACTTTAAATTTTGAGTGAACAGAAATGCTGCCAAATCCCCATCCAGAGGGAGAGACTGAGATTTGGACTCTTAATTTTTAGCTGTGAATTTTAAAACCATGCTCTGGCAGGAGAATAAGATCTAAGTGTCTTATTATCCAATAATCATAGAACTAAGCTGAATTGTCTTGAGGACAGCGCTAATGAAAAAGCAGAAAGTCCCATTAGTTAGAGGTGTCTTTCTCAGTTACTTACTGGATTCTCTGAAAATGGTTGTGGGTTATATTGAGCACAGACCCAATTTGACAAGATCATTTAAATGGCTGCCATGCCACAACCTAGAAATGTATAGTTACGGCAGCTGTGACTTTATTTATTTATTGGTAGTGGCACTGCTGTATCTCAGACTCGCTACATTTTCCATCACAAGTTCTGTGCTTTGTAACTTTGGCTGTCATTTCTCTTTCGGGTTCTCTTTAGTATAAGACTCATCTCCTGCGCTTTCCTATGTCTCTATATGCATGATAATTTGGGGCTATTCAGGACTGATATACAAGACACAAAGGGAAAATATTTGTATATAAATCTAAACATATGGCTCCCAAAGGAACTGCTATTACTGAAATAATTATGTACAGTGTGATTTTCTTCACATTCATGTAGAAACTTTAAAAATAGCATAGGGTTTATTCCTTTCTGCAAAACTGAAAATATTATTTTGTGTCCCTCTTTGGGCATTTTATTTTTCTTTAAATCACAATCCTGTTACAGATACTGGTTTAAAGATCACCATTGAATGGCCAGTGGATGGTGCCATGATGGTTCTAAAACCTGTCTGATTTCTATTTGACCTTAAGACTAGGTGGTCATCTGTCTGCCTTCTAAGTTTAGTTAAAAGATATCATAAATAGTATTTGGAAAAAAGTAAGAATCCTTTCTAAATTCCCATTTTCCTAGTAGGATGGTCTCACTCTAACTTTGCAGATGACTTTGTAAATGCTTGTGTTGCTGTCAAGTCTGTTCCGGCTCATAGCCACCCTGTATCGGGTTTTCAAGGTGGGTTGGAGCTGCTGACCTTGTGATTAGCAGTCGAGTGTTTATTCTACAACGCCACATCAGGACCCCTGATATAGGTAACTAAAACTGTTGGCATGCTTCACCCTGCTATTCCAGTACCTTAGAGAAGTAACCGGGCATGCAAGGCAATGGTTTTTCTCAATGACTACCAGAAGCCAATGCAAGGCAATCAGCTTTTCTCAATGACGAACACAAGCTAGGGGTTGTCTCACTCAGCCAAGGCCCCAGTTACAGAAACCTGAGCAAGGTGTCTGCTTTCAAATCTACTTTATCAAATGTCATGTTTGGCTTCAACGACCACCTTCTTCCTTGTTAATTTGTGATTAGCAAGTGGCTGCAGGTCACCATAAAAACTACCTATAATATCAGAGAGTTATTTTAGCATCTCTGCCTTCTGGGCTCCATTTATTTTTCTAGAATTGTGAACAAGGAGGAGTGTAATCTTAGCAACTCACCAGTGAAATAACAAATGAGAGGCAGCAGGTAAGTCACAGTAAGGATCCCAGACTTCTAGAAGTGGACTGTTCCATTGTAGGTTATGTAAGTTGGACTATGAAATGAGTTTTTTCACCCTTTCTTACTATAATCTCAACAATAGATGGAAAGTCTGGGGGTTTTCAAATAATTGATAGCTTCCACTGTCGTCTTGTATTAAAGGTGCTTGGTGTTAGATTATTTGGAATGTCAGTAAGTGACTAATTTATAGTTACTGCAATTATTTGCACACTGTCTGGGGATAAGTGTAAGGAAACTGGAGGAAGGCACAATGGGTGGGCCAACCTGTGCCAAATTAAAGCCTTTGTTGGTATAACTCCATGCTTTTGAATGTCTCTCTCAACTATTGACTTTTCCTTTTAGAAATAATAATATAGTAATCCCTCTCCAACTGAGAAGCTTAACTTCCCTGAAAAGCACTGTGGTAGGCACAAGCATGGTCTCCTAGGAAATAAGGGGTTAGGGTAACATACTGTTGGAAAGGCATGGCCTTTGAATCCCAGCTCTATCAGTCATCAGCATGAGCTGCTTCCTTGACTTCTGAGTCCAAGTCTTCTCATCTGTAAAATGGAACTAACAACTGAAGATTACAGCCTAGGAAACCCTTTGGGGGCAATTCTACTCCGTTACATAGGGTTGCTATGAGTCATAATCGACTCACCAGCACACAACAAGAGTAGTAAAAATCACATGACTAATATTTTTTAGTTTAGTGTCTAATGCCTAGGACGTTGATGTTGTTGTTAAGTACTGTCAAGTCGATTTCAACTCATAGTGACCGTTACAGGGTTTTCTGAGGAGCAGGTGGTGGGTTTGCACTGCTGACCTATTGGTTCACAGTCTAGTGCTTACCCGATAATGACACACCAGGATACCTAGGAAGTATTCAACAAATTAAGAAATTATAACTATTTAAGAAACATAAAATAACATATTAATATGTCTTTTAAAATGTGGTAAACAAAATCTCTAAAAGGATCTGTTTCAAAACTATCAACATTTGATCACATTGGAAAGCCGATGTTGGTAGGCAACTCTACTGAAGCTTTCTGAAACTGCTTAGGGAATAATGACATATTGTTAAGTGGTTAACAAGGGCCAGACATTTGTCTTTTGTTCTTTTTATTCATTAGTTCATTTTATTCAAAGGAGATGCTGTTAATTATCTCCATTATACAGATAGGAAATAGAGCTGTAGAGTGAGTTACTTTCTAAGGCCATAAGTGAGGAAGTGGTGGTGGCGGTTCTTAGGTGCCATCCATTCTGACCCATAGCAGTTGCCTGTCACAGAGTGGACCTTCCTCATAGGGTTTCCTAACCTGGAGTCTTTACAGATGCAGATTACTGGGCTCTCTGACAGAGTTGCAGGGTGGGTTCAAACTGCCACTAAGTCTCCTCGAAGTGTTTAATCAAGTGGTAGAACTGGGGCTTCACTAGCTCTGTCACTAGGTCATAAGTTGTTACTTGTCACAGCTAGGATGCCATGACCCTCTGAGGCAGTCTCCCACACTTCTCTCTTTTGCAAAAGCATTTTAAAAGCCTATGGAACTGCCCTGACTGGCTTCATATCGATAGTCTCTTGCCTGGCATCTCGGAGTACTCTGGTAGCACTTGTTCTCAGTAAGACAACTATTGAAAATGACGTTGGTGTGAGGCAAGTGTTCTGAGGTGGATGTGTCTGTATGTTGAGAAGGGAGGGAGGGAGCAGCCCTGCTCCTTTCCTGACCCCATTGTTCCATGACCCTGGGCTTAGTGGCCAGCCTGTAGTCATTATCAGGTTTCTTTGCGGTGAGCAAACTGAATGGCGCATTGGTATAGTGATCACAGATGCAGAAATGTTCTTCAATCTCTATGAAATTCCCTTGTCTCTAAATTGCTCTCTGTTGATATGACCTTGGGTCAAGTAATTAAAACAATTTATTTATACTAACTACCCACTTTCACAAGAGATAGGGGAATTAAGGCAAGAAACCAGATTACCTGGCATTTGCAGCCTAGCTCTATCACTGACCAGTTCTGTGTGACCTTGGGGACATTTCCTATGAAGTTTGTCTCCTAAGACATAAAATAAGGACAATAGTAACTACCACATCAATTTGTTTGGATAATTAATTCATTTGCACGTAAATCAGCCAGCTTAGCATATCCTAGGTGCTTAATTATTGATGGAGGCTGCTTCAACTTATATCATATTTATTATTGGTATTCAATACATATCTTTATGCAGAGGTAGACACTATGTCCCTAACAGATGAGGAATGCTTTTGTTAAGGAAATACTGTAGACACTGGTTCCACTGTTAGTGAAGGATCCAGAGCTGAGAAAAAGGGGTTATCTTGGTTTTTCAGATGTGGAGTCTGGATGTTTGGGGTTCAGGGACTCTTGAGTTCCTTACCTGTTCTACTGCCTTCTCCCAATGACTGAATGACTGACTGCTCAGTTGTTCATTTATCCATGCATTCACGAGTTAGTTACATTACTACCATTTTTAGGGCACAATTGTGGATGATGGCTGTCCACTCTTAGCTTCCAGGGTTTATTTATTCATTTGTTATATTTTTACACAGGTCAGTAGGATGCAGACTAGATTGCCCAGTGTTTGCTCCATGCCCATTGTAATCAATTGTCTTCAACCAGGAGGGACTATCTAGAATTGTATATGTTTTCAGACTGGAATGGAAAAACCTTTGAATGAGAGACATTGAGACCTAACTTGATGTGACTCTTACTTGAGCCCAGACTTGCTGGGATAAAACACAGCAGTGAGTGTTCTAAATCCTGATCTGGCCACCATGTTGTTTGCAGCGCCTGACCTCTGTTCCATGCTAGCACCAGCAGGGATCAACCATCAGTGTCAGATGAGCTTCGCTGCTTGTAGCAAACTCATGAGACAGTGAGTCAGGGAGTGACTCCACATAGGCCTCAGGCAGCACAGCATACTTGGTCAGCCATCTGACTGAAGCCAGCTGGACGCGGGTAGCAGGAGCAGCAGCCACAGTGAACCTGGAGAGAGAGACACCAACGCTACAAGTGGTGGTTTAGTTTAATTGGCTGCAGACTTTGAAGATGGGGAGAATGAGGCTTAGGGAAGTGAAATGGTTTGGTGGGAGTGGTTTAGCCACTTAGTAGCATAGTTGCCTACCATGAATGCACACACAGTTCCCTTCTCTGGTCCTTAGCATTTGACTATTTCCTCTATTTGGAACCTACTACGGGCTGCGAACCGCAAAGTTAGCAGTTGGAAACTATCAGCTGTTTTGTGGAGAAGATGAGGCTTTTATCCCCCTTAAAGATTTATAGTTTTGGGAACCCTGTACAGGGTCGCTATGATTCGAAACTGACTCCACGGCACATAACCACCACTACCATCACTTTGGATAAATCTGACATTTGCATAACTTAATCTCATATTTTGTCAGCTCTCTAATCTTAGAGAAGTTTTCCCTTCCTCATCGTCCTGTCTTAAACAGTGCCCCTCTCTATTCTCTTTCTCCCATTACCTGGCTTTTTTGCTCTGTAACACTCAGCTCCATCTTACCTTGCATTGCATATTTACTTATTGTCTTCTGGGCATTACATGTCCCTCTAGCTTGTAACCTCCACAGGGCAGACGATTTGTTCTCTGAACACTTAGATTTTCAATGCCTAGATAATTTCCTGACATACAGTAGGTGCTCACAGTAGAAATATCACTTGAATCAAAGAATAAACATTAATGTCCAGACATTTATGTGCCTACAGTTACCAAGTATTATGATGGGGGCTGAGGATTCAGTTATAAATAGGATTCTGTTGTTGTTGTTAGGTACCATTGAGTCGGTCCTGACTCAAAGCATCGTTGTGCCCAATAGAACAAAACGCTGCCTGGCCGTGTGCTGTTTTTATAATCGTCATTCAGCTTGGGCCCATTGCTGCCACTGGACCATTCCACCTCATTTGGGGCCTTCCTCCTCTTTGCTGACCCTCCACTTTACCCAGCATGATGTCCTTCTCCAAATACCAGTCTCTCCTAATAGCATATAAGAAGTATGAGATAGGAAATCTCACCATTGTGGTTTCTAGGAAGCATTCTGGCTATAATCCTTCCTACACAGATTTGTTTGTTCTTCTAACAGCCCATGGTACTTTTCATATTCTTCTCCAACTCCATAACTCAAATGCATCAGTTCTTCTATTGACTTCCTTATTCACTGTCCAACATGCATGTGCAGCTATTGAAATTCTCAGGGCTTGGGTCAGGTGCACCTTAGTCCTCAAACTGACCCCTTTGCTCTTGAACATTTTAAAGAGGTCTTGTGCTGCAGATTTGCTTAGTGCAGTACATCATTTGATTTCTTGACATCTGCTTTCATGAGTGTTAATAGTAAGTGGTTCAAAACAAAATGAGGTCTCTGGTAACTTCGATTTTTTTCTCCATTTATCATGTTATTTACTAGTCCAGTGGTGAGGATATTTGTTTTCTTTACATTGAGGTGCAATCCATAATTAAGGCTATGGTCTTTGATCTTCATCAATAAGTATTTTAAGTCCTCTTCACTTTTAACAAGCAAGGTTGTGTCATCTACATATTGCAGGTTGTTAATGAGTGTTTCTCCAATATGAGACCACGTTCTTTTTCATGTAATCCAGTTTCTCAGATTATTTGCTCAGCATACAGACTGAATAAATGTGGTGAAAGAGTACAACCCTGACACACATGTTTCTTGATTTTAAACCATTTGTCCTCTTATTCTGCTCGAATGATCGCCTTTTGGTCTATGTACAGTTACCTCAGGAGCACAATTAAGAGTTCTGGAATAACCATTCCCCACAGTGTTTTCCATAGCTTGTCATAATTCACACAGTCAGAAGCCTTTATGTTGTCCATAAAGTACAGGTAATATTTCTGTTTTTCTCTGCTTTCAGCTAAGATTCACCTAATATCCCTCATTCTACATCCTTTTCTGAATCCAGCTTGAATCTCTGGCAGTTCTCTGTCAGTGTACTGTTGCAGCCATTTTTAAATGATCTTTAGCAAAATTTCAGTTGCATATGGTATTAATGATAGTGTTCAGTGGTTCCTGCATTCCACTTTGTCACCTCTCGGGAATAGGCACAGATCAATCAGTTGGCCTGGTAGTTGTCTTCCAAATTTCTTGGCATTGATGATTGAGTGCCTGCCGTGCTACATCAGTTTGTTGAGAGAGTTCAATTTATATTCCTTTACTTCCCAGAGCCTTTTTCTTTGCTAATACTTTAAATGTACATTGGACTTCTTCCTTCAGTACCATGGGCTGTTGATCATATGCCGTCTCTTGAAATAGGAAGAAACAGTGGAAAATCTCCATATTATCAGCCAAAACAAGGCCAAGGGCAGACTGTGGAACAGATCATGAATTGCTCAAATGCAAGTTCAGACTGAAGCTGAAGAAAATGAAAACAAGTCATGAAAGCCAAAATTTGACCATAAACATTTCCCACCTGATTCTAGAAATCATCTCAAGAACAAATTTGATTCATTAGACACTCATGACTGAAGACTAGAAGAGTTATGGGATGACAATTAGAACATCATACAGAAAGAAAGCAAAAGATAATTAAGAAGACAAGTTAGAAGGAAAAGACCAAATTGGATGTCAGAAGAGACTCTGAAACTTGCTCTCCAGCGTAGTGATACTAAAGCAAATGGAAGAAGTGAGTAAGTAAAAAAACTGAACAGAAAATTTCAAAGGGCAGCTCAAGAAGACAAAGACAAGTATTGCAATAAATGTAGAAATACCTGGAGTTAGAAAGCTAAAAGGGAAGAATAAGCTCTGTGATTTCTCAAGCTGAAAGAATGTAAGAAAACAATCAAGCCTCAACATGAAATACTGAAGGATTCTATGACAAGTCTTGAATGATGTAGAAAGCATCAAAAGAAGATGGAAGGAATACAGAGTCACCGTACCAAAAAGGAATGGTTTTTGTTGTTGTTGTTGTTGTTAGCTTCCATCAAGTTACCCCTAACTCATGGTGATGCCATGCACAATGGAATAGGTGCTAAGCACAGTGAATGAAAATGGACAAAAATTCTCATTCTCAAAATTAAAACTTATATTTTAACGTTTTGATATGGATATTATGGTGTCACTTTCAATGTGATCCACATATATCTACTCAGATTTGCATAACTGTAGGAACACCACTTTTGCTCTTTTAGCTGTTTCTTTATATATTATGCAAGGTTGGTTTGAACGGAAAGGTTTTGGTGGTTCAAGCTCACCAGCTGCACCTCGTAAACCCTATACAGGGTCGCTATGGGTTGGAACCAACTCTATGGCACTTAACAACAAAAACAAAATGGTTCTGAAGGAATCTTGGTGTGGTGCTATAGGATAAGCACTTGACCACAAGGTCAGTTTGAACTGCAGGGTCAGTGGTTCAAACTCAACAGTTGCTCCTCAGAAACTCTATACAGCATTGCTATGGCTCAGAACTGACATGACAGCACTTAACTACAACAGTAGTTTAGCACTGGACTGTGAACCACAAGGTTGGCTGTTCTACCCCACTATCCTCTCCATGGAAACCCTATTACAAGGTCACTATGAGTCAGAACCTGCTCGATGGCACCTAGCAATAACAATAGCTTGTTTCCAGATTATGTTCTTATACGGACTGCTATCATTGGATTTGTCCATTTGAATTGCTATCAGCTGATTTCTTTTCATCTTGGATTAGGAATCAGCATTCTTATCCCACTGCTGCTTTTGCTGTTTTTCCTTTTCTTCAACATCACCATTGTTGCTGTCGTTCTTAAATGCCATTGAGTCGGTTTCAACTCCTAACGACCCTGTTTAGGGTTTCGGAGTCTTTAAATCTGCACAAGAACAAAAGCCTCATATTTCTACCAAAGCTTTGGGCCTGAACCATGGACCTTGTGGTTTGCAGTCCAGTGCTTATAATACAGAACCACTGTCATTCCCATTGAGTGTTATTAAATTTGAAATTCACATCACTATTCATTATTACGTTATTATGCATCCGCAAATATTATTCACATCTGAAAGTTGTTGTGCCATATGATTATATTTCTTTCCTTCTGTTTATTTTTCCTGAAGCTAATTATGTGTTTACTTGTTTGCATAGTTTTCATGGTACCGATTCATAATTTTCCCATGTCATTGAAAAGCCTGTCAGCACCCCCTCATAAGACTGATCAAATTCAGCAATATATCTTCTCTGATTTTGTTTGTGTGTGTCTGTGTGGTTTAGAGCCTTCCATTCCTAGCTGAACTGGTTGCTTTCTAGGTCTTCTTTTAGGTCTTTCCAGGACTTCCCTCTGCTGTTAACCTGAGTACTCACTTTGCTTTCCCCTGAACCATTTTCCTGGTCTCCCGTCTTTTCCTTTCTCGGTCTTTCTCCCTTGTGTGGGTGGACTGTACTCCTAGTAGCTTTAACAGGTTAAAAAGAAGGATGAGGACAATGTGACCACAGCCCTCAGCATGTCTACCCCTTAGGCCATGAGTTGTCTTCTGTTTCTGGCGCACTGCTATCATCCTTGGATCTCCACCATCTCTGTTGGGAATTCCCTTTCCTCTTCGTTGAAAATTCTATTTTCTGTGGCCCTGTCTTTCTCTTTTTTAGAGAATATCTCACTTTAATGAAACACCTCTTGGGACAGGGTGCATTCTTTAATGCTTTTAATTCTTACATTTCTTTAAGCCATATTTTAACTCAACCACTCAATTGATAGTTTGGGGGTAGACTTTTAGAAACCTATTTCTTTCAAATTTTTAAATCTTTGTTCCATTGTTTTTTTCTAGTGAAGACTCTGAAATCATCCTGGTTCCTAATCTCTCTCTCTCTCTTTTTTTTCACAATGATGAACTTTGGTTTGTGTTTGCTTTCAATCTTTAACTCAGACTTCTGGAAATGTATATCCTTTACTTTGGGTCATATTTTTAAATTATTTTCAATAATTTGATTTTCAGTTTCCTCTGCTCTCTGGAATTCCAGTTAATCAGGCACTGAGCTGCCTGGCTGGTCCTCTAGCTTATTTATCTTTTCAGTTTTATTTTCTACATCTTTGTCTTTTTTCTGTATGTTCTAGGAGTTTCGTGAACGTTACCTTTCCAAACCACTACTGAATAGTTCATTTGTACTATCATATTTTTAATTATCAAGTTGATTTTTTTTTTGCCAGAATTGTCTTTTTTATAGCTTTATAGTCTTGTTTTTGTTTATCTTATTTCTTAGATAATATTGATAGTTTTTTTCTGTTTTTGCTTTTGTGTTGCTGCATAGTCTGCTTCTTCAAAGTTGCATTTTACTATTTGTGGTGATTTTTATCATTTTATTAGAGACTTTTCTGACCTTTTTGCCAATCCTTGTTTGTTCTGTTTTTAAGAGGAAGGGGATTCCAAAGCTGTTTGGAATCTCTCAGCACATAGGTGAAAAGGTGAAGTTTAGATAAATCAAAAAGTATTGCTATAAAAATTACAGAACATGGTATAAAACAAAAATATTAAAATGTGAAGCTGCTGTTTCTCCATATCACCTCCATCTAGGTCTGTATCTGCTCAGGGCATTGCTTGCATTTCTCTACCCTTTCCCCCAAAGACTCCTGTGCTTTTGAAGTTATGCCACTTCCAAGGGGCTGCTTGGGCATCCTCAAGAGACTCCAATTGTGTTCCTTTTAAATGTTCTTTGAAATTTGGGAACAAAAAGAATTATGAAAAGATAAGACAAGAAGTGTAGGGTACGTGACGTTAAGTTTGCCCAATGGAAATCTGGTAGGACAGCTCAAGCTACGCTGGAAGAATGAGCTAGATGTATTGTCATGATGGGGGAAAAAAAAATTATTGGCCCAACTTCCATTGAGGTTTTCTCTTTTCTTAAGATGTCTTCCTAATAAGACACCATGATCATCCTGCATCCTTTGAGAAAATCTATTAAGATTACTCCTTTGGCATTCCAATAAACAGTCTTCACAACCTTCTTAGCTGATGTCTCTATCTTGAATTTAACTGGTCCAGCACATCTCTTAGGACTCTACAATTTTGTTGGCCTTTTTTTTTTAAGGCACCCTAGCAAGACTAAGACAAGTATATTAGTGAAGTCTGCAGGCATCCACTGATGACAGAGATAGGTTTAAGCATGTTTTGTTGAAATAAGCTTGCATGCATGAACTGAAACCCTAGCTGCAATAATTTTTTTACTTCCTCTTGTATTTAGGTCTTCCTCCCGGTGGCTTGGGTTCCTCACAGTTGAGTCTTCTATCTTTTCTAGCCAGACTGCCAGTATTCTGGTAGTGGGTGAAGGTCAAAGCTAGTGTTCGTGTACATGCTCACTTCCTTTTTTTTTTTTTTTTTTAAGGTTTTATTGTGCATTGAGTGAAAACTTAAAGGGCAGATCATCAGTTTTACATTCAACAAATCATATACTTTGTTTCATTACAGTGATCATAATCCCCACCATGTATCATCAGTTAATAATATTTGTATAATATTTGTTCCTATCCTTTTAGCTCTTTTTTTTTTTTTAACATTCAGGCATGTATAATAATTTACACCAAGAAAGGGCACATTCTGCAAGTCTGCCTCCTGGCTGCCAGCTCTCAGTCCTTCTGTTTCCATGAGTCTAGAGTCCTCAGCCGCTCTGCTTCTCCATGTCCCCATCTCTGCCGTCACTGCTTCTCTGGATAAGTTCTCACATTCCGCTTATGCTCTTCTCCCTTGATGGACTTAGAGTCCTCTGTTTCTAGACTCTTAAGATTAACCACTCCCCTGTTTTTGTTACAAAAATTCTGCCTTTACAATTGTGACAGTTGCAATCAGTCAAGATAACAATTATTCACTATTGAATCATAAGACTCTTATCCCCATCTTTTTTTACCAGACCCATCTAGACAATATAAAAACTATTCAGTGGGGATTCGTTCTTCCCCTGCTCACTCTTTTACTAAACTCCCTCTTGAAACCTTGTAAGCCAGTCACTTCATGCCTTTATCTATCGCCCCCTCATTTTAGGTAGCTGCACACGTTGACTTTCGACTTCTTTTTTGTCTGGGTTTCACAAGTCAAGTGATCGGGTTTTTTTTTTGTTTTGTTTTGTTTTAATCAGAAAAGAAATCTTTAGTCTTTTGCTGGATTGCTGAGAGGCAGTTAATCACTCAGTAATGTAATATTGGACAGAAACATATAGGCACATTAGTGTTTCATAAAATAGCTTTCAACCCAACTTTTCTCTTATTTATCTTACCCCTGTTTTGCCAACAGTGTCATAAGTATTTGATGCTGACAGTTTCTGAGGCTTTCAAGGATCCTTTTGTATAGATCAGGGTTGGTACTTGTCCAGTTCCATTGTCAGTTTAGGACATGGTTTACTTGGGTCTGTAAATTCAGCTAACAGTTGTCCACATGTTTTCCAGTTTTAAAATTTTTGTTGCTGTTGTTGATTCTTTTCTTATTGCTATTAATTTGGTTGTTTATTTTAAAAAATCAGTTTATACTTTTAGTGAGATTTCTAAGAGTTAAACAGTTTAATGTCACATATGGGAGTCCTGGTGTGGCACTGTGGATTATTGTGCTAGACTGCATGGTCAGTTTGAACTACAAATTCAGCAGTTCAAGCTCACCAGCCACTCCTCAGAAACCCTATACAGGGTTGCTATGATTCAGAAATGACTCGACAGCACATAAAAACAACAATAATGCGGGGTTTCAGAAAGTTCCTGGACACATAGACGTAAAAGATAATGGGATTTTCCCACAAACTTTTGAAGTTCCCTCATATATAGTTATTCAACAGAAAAAATGAATTTATTAGTTGAATATATCTCTATAAATTATCTATTGTATAAATCTATGTTGTTGTTGTTAAGTGCCATTAAGTTGGCTCTGACTTATGTCAAGTTTCTGTGACTTTTTCAGGCTTTGTGGGAGCAGAAAGCCTCATCTTTTTTCAACAGAGTAATTGGTTGGCTTGAACTGCCAACCTTGTGGTTTGTAGTCCAGTGCTTATACTATGGAGCCACCACACTCCGATAAATCTATATGTAAGGAGCTCTGGTAGTGTAGTGGTTACAAATCGGGCTGCGAACCACAAGGTCAGCAGTTCAAAACTACCAGCTGTTCCACAGGAAAAAGATGAGGCTTTCTGTTCCCATAAAGATTTACAGCCTCGGAAACCCTGTACAGGGTCACTGTGAGTTGGAAATGACTCCACAGCACATAACTGCCACCACCATATGTAAGTAATCAAAATTGAAGCTTAATCAAAGTATGCAATGGGTTACTATTTTTATTCTTTTGTTTTTCTTTAATCTTATTATGACTTGTTTTGTTTTTTTCTTAGTGCATTTTGTAGTGCTTATTTAGTTCTGTATTTTTGAGTTCTGGTGTGGCGTTGTAGGTTAACGTGCTGGAGTGCAAAACTGGTTTGAACTGTGAGGTCAGTGGTTCAAGCTCACCAACTGCTCTTCAGAAACCCTATACAAGGTCACTATGGGTCAGAACTGACTTGACGGAACTTAACAATAATAACAATTCTATATTTTATATATGAAGTTAATAATAAGTTTGCTTAGTAATTATAGTTATAGAGTCGTGATGTGGCACTATTAGGATAAGCACTGGACTGCTAACCACAAGGATAGCAGTTCGAACCCACCAGTTGCTCCTCAGAAACCCTATGCAGGCTTGCTATTATTGGAATCAACTCAGCAGCACTTAACAACAACAATATATGTGCCTATGTATATAATTTGAATATACATATTCTATGTTATTCTTGGTAAGTGCCATAATGTCAGTTTTGACTCCTTGCTACCCTGTATAGGGCTTCTGAGGAGGGGCTGATGGATATTCATGCACATGTGGGCTGTAGAGATGTACACACACATACACACACATACACAAATACATGAATTTCTGAAAGTCTATATTACGTTTAGTAAAGATTCATATAAACTGTAGGTGGTTTCTGTTTCATATGCAAACTGGAGGAAATGATCTTTAGATTTTAATTCTTCCCTTTGCTAGATAGCTTTAAAAATATTTACCATATAATTTGAATAGAATTAGGCACTATGATATTAAAATCAACATAGGAGGATAAGTGGCTTTCTTAAAAAATGGTGACAATTGGATTAACAGCAAAGGTCAGGGCAAGAAGGAATTCTGCATTCTGGTAATCTCATTTCTGAATATCACCCAGGAATCCACTGAGATCACTCAGGCTTTCGAGATATCAGTGTGATAACTGTGTAGTTTAATGAATTAAACCCATCTACAGAATCTTCAAAAGTTTTCAAAGCCTTTTCCTGGTAAAACCTGAGTAAATTCTGAAAATGTAGAAACACTACCTGTATCCTGGTTTTTCATTTACAAGGTGTGATTTGCATGATTACATGTACCAAGCTATTCATCTTTTTCTATTGCTACATTTGAAAAATTAGAAATCTGTTGTTGTTGTTGTTAAGTACCGTGGAGTTGGTTCCAATTCATAGCGACCCTATCAGGGTTTCCGAGGCTGTAAATCTTTACAGAAGCAGAAAGCCTCATCTTTCTCCCGATGAATGGCTGGTAGTTTCAAACTGCCGACCTTGAGGTTAGCAGCCCGATTCGTAACCACTGCGCTACCAGAGCTCCTAGGCAAGAAATCTAGCTTTATTAAAATCGAATTTCAGTTTTTACATCTAATCTTTACGTTCAATTCCACCTTGGTCTTGTCTCTTTAAGAGTGTAGGTGTTTTCATGTAAAATAACTTAATCGTGGTTATATCTCGCTGAACCCTGATTTTCAAACAGGAGCCTAAAGGTGTCTTTCAGGTAAACAGACTCAAACAGGGCAAGTTCTACATTGATTTTCCAGTGGTTCCTAATACTATTGACTATGCTCCTACATTTTGAAGGAAAATAGTGAATTCTTAATCTAACTCAACTTCATAGAATCATGGCTCCCTGCTCTGCTTTAAAATTTACCTGTGGATTTTCTGGTCTGTTATTTTTCCTTAGTTTGTGCTAATAAGTAATATTTCCCCTCTAAACAAATATCCCTTTTTAATGTTTTAAATATTAGTGCTTTTCATTTCATGTCCCCCACCCCCCCAAACTCTGTTGGTAAAAAATTGATAAAAGAAATATAGGTGGTTTGCACATATCATTTGTTATTTAATCCCAAATACTTTCATGGTATAAAAAGAATTAATTGACTGAACTCAAATCTTTCTAATTCTAGAAGGTGGTTTAGCATTAGCTCCAAGGACAGCTCAGGGAAAGGTCAGTAAACATAAGCAATCACATCTTCCTTTGGATTTAAGAAGCACTTGCCCCATGTGCCAGGGGTGTCGGACTTCAGATACTATTTAAAGAGAGATGGGAATTATTTGATATGCTGCTTCCTTAGGAAAAACTATAAACATTTATTGTGTTTTAAAGTAGCACAGACTAAAATTCATGTAGTTTACACGTTAATCAAGCTCATAATTTCAGTATTTGGATCGCATCTCACAAATACTGGTTTACACAAACATGATGCTTTACATCAGAAGAGGCAGCTGTCTCTTGCTTTTAAAATAAGATGCGAGATTGTGTTTGCTTTGATTAACTTCTGGAGTTATATGTGTGTGTGTGTGTATAGATATGTATGCTATAAAATGCTTATTAAAGTCTTAATATGAATGTAAATAATTTATTATATTTTATTTCAGCCTCTAAATGTATGCTGTATTTTCAGCCTGACACATTCTTTGTTCTATGCGATGGATGCATAACATCAAAAGAAGTGAGAAATTCATTTATTTGAAAACCTGCAGGCAATATAAAAATGAATTAGGATTGGCAGTTCTCAACTAAGAGGAACTTATAATTTCCTGGACAAAGAATGGTAATACATGTGTAAACATGATTAGAATAGAATGAGGAGTTCTAGCGTAGCACTGTAGGATAAGCACTGGGCTGCAAGGTCAGTTTGAACTGCAAGGTTGGCGGTTCAAACTCACCAGTTGCTCCTTGTATAGACAGGGTCACTATGAGTTGGAACCAACTCAAGGACATTTAACAAAAACAACAATGAAATTTAAGATGTTGTTAGCATTCTGGTATGAAAGTTAGAATTGCTCTTGATATCGTATCTGTCTTGTATCTGTCTCATTCTTCTGAACATCACCTTTCCCTCTGTGAGTTGTGTGAATGGACTCAGGAAAACAGCTGGGTCAGCCGTTCGAAACTACCAGCTGTTCTGCGAGAGAAAGATGAGGGCTTTCTGCTCCGTAAAGATTTACAGCCTCAGAGACCCTGTACCAGGGTCGCTATGAGTCAGAACCAACTCCACCGCACGTAACCACCACCTTGTTGTTGCTGTTGTTAAGTACCGTGGAGTCTGTTCCGACTCATAGTGACCCTGCACAGGGTTACCGAGGCTGTATATCTTTATGGGAGCAGAAAGCCTCATCTTTCTTCCGCGGAACTGCCGACCTTCAGGTTAGTAGCCCGATTCGTAACCACCACCTTAATCAAATATAAAAACTTCATAACCATGTGTCCATTAGTGTTGGACCAAACAACTGAGTACCATCCTTTACTTAGGTTGACATACAAAATTAATCATCACATTTCCTTTTCACTCATAAACTCTTGATTAAACTAAACTCTTTTCTGTACCATCATTATGCTGTGGTAGGAGACAGTAACACATGATGTTCTGATTCCCATTTCTTCAGATAACAGCTGAAAACAGATGGAAAAGTAGCAGCTTGAATTTTATTATATTCTCCATTTTGTTAACATAATTTAATGTGGAATCTAGGGAAACTTCTACGTTGGAATGCTTCTTTGGAGGAAAATAACGGTTTACTTGAATTGCAGTATTTTAAAGATAAACTCAACATCAAAGGCTGTACACATTTCTATCAGAGTAGCTCATAAACATACACCCTGCTTGTACATGGTCTTATATCCTTAATGGTTTTAGCACTCCGAGTATTTCATCCCAAGTAGTTTGGGTTTTTTGTTTTGTTTTGTTTCTTTTGCAAAACACATGAGTGCTCTTCCAGCCTTTACTTTTCAGGACTTGGAATTTTTCTTACAAATAGAATGCAGTTTTTAACCTAGGAATTCATTAATATGTAGTAGACATTCTATTGATTTAATAATTTTTTGATGTCTAATGTATTGCTAAAAGATGAGCTTCTCAAGTTGGAGGGGACTTAAAAGTAGGATTCAGGTAAGAGGTGCCTCTTCAAAGTAAAGTTGACCGTAATAAACTGGATTGGAGTACAGGTTTGGGTACTTCATTTACTGATGTGGCATGATTCAAAATTAAAAGAAGCAACTGCATATATCCATTAATAATTAGAACATGGAATATAAGAAGTGTGAATCAGGAAAACTTGCTGCTGTTGTTAAGTGCTATTGAATCCGCTCCAACCCGTAGCAACCCTGTATAGGGTTTCCAATGAGCGGCTGGTAATTTTGAACTGCTTATCTTGTGGCTCAAACCAGAGTTTATCCTACAGCACCACTCCAAGACTCCAAAATGGAATGTTTGAGGACCCATACATTAGCCATTTTTGTTGCTAGGTTCTGACTCAGAGACCCCCTATGTGCAACAGAACAAAACACTGCCCGGCCCTGCCCCTTCTTCACAATCATTGCTGTGTTTGAGCCCATGGTTGCCACCACTGTATGAAGCCATCTTATTGAGTTGGTTTTGTAGTTCGGTGCCATTAAATAGGTTCATTATCTTATGCTCCTGTTAGAATGGTTGGAAATGGACCATTTCTTTTGGCAGTCACTCTGTATTCCTTCCATCTTTTTTTGGATACTTTCTCTGTCATTCAATATTTGTCCATAGAATCCTTCCCTTTTGGTTTTCTAACTCCATTTGCACATTTTCTAACTCCATTTGCACATTTCATTATAATAACTGACTTTGTCTTTTACAATTGACCTTTGGAATTGTATCTTCCACTCTTTTACCTCCTCATTTCTTCCATTCACTTTAGCTTGTTTACACTCAATAGCAAGTGTGAATCTCTTCTGACATCCATTTTTGTCTATTTTTCATTCCTGTCTTTTCAGTGACCTTATGTTTTCATCCTGTATGATGTTTTTGATGTCATCCCATATCTCTTCTGGTCTTCAGAGGCTAATACATCAAATCTGTTCTTGAGATGGTCTCTAAATTTAGTTGGGATATGTTCAAGATCATATTTTGGCTGTGGTGGACCTGTTTTAATTTTTTTTCTACTTCAGCATTTGAGCAATTGATGGTCTGTTCCACAGTCTTGTTTTGGTTAATGATATTGAGCTTTTCCACTGTCTTTTCTCACAGGTGTAGTTAATTTGATTTCTGTGTATTCCATCTGGTGAGGTTCATGTGTATAGCCAATTTTTATAGTTTTTTAAAAAGCTACTTGCCAAGACTAAGTAGTTGATCTAGCAAAATTCTCTCATATGGTCTCCAGCATCATTTCTAAGGTCTTAGTTTACAACTACTGATCCTTCCTCTTTGCTTCCAAAGTTCAAGTACCAATCACCAGTAATTAGTACATCTTGTTTATATGTTTGGTAAATTTTAGACTGAAAAAGTTGGTAGAATTCTTCAGTTTCATGATCACTGGCTTTTGTGGTTGATGCATAAACTTGAATAATAGTGATATTAACTGGTCTTCCTCATAGCCATATAGATATATAATCCTGTCATAGACAGCATTGTACTTCAAAATAGATCTTGAAATGCTCTTTTTGATAATGAATGCAATGGCATTCCTCATCAGTTTGTAGTTCTCAGCATATTAAACCATATGACTGTGTGATTCAAAATGGCCAATACCAGTCCATTTCAGCTCACTAATACCTAAGATATTGATTTTTACGCATCCCATTTCATTTTTGACAACTTATAATTTTCATTCTTTTTACATTCTGTGTTGTGATTATAATGGATGTTTGCAGCTGTTTTTCCTTATTTTGAGTCATTCCTTATCAGCAAATGAAGATCCTGAAAGCTTTATTCCATTCATGTCATTGTGGTCAACTTTACTTTGAGGAGGCAGTTCTTGCTCAGTAATGTTTTGAATGCCTTCCAGCCTGAGGAGCTCATTTACTGACTCTATCTGACAATGTTCTGCTGTGATTCATAATGTTTTCATTATGTACTGTATTTGACAATGTTCCACTGCTATTCATAAGGTTTCAGTGGCTAATTATTCATAAGTAGTCTCTTTTCCTTCTTTCTAATCTTAGTTTGGAAGCACCACTGAAACCTGCCCACCATGGGTCCTCATTTCTTTGACTTTCCATTTTACGAATCCTGATACACTTCTTTCAAGGATCAGAATGACTGTACTTCTTCCAAGACAGATTTGTTTATTCTAAAATTCCATGATATAGTCAGTATTACTCATCAACACCCATAATTCAAAAGCATTAATTCTTCTTACGCTTATTCATTCATTTTCCAGTTTTTGCATTTGTCTGAGGCTATTAAAAATACCATTGTTTAAGTCTTGTGCACCTTAGTCCTCAAAGCGACATCTCTGCTCTTTAATACTTTAAAGAGGTCTTTTGCAGTAGATTTTCCCAATACAGTATGCTCTTTCATTTATTAACTGCCACTTCCGTGGGCATTGATTGTGAATCCAAATAAAATGAAATCCTGGACACGTTCAGTCTTTTATCTGTTTATCATAATTTGCTTTCTGGTCCGGTTCTGAGGATTTTTGCTTTCTTTATGTAGAAGTGGACTTTGTACTAAAGGTTGTAGCCTTTGATGTTGATCAGAAGCGCTTCAAGTCTTCTGCTTTAATCCAGCAGGGTTTTCTCAGTTGCATATCACAGAGAGTGTTTTTCCCTTTGGGTTCTGCATGTTTCTTTATAATAGTTTACTTGGTCTTCTTAGGCCACCATTTGAAATCTTCTTGTCAGGTCTTTTACTTCAACATTTCTTTTAACTACTTTGTGTTCAGGAGTCCTGGTCTCCTAGTGGGTTACGTGTTGGGCTGCTGATTGCAAAGTCACCCGCTTGAAGCCACTAGCTGCTCTGTGAAAGAAAGAGGACGCTTTCTGCTCCTGTAAAGATTTGCAGCCTCAAAACCCTATATAGGGTATGACAATGGGTTAGGTGTTATTTTGTACTTTACATTCTAGGAACTGCATTCATATGTTTCCCTATATTTTGCTGATGGAAAAAAAAAATAAACTGTGTGTGCTCTTAGTAATCTCTCTGGGTATGGAATACTGGTATGGCACTGTAGAGTAAGTATCTCAAGGTTGGTGGTTCAGACCCACCAGCCACTCCTTGGAAACCCCTATACAGGGCCACTATGAGTCGGAATCCACTAGACAGCACTTAACAACAGAAACATCCAAGTGCCAGTCACAGAGTCTCTTCTGATATCCATTTTGGTCTTTTATTTCATTCGTGTCTTTGTAATGACCTTCTGCTTTCTTAAGATTGAAGTTGTCAGTGATTTCATTTTACTTATATATACAATTAATTCCCATGGAAGCAGCAGCCAAGAAATCAATAGATTATTGGAGTGGGGTAGGATGTTACAAAAGGCCCCTTTAAGATGTAAAAAGGCCAAGATGTGAATTTTGTGCATAGAGCTGTACCTTACAGAAGCCCTGTTTTTCTGTGGCCTCATTTACATGTCAGAGTTGCATGATGAAAAAAATGGAGACTCAACAATAATTGTTGTTTAGTGCCTTCGAATTGGTTCTGACTCACAGTGACCTTGTATAGGGTTTCCAAGGAGCTGCTGGTGGATTTGAACTGCCAACTTCATGATCATCCAGCACCACACCTGAAGTTTGAACAAGAGTTGACATATTCTAATTATGGTATTGTTGAAGGATATTGACTATACCCTGGACTGACAAAAGAAAGAACAAATCTGTCTTAGAACTACAGCCTGAATGCTCCTGACGCATACAGATGGCAAGACTCGTTTTATAGAGTTTGCACAGGTTCTCTGGAGGGACCAGGCCCTAGTGCATGCAGAACATAACTGTTTTTGGGGATAAACACATTGTGACTGAATGAATCCGATTGAACAGTTTAGTTGGGCAGTTGGGGAGAGATGTGATTTATGTAGGAGTACACACAACTATTCACGGATAGAGTGCCATACATCTTCTTACTGTAAAGAAATTGATCATCAATGAATTAAGAAAGTTATATGCAGAGTGCCGGCCAGCCTGGTGCCTCCATATAATAAGCAATGGAATGTAAACCACAAGGTCCATGGGAGAAAGGTGAGGCTTTCTGTCCCAGGAAGATTTAAAGCTTCAGAAATCCTATACAGGATTACTGTGAGTGAAAACCGACTTGCCAGCACTTTACAACAACAACATGCAGGGGGTCGTTTCTCTAGTGTTCAAAATGCGATTTACCTGGTGTCAATTATCGAATGGTTATTTGAAAGAAAAAGAAAATCTCTTGGTGACCTGCTGTACATTGCCTGGAAAGCTCTGCTCTGTTAAATAAGTAACCCTGAGTCGGTGGGTGGAGACTTTGTGTGTGTCCACAAGTATGTGGGTGCAGACATTCATGTGTTTATAGATAGCTAAGCTTGCTTTAAATTAGTCATTTAATTTTTTTGGCAGTCATGGCTTTTGGCTAAAGTGTAGTGTTTTACAGACAAGATCACAGGAAGAGAAAATTTTGCTTTCTTCAATCATAACTGTATTTGAACACTCTTTTCAAAGTATTTTTGCTTGTTTTATAATGTGTTTGGAAAAGAGGATATATTTTTCCCAAAATATCACTAAACTGTTATTTGAAGTGAAGCTTATTTCTTTCTTGTCTCCCTCAACCCTATCACGGAGTCCTGGAGTGGCGCTACAGGCTAAGCCCTGGACTCCTAACCAAACCCAATGTGAGTTGGAACCAAGTTGGCAGCACTTTACAACTAAAACCCGTGTCGCTGTTCTCGGTGTATAGCAGGTTCTCAGTCAATATGTGTTAAATCATTGAATTACTGTATATTTTAATACATATGAGGAAGTTCCAAAATTTTTGAGAAAAAATGGAATGAAAGAATAATGGAATTTTTCCATAAAGTTTTTAAAGTCTCCTTATAGTGTGAGAAATGAATGTTTACACTTCACATGTTTGTAATATAAATGCATCTTTTTCTTAAAGAAGTTATCCTTTTGAATTAATGATTCAAATTTTTAAATTAATTATACACTATCGTTAACAACCTGCAGTATGTAGATCATACAACCTTCCTTCCTGAAAGGGAAGAGGACTTAAAATACTCACTGATGTACATCAACGACCACAGCCTTTTGTATGTGTTGCAGCTCAGTATAAAGAAAACAAAACTCTTCACCACTGGGCCAATAAACAAGATCCATATAAATGGAGAAAAGGTTGAAGTTGTCAAGACTTCATTTTGCTTGGATCAACTATCAACATTCATGGAAGCAGCAGTCAAGAATTCAAATAACGTATTGCATTAGGCAAATCTTCTACACAAGACCTCTTGAAAGCGTTGAAGAGCAAAGATGTCAGTTTGAGGACTAAGGTGCACCTGACTCAAGCCATTCTATTTTCAATAGCCTCAAATGCATGTGGAAGTTGGACAGCAAATTAAGAATATCATAGAAGAATGGATGCATTTGAGTTATGGTATTGGAGGAGACTATTCAAAGTACCATGGAGTGCCAAAAGAACAAACAGACCTGTGTTGGAAAAAGGACTCCTTGGAAGCCTGGATGGCCAGACTTTGTCTCTCGTATTTCGGACACATTATCAGGAGGGATCAGTAACTGGAGAAGGATATCATGTTTGGAAAAGTGAAGGGTCAGAGCAAACCAGGAAAACCCCCAACGAGATGGAGTGGCACAGTGGTGGCAGCAATGGCCTCCGCCATCCCAACAATTGTGAGGTTGGCCCAGGATCGGATAGTGTTCCATTCCATTGTGCATAGGGTCACTTATATGAGTCAGTACTGACAATACCAGGTTTTGCCATTGGAGACCTCATGTTATGTGGGGAGACCTGTGCTCCATAGGGTTTTCAGTGGCCAATGTTCTAGAAGCAAATTACCCGGCCTTTCTTTTGAAATGCCTGCAGTCCATTCAGATGTGCCTTGAATATAGGCTTGGCCCAGTGTAATTCCAAAAAGTTACAGCCACTGAAAATTCTGTGAAGTCCAGTTCTACTCTGACAGACATGGCATCACCATCAGTTGACAAAAACTGGTTATGGGTAAGCAGGTTTTAATTAGAAAGCATACTTGTAAGATGTGAGTGTGAGTATTATTAAGAAGGAGATCTAGGAGTACCAGTTGTTTTCAGTGATAAGTAATCTTTTCACATCAGGACTATCGACCAACTTGATCTGCTCCTAGGACATCCAGAGTCACTTTCTCGGGATGTCTCCATTTGGTGAGTAAGTTCCACTGTCAGCATCATATATATCTTGCGTACTCCTACTTCTCTCTCCTCTTTTTTCATCCCCTCTCTCCCGAGCCATTTGTCTGCTCCCCCCATTTCTCTGCCCTCTTCTGCCTTTTCATCTCTGGTCTGATCAATTCCCAGTGAGGCAGTATTGTTATTTAATGTGCCCTTTTTCCATAGGAGCAGGTTGTGAGCTTTAGTGAACTGATGCTAAGCTGCTATACTCTTTAAGGGGCCAGTGGGTTTACATAATCGATCACAGGAATTTATCTAAGAAGGGGTCTTGAAATCAATGCTGATCATCTCAAGAGCTTTAGTCTTTGTAGAATGTCAGTCATTGTGATTAAAATCTAGGACTGATCACAACAACTGTCACATGGAAGACTTGATTATGTAAAATGTGCCCTGTGCTTGAGCTACTAAATGAAATCCCTTGCATTATAAAGAATGGGAATTCCCAAACATTTCGTTGTGCTTATGTGAGACCTTTACATAGACTAACAGGCAGTAGTTTAAACAGAACCATGGGATACTGCATGGTTTAAAGTCAAGAAAGTTGTGCATCAGGGTTGTGCCTGACCCATTCTGTGACATTTTCTCCTGTACATGTGAAAGCTGAACAATGAATAAGGACAACCAAAGAAAAATTGATACCATTGAATTATGGTGTTGATGAAGCATATTGAATATACCATGGTTTTCCAGAAAAGCATTAAATCTGTAATAGAAGACATACAGCCAGAAGACTCTTAAGGTATGAAGATGGTGAGACTTCATCTCGTATTTTGGACATGTTATCAGGAGGAGCTGGTCCCTAGAGAAGGAAATTATGCTTGGTAAATAGAGGGTCAGTGAAAATGAGGAAGAACTTCAAAGCAATGGATCGACACAGTGGCAACAATGAGCTCAAACACAGGAACAATTGTGAGGATGACACAGGACTTGGGCAGTATTTCATCTTGTTTGTACACAGGGTTTCTGTGAGTCAGAACCAAGACTGTTGTTACATGTTGAGGGCATCTAACAACAACAATATAGACTTAGCTTGTTGTTGTTATTAAGTGCCGTTGAATCATTTCTGACTCATAGTGATCCTGTATAGGATTTCTGAGAAGTGGCTGGTGAGTTTGAATCACCAACCTTGCTATCAAACCAACCTTGCAGTACAGTGCCACACCACTCGAATGTTATGTGAGAGACTAAGAAGCAAGAATAGAATGATGTTTTACAGGATGAAAAAAATCAGATATTCTTTCTACAAAATGTTTAAGTCTTTCTATATATTTACATCTTAGATTATCATTCCATTTTTAGCATCTTGGATCTTTTTAAAATTGTCTTGGCCATCTGCTATGCCATTTAAGTCCTTTCTTCTAGAAAATGAGCTGATTATACTTGTAAATGCTAATGAAGAGTGGCTTCTTCAAGTTGGCAGTCTGTGTCTGCGGGTAGACAGACAGCAAGCAAATGCGATAGAGCCAAAGGTACACCTTTTATAGGTTTAGGACAAAAATGTTTATGCCGTGGCCTGAATTACATAGCACTGCCCATTTCCAGCCTTTACTTAGATGTGTTTAGTAGTGTAGTGGTTACAAGTCGGGCTACTAGCTTCAAGGTCAGCAGTTTTAAACTACCAGCCATTTCATGGGTGGAAGATGAGACTTTCTGCTTCCGTAAAGGTTTACAGCCTCAGAAATCCTGTACAGGGTTCCTATGAATTGGAACTGACTCCACAGCACATAACCAACCACCAGCACCACTAGTCTACTGTAGGCTTTTCCTTTAAAACTGCCTACAGTATTATCTGGAGTCTTGGTGTGGTGCTCTGGGATAAAGTACTGGATCACAAGTTCAGTTTGAACCACAAGGTTGGCAGTTCAAACTCACCAGCTGCTCCTTGGAAACCCTAAACGGGATCACTGTGAGTTGGAACTGACTCTAATGCACTTAACAACAACAACAACAACAATAGTATTATCTGGTAGTGCACAGTTCTCCATGCCCCTAAACAACACCTTTACCGTTATTTCTAATGAGAAATTTGCTTTAGACATAAGCACTTTTAGTTTACATGCTTTTCAAACAGACAAGCTAAATAAGATTTGTAAGTGCTTATATATGCCATAATACAAACCTAAAGATGAATTTATTTGTCATGAGTACAAACCTGATTTAAACACTGATGTTAATCCTACCTTATATATCACGCATATCTATCTTTACATTTTAACTATATAAAAATCTAAATTTTGAAACCTTAAACCAAAAATATCCTGGAAGTCTTCTTAAAACCAAATATTCATTTAGCTTAACTAGTAAAACAAGTGCCTGCCTTGAGTTCTCTTAAAAACGATCTTAAGTGGAATCAAAAGTTCTGGACGTGCTGTAGGTCAGGCGTTGGGCTGCTAACTTCACACTTGGCTGTTCAAACCCACCAGCTGCTTCTTGAGAGAAAGATGAGGTTGTCTGCTCCCTTTAAGATGTACAGTCTCAGAAATAGAAGGTCATTGTGAGGTGGAATCAACTCAGTGGCAGTGGGTGTGGTTTGCTTTAAACGAGATCAAAGTGACAACTGCAACTTGAAAGATGAGACAGGAAGCTTAGGGGCAGTGAGTTTATGTTAATGGGGGAGGTAGAGCATTTCATCAATCCTGGAAAATCAACAGGGTAACACTTACCTAAGGACAATGTTGAGATGGGATGGGAAGGGGACTGAAATGGAAGCAGAAGCCAAAGGGAGGAAGTGGTTTACCTGTTGTTGCATGAAGAGGATTGCAGTCATTGAAATGAAACAAAGTGTGTAATTTGTTAAATGTAAAAGTGGTGATTTTTGTCTGTAAACCTTCACTCAATTCACAATGTTGTTACTGTTGTTAGGTGCTATGAAGTTGGTTCCGACTCTTAGCGACCCTGTATAGGGTTTCCGAGGAGTGCAAAGTGGGTTTGAATTTCCAACCTTGCGGGTTACAGTTCAATGCTGATCCACAGCACCACACCGGAAGTTCTAATTCACAATAGAAAGATAAAAAAGAAAAAATGGAGGGTGAAAATGTACAATTTAAAGAACATAATCAGATTGTCACTACATTGTACATGTAGAAGTGGTTGCATTAGTGTAATTGGTGTATTTGCTCATATGTTCTTACTAACAACAACAAAGTTAAAAGTTATATACATTTTAAAAATCTAAATTTTGGAGTTACAGCTAAACATTATGAAATGTGTTGTTGTTGTTAACTACCATCAAATCGGTTCCGACCCATAGTGACCCTGCATAGGGTTTTTAAGGAGCGGCTGGTAAGCTTGAACTGCCCTCTTTGCAGTTCAAACCAACTTTGCAGTCCAGCACATTAAGTCTTTATCTATTCACTGTTTTTTCTTCTTCTCTACTTTTGATTTAAGTTGGCCACATTTTTTAGCTCATTATATTCATCTTCAGCAAATGCCAACTCCAATTGCGTATCAGACTCTCTCAGGAACTTAAAAAATGTATGACTTTCTGGGCTAGTGATTCAATTCAAAATTCTGAAATAGTAAATCTAGGCTATCTGAATTTTTAATAAAGCTTCTCAAGGGCTTGTGATTAGTGAAGTTTGGGAAACTCTTAATACTTCTTCATTTTTTAAAATGGTCACTATGTATACCATTTATTTGTCTGATTTTAGTTAAGCTCAGCATTTGAGTTTTGCTCTGGAAATGCCCTTTGATTTTCCTTTTCAGACAGTACTGACCATGTTAAAGAGTTGAGGGTAACTTAGAACCGTGAAACATCAAGTCCTAAGAGGCATCCTGGTGTGGCACTATAGGATAAGCTCTAGACTCTAACCACAAGGTTGGCTGTTCAAACCCACCAACTGCTCCTCAGAAACCCTATAGAGGGTTGCTGTGAATCAGAACCAACATGATGACATTTAATAGCAACAATAACAAAAGGCACAAGTTAAAATAACAGAGAAACACAAGACAATCTGAAGAACAGTCTGAATGGGTAAAAGAGGGCAAATAAAGTTAAGCTGCATGACTGTCTTATGACTATTTGTTTCCATTGCCTACTATTGTAAAATAGACACTTCAGTGGGCTGGAAAGGAATATTGGGAAACATGATTATAGAAAACTTGTAAGCTCATTTTCAGTCTAGGACTGATTGGAATACCTAAAAGGGGTTCTAGAACTTGCCCAGTGAAATAGGTTTCCTGTGGAGCCTTGGTAGTATATAGGACCTTACGTGGAATCCTGAGCCTCATCCAGAACCTCTGACACTTCCCACTAGAAAGGACAAGCAGACCAGCCTGGAACAGCTAGAGGAACAGAAGATACTTCTTGAATGAAAGACCAGCAGGAAAAATCCAAAACAAAAATGGCAGTCTGATTGGCTACTACAAGAACAAGCAAGTTGTTTGTCAGGGCGCCATCAAGGCAAGCAATCAAGTCCCTTCAGGCCAAACTGCTCTCCAAGACTGAAACTCAGTGGGAGCACATGTGCAGGCATGTAAGCTTGTTGGCCACCACGTTGGTCTGCTGGTGAGTGGAAGAGGGGGAAAGGCAACAATGAAAATAATGGCTGAGTTTGACCGCATTCCATAGACTCCCATCAACCTGGAGATGAGAGAGAGAAGAGGAAGGCATGGTTGGTCCAAAGTATGGTGACACGTGGGGACTCCTGATCCCATAGACAAGGACATAGCCACAGAAGGCTAGAGATGAGAGTGAAGCATCCAGCTGACATGAAGTGAAGGGAGATGCACAAGAATGCCCAAACTTGTAGATAGTACCCATTTGACCTAGCTTCAATGGCTTGATGATCAGAACTTGATTAGAGGAAGATAAAAAAAAAAAAATGATTAAGGAAACAGGAGTAAATTACTACAATTTGATGAACTTGACCTATACTTATGGATCTACTAGCTCAAAATAGCAACTGAAAGGGAAGGATTCTTCACATCAAGTTTCAATCCTATACCCTCTATACACAGGGTTGATAGGGACAGGCAACTTCAACATTAGCTACCTAAAATGGGGGGAGGGGGACTATAAAGGCATGAAGTGACTGGCTTACAAGCTTTAGAGGGAGTTTTGTTTCAGAGTGTGCAGGGAAAGGTAGAATTCCCACTGAATAGTTTCCATTTTGTTTAGATGGGACTGGTGAAAGGAGTTGGGAACAAAATTCTTATGATTCAATAGTGAGTAATTGTTATCATGACTAACTGTGACTGTCACAACTGTAAAGGTAAAAGTTTTGTAATGTTAAGGGGAGAATAGTTAGTTTTACAGTCCAGGAACAGAGGACCCTAGGACCATCAAGGGAGAAGAGCACACGTGGAATGTGGGACCCTATGCAGAAAAGCAGCAACACCAGAGATGAAGGCAGTGATGTTGACATGGAGAGAGAGAGAGCAGCTGAGGACTTTAGATTCATAGAAGCGACAAGCCATAGCCATGGCGGCCAGGAGGCAGGCTTGTAGAATGTGCCTTTGGTTTTAAAATTATTGTATATTCCTAAGTGTTTTTGTGTATATCCCTCCCCCCTGCCAAAAAAAAAAAAAAAAGAGGGAATAGAAGTAAATACTGTTGAATGATGATGCATGAAGGAGATTGTAATCATTGCAATGAAATGATGAGTGTAAAACCAATGTTCTCCCATGTAAAGTATCACTCAATTTACAATAAAAACTGAAAGAAAGGAAAAAAAAAAAAAAGGACAATCTGAAGAACAAAAGCAAGATGCATTGAAGACTTAAAGAGAGTAAGGACCAGAAGCTAAAGCTGAGTAATACTTAAAGAATCAAGAAAAGGAAGGTTGGGATTAAAATGATGAGCAAATGTTGCCATATATAGCAAACACAATTATAGAAGGCCCAGGGAAATCTGAAATTTAGGCAAACAACCGATAATTTTAGTATTGGTATATTCTAAATATTGCATGAATTATTTCAGATGAATAAATATGTACACTAAAAGGTATTCATTCTTAATCTGAAATTCATAGTTAACTAAATGTTCTGGGTTTCATTTGGCAATCCTACAGGAAACCTACTGGTATGGAAGGAAGACATGGAACATTGCTTAGACTTAGAAGTTTTCCATATAATACACTCCAGTTAACTGCCACTAGAAGCAGGCTTTACTTGTTGTTGTTGTTAAGTACCATTGAGTCGATTCTGACTCACAGCGACCCTGTACAGGGTTTCCAAAGAGTACCTGGTGGATTTGAACTACTGACCTTGTGATTCACAGTCCAGTGCTGACCTACAGTGCCACACCAGGAGAAATACCTTAGTCGTGCATATGTGTTTATGGTTTTCTTATACATTTTGTAAATGTCAACCTAGTAAGTTATAGAATGAACTTCCACTGGCTTTTCCTTTGTACTGGACAAGCATTGTATGTTCTTCTTTTTTGATCTTACTTGGTGAACAAATGTGATAAACATTTGGTTTTACTTGTCAGCAATACTTAAGACATACATTCAGGATTGCTTATAGAATCAGAAAATCTAAAGGAAATACTGATGTCACCTTAGCCTAGGTGAGACTGATTCCTATGACTGTGATAATGTGTTTGGCTGCTAAACATAAAGGTTGATGGTTTGAAGTCATCCAGAGGCACCTTGGGAGACAGGCCTGGCATCCCACTTCCAAAGAAGTCCACCATTGAGAACCCTATGGGTACAGTTTTACTCTGAAACACATGAGATTTAACTCAACAGCAATGTTGTGGGGCTTTTTTGTTTGTTTTTTATTAGTCTAGGTATTGAGGTCTTTTAATGTTAATCTGGACTTCTGGTATGGTGCTGTGTATTAGCACTGGACTGTGAACCACAAGGTCAGCAGTTCAAATCCACCAACTGTTCTCAGAAACCCTACATAGGGTCACTATGAGTTGGAACCACCAATAACGTTAACCTGCGAGAAGTGTTTAGTCTGTTGAATCTCCACAGACCCTTCCGTTTGCTAATATAAATATGTTTGTCAGGATACCTAGGAGGTAGCACATTTTTTCCAGCCTAAATGTTGTGAGGTAGCTTCCAGCCATATAGTTGATTCTAACACATAGCTACATTATAGAACAAAGCAGAACTGATTCATGTTACCAGAAATCTTTACAGAAGCCGACTACCTCATCTTTTTCCCTTGGAGTGGTTGGTGGGTTCGAACTGCTGACCTTTTGGTTAGCAGCCCAATGCTTCACCTACTGTGCTAGCAGCGCTCTTTTTTTGTATGGTAAAAAGAAAATAACTATGAATTAGTGTTTCTTATTAGGGAGTAAAATGATTCTTGCATTTATGCCTCTGAATATATGGCTATACTGCAATGATTAATCAATGTAATTTCATTTGTTTGAAATACATGCTGCAGCAAGATTTCTGTTGTAGGTACAGACTGGAATTTCATTATTTGTTGGGGAAATAGTAAGTTAGGCACTTACCAACAACAACATTATTGTTGCTAAGTGCTGTTGAGTTGGTTCTGACTTCTAGCAATCCTGTATAGGGTTTCCAGGAAGTGATTTGGTGAGTTTGAACTGCCAACCTGATGATTCAAACTGACCTTGCAGTCCAGTGCATTATCCCATAGCACCACACCAGGATCCTTTTTTTTTATAGTAAAACTATTTTGTTCTTCAGTCTTTGGTTATTTTTACTAGGATGGTTTATATGCCACAAATGTCAATTTTGGGGGAGACAGTAAACCTGGGGACAAAAAGCTGGCACATCAAGATTGCAAAAACCCATTGCCATCGACTCATCTTTAACTCATGGAGACCCTGTGTTTGTGGGTCAGAGTTGAGCTCTGCGCCACATGGTTTTCAATGGCTGGGTTTTTGGAACTTGAACACCAAGCCTTTTTCCCATAGTACCATTGAGTGCACTTGAACTTCCCAGAGACTCCAGCAAGGATATAGATAGATGGAAATTGTCTAGGGCCTTGATGACTTCACTCAACAATTGAACTACCTGATTCTAGAACACTCTTTCCTTTAGACTTCTTGAGATATGTGATAATAACCCCTTATTGGTTCAGGTATGTTGAGCTGGGGCTTCTGTTGCTTTCAGGGTTCGTTTCTCAAGGAGATGTTAGTGACGTATTCTATTTAATGTGTCACTGCGATATCAGAGGGATGGGTCATTAAAGATGGGCAGCTGAAAGGTCCTACCTCTTCTTCCTTCCTTCACACACAGCCATTCTTCTCCTTTTTGAGAAGGAAAGCAAAACTTTGGAACTTTCTAGGTACATTTATGCTGTAGTTACTTCTTTCAAAAGCAACTATTTCCAACTGTTTTTTACACATTGAAGAAGACCCTTTTGTGAATCTGTGCTGGTCAGCAAGTTTATAATTTTGAATGGGACACATTTTCCTGCTTCTGAGTCTGTCTGAATATTTTGTGATGAATATAAAATCGCTGCTTCTTGCAAGTATGGCTTCAGCATATGGAGCTTTGCCATGGATACCAGATGGTGTTGTCGCACAGAGTTCTTCCTGCCTGAGAACAATATCATCTGCAGAACTGTACCTCTCACACTGTAGCTCAGCAAAGTACCCTGCATGGTTTCTTCAGGCCTCCCTATTCTGACTGAGAACGTATTCTTTGGGTAACTCATTAGTTATTTTGGACTTAGTTTCTCAGACTGTGTCTGCTCCCTACTCCCCCTCTCAGTTATATCACCTCAAGAGTCTTCTGCTCTGTGGTTAGGACAGGATTCATGCACAGAATTGCAACACTGAATGATACTATCCTGTACTTTTTCTCCACTGTTGATGAATTCAGGTCAGCAAATGCTGTATTTAGTGCAGGGACTATATAGATGATTGCCATCCCAGATAAAGAGTCTCTAGCTGGTCCCCTGCTATAGTAAAGATCCCGAGATGTCTTCTCTTGATTCATAATTTAGAAAGAAAAAAAGCTAAAATCTAATTTGAATATGTTTTTTAAATGAAGAAAGAAAATAAATAGCAATACTTAAGATGCATAAGGTATCTCTGAAGTCTAGAAGCAAAATATTTTCCCATGTTGTGGTTGTTAAGTGCCGTCGAGTTGGTTCCAACTCATAGTGACCCTTTATAGGGTTTTTGAAGAGCAGCTAGTGGGTTTGAACTTTCAACCTTGTGTTTCACAGTCCAGTGTTTATCCTACTGCACCACATCTGGAGCCCAAATGGTGCTTATTATTATGGATAAATTCTCATACTAACTAGTATTTAGAAAATTTAGTTTGTACTCTTTGGTATTTGAAATATTCTTTAAAAAAAAAAAGAATCCCATGGTTGTTTTTAGATATTTGCAAAGATATTAAATTTCTGCAATTTGTTGTTGTTGTTAAGTGCTGTAGAGTCCTTTCTGACTTTTGGTGACCCTGTATAGGGCTTCCAAGGAGCAGCTGGTGAGTTTGAACTGCTGACCTTGCAGTGCAAATCAACCTTTTGATCCAGTACTTATCCTATAGCACCACATAAAAAATTATTTTACAGATCCCTCTATTGGTCAAAATTTGAAAAATATTTTATTAATTCATTGGTAAATATAGAACTCTGAACACAAAATATAGGCAAAACTAAAAGGTAGTATGAATAATAGTAAAATCAACTGGTCCCCAACATTGTTAATTGATAAATTAGATCAAACTGTAGGAGTGCATGTAATGGAATATTTCGGGATTATTTCCTTAACCCTGAACTGATAAATATTTTTATAATAACTTGGATGAAGACAATGGATATAATTTTATTGTTAGTAAGTATAAAAAAGCCAAGAGAGCCATTTGATCATTGACAAAGGTATGAGAATTCTTAGGGGGGAAAAAAATCTACATCAGCTGGAAAAATGTACAAAATAAATCTAGCAAGATGAGCCATAGCTTAATAAGACACTGTAAGAATCTTTTAGAAATTTCTGTTGATTCTAAATGTGGTGTGAGTCAGTAATATGATGTGACTGCCCAAAAGAGTTAATTTGTTTTTAGATTGAAGTAATAGATGCCAAGTGCTTCAAATATGCTTCTCCCATGGGTCTCTTTGTTGGTCTCACTGCATGTACTAGGAGAACTCAGAATCTGTTTATCCGGTGCACTTTTAGGGGAACATTGCTGTTGTAATGAGTTTTATTTCTTGATCTTATAGTTTTCAAAGAATTCTTAAATTTATTTAACATGCTTATCTTATGGATAAACTGAAAGTAATCTTAAGAGATTATCCAGGATATGTTATGTGTGTATGTATGATGGAGGGTAGGAGAGGGAGAGGATCTGGAAAAGTTGATCCTAGAAGAAAGATTTACAAATAGAACAATACTAGTCTTCAAGTTCTTGAACTGATAGATGGAAGGAGAGTGCGGGAGTCCAGCTCACACAGGGTTGTGGGACACGAGAGGAGATACGGAGTCGGTGAAAATGAAAGCACTCGAAAGCCTGGGATTAGTTGGCTGAAGCGGGCTCTCTGTCTGCTTGTTTTCTTCTTCTGCCTCTCTGTCTGGCCCGGCTCAGCAAGTCTTTATTTTTTATACTTAAAATTACACAATACATAATGATTTGATACTTTGATTTTTCTATGAATTATCACACAGTTTCAATCACAACATTCCTTTTACTCTGTGATTATACAACCTTAACAAAAGTATTTCTGTGATGTCCAAACTAACCTTTCCATATCCTGTTCATTTTTCAACCACTGAACACTTTCTTTTTGACATCATCTCGTCTCCTATGTAAGTGATAAATTGCTTCTTCTTATTCCCAATAAAAGATCAAGTTAAACCTTACACAAATCATTTCCACTTATCAGACCCTTGATTACATCCTCTTAATAATATAAGTATCTATTAATCATCAATGCCTACACTATTTCATTGTTTCTACTAGGTGATTATCAATCTTCTATCCTACATACTACACTATTATTTTCATGGTAAAAGTATTACTAACATCTACTTAATTATTTTGTTTTTAAGCTTAACCGCAATGTTCCTGTGTTTCCTCTTTTTGAAACTATGAGGCATAAGGCCCAACCTGGCTAATTGCTGCAGGAAATGTAGATTATTAAGTTTTGACCACCTTTCACTTATGTTCACTATTCCCTGCCTATTCACATAGGTGCCTGTACGTAATAGTGGGGGTTTGTAAATTCTAACTGGTAATTGATTGTGGTGAGGTCTACAGGGGTCAGTCAGCTTTACTTTAGTTTGTTATCTACTTTTGTGATCTCATAAATGCAGTTACTTTGTACTTAGGTTTTCTGTGAACAGGAGTGGCACATACAGTTTCCTTTGTATTCAATCCACCCGAAGCTGAAAGCAATTGTTGCTTAGCCAGTTTTTCCTAAGGTTTGTAGAACTCATAGTGAAAGGCTGTGAATATGGCTATATTATATATTTTTACAAGTAAATTCAAAGTTACCCTAAAGAGAAGATAGAAAGCAACTTCTGAGAACTGTCTGCTTTGCATGATATCTCTCTCTGTTGGAGCTGTATCAAGCAAAAGAAGTGAAGCTGTTTTCTATATTCAAATCACTCCCAGCAGGAGAGTACCAGTTAGTATATTCTTTTTTAGACGGCATAGAACTAGGATTGCATATATGTTATCAGGAAGCAGATTTCAATTCATTTTCACTATATAACAATTAGACTAGCCCTCATTGTGAGATAATGAAGGTGTGTGAGTGCATACGCTTGCAGTGAATATGTGAGTGTGTGCATTTGATTGGGTTCAAGTGGAGGTGGAGAGACCACTGGGTGTGGGTTTAGTGATTGTTTTTGCAATGCTTAAAGTGTTGAAAAGGATGACTACTGTGTTTTTTTTCTGATCTTTTTAGTCTTAAATTGCTTTGAAATCCTCAAGTTTGAAATTTAAAAAGTAGTACAGTCATGTTCACATAGTTCACCTGAAACAAGAATTGAAAAGTCTTTGGTCTGCTTGGTCCTTATATAGGATCGCTTCTAAACTATTTTTGTCACTCTGAGTTGAAAGAAGTTTCAGTTTTTTGAATGATTATTTATTTTATTCATCAAGTGAAGGAATTGGACTAAATGATCTTTATTCCCCCTCCAGTTCATTATCATTCCCACATACACTTCCATTTCTATTAGTTTACCTGGACACTTGGGTTGCAAGTTAAAGCCTTCTTGGCAATTCCAAGGGCTTGGCAGATAAAATTCTCAGCGCTCAGCAATTGCTGTCTCACCGGATTACTTTGTGGACCATGTTCATGGAATGAAAGTCATGGACTTAATTATTAACTCCCCCCCCGCCCAACACACACACAGACGCTTGTACACACACATGCCCACTTACTCCATGTTTTCTTTCTGTTTATATTATAGAAGCAGAGATTGAAATAAACTTATAATGTTCTTGCGTTTCAGCGTGGGTTGTTGTTAAGTGCCATTGAGTCTGTCCCGATTCATAGCAACCCAGTGCAGGGTTTCCAAAGAGGAACTAGTGGATTTGAATCGTTCACCTTGTGGTTAGCAGTCAACTGCTTATACTGCAGTGCCACACCAGGACTTCAGCTTTGGTTGACTTCCCATAAAATGAAGGAGGTAATCTTAATAAAGAAATGGAATGGTCTTCTCTACTCAATACCCAAAGCAAGCGTTTTCCCTTCTTTTTATAACTCCTGGGTACAACAGAGTACTTCTTTATCAGCCTGTTACTGCCGGCAACAGTTGTCTTGTTTGTTAGACTCCTAAATAAAACCCATTTTGGAAAGAGCTTCCTTTTATTTGAATGGCATCTTAATAAGCCTTTTGAGCAGATGTAAACTTATTTCACAGCTAGCCTTCTTTTCAAAGCCACATCATACCAGTTTGTTTAGTCTTTCCAGTCCTGTAATCATTTTTATCCACAGCATGTTTTCAAATGCTTCATGTCTCTCTGTAGAATCCAAAACTGGGTTAAGTTCTTTAGTAAAGTCTGCTCAGGGTCAAATAAATGACAGGACTCACCCACTGCTGCTCCTTATATAGCTGAGGATTTGGTTGTTTTTCTCAAGGACTGTATTGTTCTTTCTCCATTTAAATGTTTGAAAGGAAGGTGCAAGAAGGGAGGACAGGAAGGAGGGAAGAAGCAACCTCTGCTTACGTCTAGTGAGGTTGACCCCCTGCAGTCAGGCTGGGCCTCACTTGCAGGACCTGTGTGATCGCATAGGGCCACGTGGAGGATTAAAGCTTCTGCTGTGGTTGTCTTGGGACCCCTGGCTAGTGCAATGAAGTGATTTATTACTAACCAAAACACACCCAAAACACCTTGGAAGAAAGACCTGGTGAACTACTTCTGGAAAGTCACCACCTGGAAAGCCCTGTGTTCAAGGTCACCCTGAATCAGCAGTGACTTGGTGGCAACTGCTTGCATTGTTTTTCAGTTGCTGTCTTGAAATTCTGAATAATATTTTAACAAGAGGCTATGCATTTTCATTTTTACACAGGATCTCACAAATTAGGTAGCTAGCCAGACTCAAAATTGATTGTTAGCGGCTGCTGTTGTTGCTAAGCCCCAACCCACCTCTCCTCACTTGCCCTCAGGCACAATTAGGCTCAGGGTGAGAAAATTGGGTTGTAAACTCTTCATAACACCATAATGCTTCCCCCCCTCCCCCCCACACACACAGTGTGGTACAGGTTCGTTTGAACCACAAGATGGGCAGTTCAAATCCCACCAGCTGCTTCTCAGAAACTTTAGAGTGCTGTGATAAGTCAGAAGCGACTTGATGGCACTTGCACTTAACAACATCAAGCTTGAAGGTGCCCTCACAGCCCTGCTGCCGCTGCTCTGTTCTTTGTGTTAGCCCTCAGGGTTGTCTTTGCTCCATTTCTCTCAACTCAGTTGCAGAGATATGTTTGTTCATGGAATCCAAGCTTTTGGTGTCCAACAGATGTTCTTCCCAGAGGGTCCTTCCCCAGGATTCCTTCTGTTCTTCAAAGTGCTCTTGATCGCCTCTTGTCTTGGACCGTGAGTTACCCACTCCCCTTCAAGAGGACATATTGTCACTTCTTTCCCTGTCCAGAAGCTGGTAGTCCTGCACAATAGCTCATGTCTCATTCCAACTTTACATTACTTCCTGTCTGTGCAAAGAGGCTGGGAAGGCGTCACAGGAAACCCGTCTAGCTGTATTGCGTTTTTCTCCTTTTCCTCTGACTGCATTTTTATTGTTGTGAAACAATATACATAACATTTGCCTGTTCAACATCTTTCGGGTGCACAATTCAAGTACACTAATTACATCAATCATGCTTTGTAGCTGCAAAAACCATTTGGAAAACATGCTTGACATCCCCTAGCTTCCCAAGAGGCAAAGAGAATCAAGCTCAAAATCAGCCCAAAGCTGATTCCTATGAAGCATAGGCCAGATATGCTTCCACCCTACAACCTTCTTTCCCCTGTTCTGACACCAACCATCCCTCCCACAGCACTCTCTGCTTCACATCTGGGTTCAATAATCCATGGCTATGGCCACACAGAACCCATAACAATACTCATGATTATGGGGTTTATTAGGGAAGTGAACAGGATACAATTTAAGATCAAAACCAACTCAGGATGCAGCAGTTCTCCAATCAGGAACGCCTCTTGTCTGCCATGCTGCTGCCTCACTCTTGTCTCAGCCTCTCAGCCATGTGATCCCTTGGCCTCCAGTATGTGTTACAAAGTTCTTTTAACCAGTGTATAAATGCCCAAAGGGCACATTTCTCAAGTCAATCTCCTACCCGTAGACTCTCAGCTTCACTCCGTCCATGTCCATGGACCTAGAGCCTGGAGATGCTGTGTCTCTCCTTGCCGCTGCCTCTTGCTTGTCACCTCTGCAAGGATTCCACGTGTCACTCATGCTATTCCTTCTTGATGGTCCTGGCATCTTTGGCCTCTGCTCCAGAAATGACACCTTTAAGTCTAGCTGGAGGCCACAATGAATCAATCCCAGGCTTAGAGCCCTGTGTACATTATTTGCATGGCCCCATCCAACTACTTGGAGGGAAATAGAAGACTTTGAGTAGAAAAGCCATATCAAGTAAATTCAATACACTGCAGTAGCCTCAACCAATTTCTGCTGCCAAATGTTCCATCAGTAGATTCTATTTTAATATCAGAATTCCAGTGTACACAAGGAAGTGACTTGGAAACATTTAAAAATTGAATCATCAGTCAGAGTAGTTTTTATTTGTCTTTGTCATAAGGTTAATTTCTAGGTATCAAATCTACTATACACATTGCGAGTCTAACATTTAAGAATTATATTTTTGGCAGCGTATATACTGAGTGGAGTTAGGAAAACTTCTTAGCTATAACCAAACTCCTTGAGGGAATGAGTTGCTAGACTTAGGTGCTCCAGTTCATAGTCCTGGGGTCTCCAAGGAGTACACCAAGGTTAGTTAGCATAACATAATCCATAAAGACAACGTTTTACATCATGCTTATTGATTGCTGATTAGGGTCTTAAAAACTAATGAGTGCCCATCTAAGGTGTCTCTCCCCGTTCAGAGTAAACTGGAGTGATGGAAATTGAAGCTACATGGAAACAATCAGTCCAATAGACTAATGGGCCATGTAAGTACTAGTGTCCATGACCCTGAGACCAGAAGAACTAGATGGTGCCTGGCTTCCACGGCCAGCTGCTCTGAAAGAGATCACAATACATGGTCCTACAGGAGGGTGTGTGTGTAGGGGTGGGTGGAGGATGTGGAACAAAACTCAAAATTATTAAACAAAACCAAGCTTCCTGGTTGGCTAGAGACTGGTAGAACTTTGGACCTTACTCACCCTTTAGGTCTGGAACGGAACTCTCTCCCACAGCTCAGTTTCCAGTCAAACAGACAGGTCTGTAAGGGGGAACAGTAACACGAGTGAGGTACACAGACCTTAGAAAAGCCAACCGTTTGAGACCGGAAGGACAGCGTTTACCCAAGGAAAATGGTTAGAAGAATTAGGGAAGAAGGAAGAATAGTAAGAGGAAACAGAGGGAAGACAGTGGGATAAGTGGATGTTTCATTGTGAGAATTAGAATCATTGAGGTGAAACAAAATATGTCCGTATTGGTGAATGGAAAACCGATCTCTTCTGTAAACCTTCGCCTAATATCCAATCAAAGGTCTTTTTAGAAAAGAATGATTATATTTTTTGGATTCATTAATTTATCAGCTAATCTCTTTTTCTCCCAGCTTAACAAGCAGCAACTGCAATTGCTGAAAGAACGTTTCCAGGCCTTCCTGAACGGGGAAACCCAAATTGTAGCCGATGAAGCTTTTTGCAACGCCGTTCGAAGTTACTATGAGGTAAGTTTAAAGAGCTTTGTGTTTTGCTTTATAGTTTCTGAAAGGATTTTTAAAAAATGACTTTCCCCTTTTAAGAACCTCACCAGCCTGGTAGGAAGGCTGTGAGGATGCAACCTTTCTGAAAGTGTTGTCAAGTCTACTTTGCAATTTAAAAACTTTAATTCCACAACCTGGTTTTGAAAGATAAAACAGCATTGGAAAGTTGTGGCATTCACATCTTTTGAGAAAAAATAAAATGCTTAGAACAATCTCCTGGCAGTGATTAATGTAGCTGAGTATTGCTATCTTTGGGCCTACATGTCTAAATTATCTTTTTTTAATGAGGATTTCAATCGTTAATGGCTGTCTTGTGCTATATTGTTCCCTAGATTTGTAATAATTAAAGCGTGTAAGTAATTTCAAGAGGATTTATTGGATTATCTTTTCTTCCCAAAGGAATAGTGCTACCAACACTACCTTGCTGTTTCTTCTGATTTTAGTTTTGTGACCCATCAGGCCTTCTCTCTGGTTTTCCTGTGAGCACCAGCCTTCACACATGATCCTTTAACTGCTTCAGTAGGTTGCCAGTAAATGTTAAGTTTGTAGAGTTACTTTTTTTCCTAAGCATTTCAAAGTCATATGAGGATGGAGTTGTTCTCTTGTGAAGCTACTGTAAATGTTTCATCTGAAGAAATAGAACATGCAAACAGATATTAGACTCTTGTTGTTAAATGCCATTAAGTTGGGTCTGACTCAATGCAATGCTGAATAGCATTTCCCAGATTTGGCTGGTGGGTTTAAACCAGTGACCTTGATTTTAGTAGTCCAATGCTTATACAACATGCCACACCTAGTCATCCTTATATTGTTGTTGTTAAGTGCCATCAAATTGGTTCCAACTCATAGTGACCCTGTATAAGAGGAGCAACTGGTAGTTTTGAACTGCCAACTTTTCAGTTAGCAGTCCATTACTTATCCTACACCACCACACCAGTTGTATTATAGTTAAAAAATAAAAAAATAAGAAAGAAAGAAAATAAAATGTATAGTTGCATATGTGTCTGAATTTCCCTGAAGCAACAATCTTTGTGTGAAGAATAGAGTAATTGAATATAAACGAGAATTGGTAAGATTTGTAATTTATTGAGAATGTACATCAGAGGCTAATTAATGTAACTTGAAGAGGTGCAAAATATCCCAAGCACTGATAAGGTCAAATGTTCAGTTGCTTTCCAAATACATGACTAACGTATTAGTGGCAATAGTGCAGGTATTCTCTCACTTAACGTTTTCTCAGACTAGCTTACAAATTTAGGATCTCAAAACTCTGAAAAACACAAATATATATATGTCATCTTACAAGAAGAACTCTTGCCCTAATTCTTATAAGGTGAAATATAAGGTCCTACACTTGGAGTCCTGATGTGGCATTGTGAGTTATTGTGCTGGACCGCAAGGTTGGCTTGAACAACAAGGTCGGCGTTTCAAGCCTACCAATCGCTCCTTGGAGAACCTACTATACAGGTTTGCTATGAGTCAGAATCAACTCAGTGGCATTTAACAACAACAATACATATGTTGTGTAATAAAATAAAATAAAGACCTAAATTCTGTCTTCAGATTGGAGCAAACTTTAAAAATAAAATTAGGCATACTTTTAGTCTTCATAAATATACCATTGCCATTAATATGGAGTCCTGGTGTGGCGCTGTGGGCTAATGCGTCAGACAGCAAAGTCGTTTGAACTGCACGGTCCATGGTCAAGCTCACCAACTGCTCCTTGGAAATCCTACATAGGGTTGCTATGGGTCAGATTTGACTCGACAGCCCATAACAACAACAACAAACCAGGTGAAGGGCATATGCACTCTCTCTTTATTATCTTTAAAATTTCTATGTT